>NW_011495034.1:10504297-10519039 GCF_000754665.1 Bison bison bison | reverse complement strand
AACCATCAGTTCAGTTCAGTCACTCAGTCGTGTCCAATACTTTGTGACCCCATGAACCACAGCACGCCAGGTCCCCCTGTCCATCACCAACTCCTGGAGTTCACCGAAACCCATGTCCATTGATTTGGTGATGCCATCCAACCATCTCATCCTCTGTTGTCCCCTTCTCCTCCTACCCACAATCTTTTCTAGCATCAGGATCTTTTCAAATAGGTCAGCTCTTTGCATCAGGTGGCCAAAGTATTGGAGTTTCAGCTTAGCATCAGTCCTTCCAATGAATATTCAGGGCTGATTTCCTTCAGGATGGACTGGTTGGATCTCCTTGCAGTCCAAGGGATTCTCAAGAGTCATCTCTAACACTATAGTTCAAAGGCATCAATTCTTCAGCACTCCATACATGACTACTGGAAAAACCATAGCCTTGACTAGATGGACCTTTGTTGGCAAAGTAATGTCTCTGCTTTTGAATATGCTATCTAGGTCATAACTTTCCTTCCAAGGAGTAAGCGTCTTTTAATTTCATGGCTGCAGTCACCACCTGTAGTGATTTTGGAGCCCAGAAAAAGAAAGTCAGCCACTGTTTCCACTGTTTCCCCATCTATTTGCCATGAAGTGATGGGACCGGATGCCATGATCTTAGTTTTCTGAATGTTGATCTTTAAGCCAACTTTTTCGCTCTCCACTTTTACTTTCATCAAGAGGCTCTTTAATTCTTCACTTTCTGCCATAAGGGTGATGTCATCTGCATATCTGAGGTTATTGATATTTCTACTGGCAATCTTGATTCCAGCCTGTGCTTCCTCCAGCCCAGGGTTTCGCATGATTGTCTCTGCATATAAGTTAAATATGCAGGGTGACAATATACAGCCTGGACATGCTCCTTTTCCTATTTGGAACAAGTCTGTAGTTCCATGTCAGGCCCTAACTGTTGCTTCCTGACCTGCATACAGGTTTCTCAAGAGGCATATCAGGTGGTCTGGTATTCCCATCTCTTTCAGAATTTTCCACAGTTTATTGTGATCCACATAGTCAAAGGCTTTGGCCTAGTCAATAAAGCAGAAATAGAGTTTTTCTGGAACTCTTCCTTTTTCAATGATCCAGTGCATGTTGGTAATTTGACCTCTGGTTCCTCTGCCTTTTCTAAAACCAGCTTGAACATCTGGAAGTTCATGGTTCACGTATTGCTGAAGCCTGGCTTGGAGAATTTTAAGCATTTCTTTACTGGCATGTGAGATGAGTACAATTGTGTGGTAGTTTGAGCATTCTTTGGCATTGCCTTTCTTTGGGATTTGAATGAAAACTGACCTTTTCCAGCCCTGTGGCCACTGCTGAGTTTTCCAAATATGCTGGCATATTGAGTGCAGCACTTCACAGCATCATCTTTCAGGATTTGAAATAGCTCCACTGGAATTCCATCACCTCCACTAGCTTTGTTCGTAGTGATGCTTCTTAAGGCCCATTTGACTTCACATTCCATAATGTCTGTACTTCACATTCCGTGATGTCTAGGTTAGTCATCACACCATCGTGATTATCTGGGTCATGAAGATCTTTTTTGTATAGTTCTTCTGTGTATTCTTGCCACCTCTTCTTAATATCTTCTGCTTTTGCTAGGTTTCTACCATTTCTGTACTTTATTTAGCCCATCTTTGCATGAAATGTTCCCTTGGTATCTCTAATTGTCTTGAAGAGATCTCTAGTCTTTCTCGTTCTATTGTTTTCCTCTATTTCTTTGCACTGATTGCTGAGGAAGGCTTTCTTATCTCTCCTTGCTGCTCTTTGGAACTCTGCATTCAAATGTGTGTATCTTTCCTTTTCTCCTTTGCTTTTCACTTCCCTTATTTTCACAGCTATTTGTAAGGCCTCCTCAGATAGCCATTTTATTTTTTTGCGTTTCTTTTTCTTGGGGATGGTCTTGATTCCTGTCTCCTGTACAATGTCATGAACCTCATTCCATAGTTCATCAGGCACTCTGTCTATAAGATCTAGTCCCTTAAATCTATTTATCACTTCTACTGTATAGTCATAAGGGGTTTGATTTAGGTCATACCTGAATGGTCTAGTGGTTTTCTCCACTTTCTTCAATTTCAGGCTGAATTTGGCAATAAGGAGTTCATGATCTGAGCCACAGTCAGCTCCTGGTCTTGTTTTTGTTGACTGTATAGAGCTTCTCCATCTTTGGCTGCAAAGAATATAATCAGTCTGATTTTGGTGTCGACCATCTGGTGGTATCCATGTGTAGAGTCTTCTCTTGTGTTGTTGGAAGAGGGTGTTTGTTATGACCAGTGTGTTTTCTTTTTTGGGTGTTACTTCTAGAAGGTCTTGTAGGTCTTCATGGAACTGTTCAACCTCAGCTTCTTCAGCGTTACTGGTCAGGGCATAGACTTGGATTACTGTGATATTGAATGGTTTGCCTTAGAAATGAACAGAGACCATTCTGTCTATTTTGAGATTGCATCCAAGTACTGCATTTCAGACTCCTTTGTTGACTATGATGGCTACTCCATTTCTTCTAAGGGATTCCTGCCCACAGTAGTAGGTAGAATGGTCATCTGAGTTAAATTCACCCATTCCAGTCCATCTTAGTTTGCTGATTATTAGAATGTCGATGTTCACTCTTGTCATTTCCTGTTTGACCACCTCCAATTTGCCTTGATTCATGGGCCTAACATTCCTGGTTCCTATGCAATATTGCTCTTTACAGCATCAAACCTTTCTTCTATAACCAGTCCCATCCACAAAGGGGTGTTGTTTTTGCTTTGGCTCCATCCCTTCATTCTTTCTGGAGTTATTTCTCCACTGATCTCCAGTAGCATATTGGGCTCCTACCGACCTGGGGAGTTCCTCTTTCAGTATCCTATCATTTTGCATTTTCATAATGTTTTTGGGGTTCTCAAGGCAAGAATACTGAAGTGGTTTGCCATTCCCTTCTCCAGTGGACCACATTCTGTCAGGTCTCTCCACCATGACCCATCTCACTTGGGTGGCCCCACATGGCATGGCTTAGTTTCACTGACTTAGACAAGGCTGTGGTCCGTGTGATCAGATTGGCTAGTTGTCTGTGATTATGGTTTCAGTCTGTCTGCCCTCTGATGCTCTCTCTCAGTGGCTACCATCTAACCATAGCCTTGACTATACAGACCTTTGTTGGCAGAGTAATGTCTCTGCTTTTGAACCCACTGTCTAGGTTTGTCATCACTTTTCTGCCAAGAAGCAAACGTCTTCTCATTTCATGGCTGCAGTCACCATCCACAGTGATTTTAGAGCCCAAGAAGAGGAAATCTGTCACTACTTCCATCTTTTCCCTCTCTGTTTGCCATGAAGTAATGGGGCCAGATGCCACAATCTTAGGTGTTTTTTTTTTTTTTTAATATTTAGTTTTAATTTGGCTGTTTCACTCTCATCCTTCACTCTCATAAGAAGCTCTTTAGTTCCTCTTTGCTTTCTGCCTTTAGAGTAGTATCATCCTCATATCTGAGGTTGTTGCTGTTCTTCCCACTGATCTTGTTTCCAGTTTGTAACTCATCCAGCCCTGACATTTCTCATGATTGCTCACTGTATGGATTAAACAAACAGGGTGACAGCAGACAACCCTGTTGTACTTCTTTCTCAGTCTTGTATCGATCAGTTGTTCCACACAGCGTTCTAACTTTTGCTTTTGACCAGCATATAGGTTTCTCAAGAGACAGGTAAGATGGTTTGGTATTCCCACCTCTTTAAGAGATTTTCACAGTTTGTTATGATCCACACAGTCAAAGGCTTTGGCGGAGTTGATGAAACAGAGGTAGATGTTTTTCTGGAAATTCCTAGCTTTCTCTATGATCCAACAAATGTTGGTAATTTGATCTCTGGTAACTTTTCCTTTTCTAAATCCATCTTGGACATCTGGAAGTTCTTGGTCCACATAATGCTGAAGCCAAGCATGCAAGATTTTAAGCATGACCTTACTCGCATGGGAGATGAGTGCAATTGTCCTATGGTTAGCACTTTCTTTAGTCCTACCCTTCTTGGGAATCGGGATGAGGATTGACCTTTGCCAGTCATGCAGCCACTTCTGGGTCTTTCAGGTTTGCTCATATATTGAAAGCAACATGTAGGTGCATTTATCCTTTAGGGTTTTGAATAGTTCTACTGGAGTCCCATCGCATCCACTAGCTTTATTAGAAGCAGTACTTGACTTCGCTCCCCTGAAGGTCTGGCTCTGTCTGGCTGACCACACTGTCGTAGTCATCCAGTTCATCTAGATCTTTTTTATACAGTTTTTCCCTGTGTTCTTTCCATCTCTTCTTGATCTCTTCAGCGTCTACTAGGTCTTTACTATTTAAGTCCTTTATTGTGTCCATCTTTAGGCAAAATTCCCTTGATATCTCCAATATCTAGTCTTTTCCCTTCTGTTGTTTTCTTCTAGTTTTATGCACTGTTTATTGAAGAAGGCTTTCTTGTCTCTCTGAGCTATTCTTTGGTAATCTGTGTTTAGTTGGATATACCTTTCCCTTTCTCCCTTGCTTTTCACATCTCTTCTTTCTTTAGCTACTTGTAAATACTCCTCAGATAACCACTTTGCCTTACTGCTTTTCTTTTTCTTTGGAATGATTTTTGCTGGCTGCCTTCTCTACAGTATTAGGGATCTCTGTCCATTGTTCTGTCCACTCTTTACATGTTCTAATCACTTGAATCTATTCTTACCTCCACTGAATATTCATGGGGAATTAGATTTAAGTCATACCTGGCTGGCCTAGTGGTTTTCCCCACTTTCTTTAGTTTAAGCCTTAATTTTGCTATGAGAAGTTGATGATCTGAGCCACAGTCAGCTCCAGGTCCTGTTTTTGCTGACTGTATACATCTTCTCCATCTTTGGCTACAAAGAATGTAATCAATTTGATTTTGATATTGGTCATTTGGTGATGTCAATGTGTAAGGTCATATCTTGTGTTATTGAAAAAGGGTATTTGCTATGATCAGTGTATTGTCTTGGCAGAATTCAGTTAGCCTTTGCCATGCTTCATTTTGTTCCCCAAGGCCAAACTTGGCCTGTCACTCCAGGTATCTCTAGGCTTCCTATTTTTGCACTTCAATCCCCAGTGATAAATAGAACATTTTTTATGTGTGTTCTAAGAGGTCTTCTAGGTGTTCATAGAACTGATCAACTTCAGTTTCTTTGGCATCAGTGGTAGGGACATGAACTTGGATTACTATGATGTTGAATGGCTTGCCTTAAAAATGAACTGAGATCATTTTGTTATTTTTGAGGTTGCCTCAGGTAGTGCATTTCTGACTCTTGTTGATTATGAGGGTTACTCCATTATTTCTATGGGATTCTTGCCCACAGTAGTAGATATAGAGGTTATCTCAATTAAATTCACCCATTCTTGTCCATTTTATTTCACTGATTCCTAATATGTTGATATTTATTCTTACAATCTCCTGCTTGATCACATCTAGTTTACCTTGATTCATGGAACTTACATTCCAGGTTCCTATGCAATATTGCTCTTTGCAGCACTCAATTGTGCTTTCATCACCAGACACATCCACGATTGAATGCCATTTCTGCTTTGGCACAGCTGCTTCATTCTTTGGGGACTATTAGTAGTTTTCTGCTCTTCCCCAGTAGCATGTTGGACACCTTCAGACGTGGGGAACTCATCTTTCAGTGTCGTGTCTTTTTGTCCTTTTATATAATTAATGAAGTTCTCACAGCAAGTATACTGGGGTGGTTTGCCATTCCCTCCTCCAGTGGATCACGTTTTGTCAGAACTCTCTGCTGTGAACCATCCATATTAGGTGGCCCTACATGGCATGGCTCATAGTTTCATCAATTTATGCAAGCCCTTTCACCACCACAAGGCAGTGATCCATGACGGAGTGATAAAGGACTGCTGTCCAGAATGTATGAACTATTAAACTCAAAAACAAGAAAATGAACAACCTAAAAAAAATGGGCCAAACACTTGAACATACACCTTACCAAGATGATATATGGTGGGAAGTGATCATATGAAAACATATTCAACATCATATGTCATTATGTAATTTAAATTACATAATAAATACAAATAAAAATACCACTACATCCCTGTAGGAATGGCAAAAATTCACAACATTGACAACATCAAATGCTGGCAAGGTTATACAATAACAGAAGTTCATTGTTGGGAATGCATAATGGTACAGCCATTTTGGAAGAGAGGTTGGCAGTTTCTGATAAAACTAAACATAATTTTACAGTGTAATCTAATAATTTTTCTCCTTGAAATTTACCTAAAGAAGCTCAAATCTTATGTCAAACAAAAAGCTGAACAGAAAACAGCTCTATTCATAATAGTCCAAACTTGGAGGCCACCAAAATGTTGTTCAGTAGGTGAGGAAATAAACATTCAGTTGAAAATGGAAAAACATTTGGTGCTAAAAAGGAATGAGTTATTAAGCCATGAAAAGACACGGAAGAATCTTAAATGCATATTGCTAAGTCAAAGAAACAAAATCTAGCAAAGGCTACATACTGATTCCAACTCTGCAAAACCATAAAGACAGTAAAAAGATCAATGACTGGGGAAGGGGGAGAAAGGGATTAATAAGCTGAGCACAAAGTATTTTTAGGGCAGTGAAACTATCCCGTATAATTCTACCATGGTGACATGTCATTCTACTTTTGTCCAAAACCACAGAATGGACAAAACAGAGTGAGCTGGAATGTAAACTATGGGCTTTGGTTGATAATGGTGTGTCAAAATTTGTTCATCAATTGTAACAGATGTACCATAGTGATATAGGATTTGATGGTGAATGAGTCAGTGTAGGATATGCAAGTGAAGTATCTGAAGCCTGTATACTTTCCTCTCAATTTTTCTGTGAACCTAAAACTGGTCTAAAATGAAGCCTATAAATTTTTAAAACTAAACCTCTGCAGATGAAAATTTCAATATTTAAGTTGAAAATACTGTGGATGGAATTAAAGGAGTATTGTATATGGCAAAACAAGATGATTGAATTTGAATACATAACAGCAAAAACTACTCAATATGAAACACACCGACAAACTCAAACTGATCATAGCATCAGTGAACGGTGGGACAGGTTAGTCTGAAGAGTCTCAGCAGAGGTAGAGGAAGATTACTTGAACAAATAATGGCTCAATGTTAAAAAATAAGAGAAAAACATCATGAAAGCAAATGACAATATAATTGCTCAAAGCCAGTGATTTTAACAAATGCACTAAATAATAAACAAGTCTTTTAAAAAGACATAAGTAAAAAGTATGTTCTCTAATAATAATATTAAATGAAAGGTAACAAAACTATTTGAATAAATCTGCACATTTATGGAAACTAAATACACACTTCTAAATAGCCCATAGATCAAGTAATATAGAAAAAGGGAAATTAGAATATATTGTGAACTGAGGGAGAATGAAATCATATGTTCCAAGGAAGAACGTTCTCAAATCAGTTTTGTCAGCTTCAAAAATAATACCCAAAATTAAACAAAGAAAAGGAGAGCTCATTGAATCCAACATAAGCAAAAGCATAAGGTGTGAAAATAAATATGGATGCTAGCATAAATTTTGTGAGATTTGGACGAAAGCAAAATCTGTATTTTAGTTAATGGTAATCTTTTTTTTTTTTTTTTCCCACAGCATATTTCTTAATATCCTCAAAATTGGATTAGAAGTTTCAAGCCTCCTTCATCTTTTTTTTAAATCACTAAGATAAAAAACTTTCTAGACTTTTGGCAGTAATACTAGATTCCAAAATACATGGAACTACATCAAAATTTTGAGTGAATATAAATTAGAAATCTAGCATTCTATTCATACTAAGTGAAACAAGTGGAGTCAGAATATTACAAATTTTTTATCTAGGCAAAAATTCTTTTCTAATATATATATTATACATACTATTTACATATATATTATGCAAAAGCTTGAAAATATGTGAGCTATTTCAAATATCTTTTGGTATTGATCTCTAACATAATTCCACAGTAATAGGGGAACGGACTCAGTATAATTTCAATACTTTTAGATCATGAAATTCATGCACTTGGTCTTATGTCTCTGGATATGTTCCAGTGTCTCCTAGTTTATAGTCTATGGGAACTTAAATAGAATTTGTATCCTACTGCTGTATGAAAATTGTGTAGATCTTAATTATGTTGAATTGGTTCATAATGCTTTTCAGGTCGACTGTATTCTTCTACTTCTCTGTACATTCATTCTATTAATTTCTGAGAGTTTGGTATTGAAACACCAATTAAAATTCTTTACACAAATAGTTGTAATATATAGTGAAGCTATATATAACTTTGTTCTGTATTTTCCAAGCCTCCTGTAAATGCGTTATCATTTTTTCATAATTTCAGAAATAAAGAAGAAAGATACCGAAGTAAGCAAGAGCATAGAAATGATAAATATCAGAGAGGAAATCAATAAAATAGGAAGTAAAAAAATAGAGAAAAATCAATGAAACCAAAACTCTTTTTTGAGAAGATCAGTAAAATTGATTAATGTATAGTTAGATTGATTACAAAAAAAGAAGGAAGACACAAATTTTCAATATCAGGAATCTAACGTCTGGCATCCATTGACATTCTACATAGATGAAAAATATAATAATGGAATAAAGCAAATTTAGCCAATAAATTTAACAACTTCGGTTAAATGGACAAATTTCTTGAATGAGATGAACTGAAACTCACTAAATAAAAATCAAGACAGCTTCAATATTTCTGTGTTGATCTTTTCTTCAAATTGAATTTATAGTTAAAACGTTATCTATAACAAAACCTGTAGGCCATATGGCTTCGCTGGTGAATTCAAATAAATATTTAAGGGAGGGATAATACCAGCTTCTTATATAACTTCTTCCAGAAAATTGAAAAGGCAGGACTACTTCTTCATAGCTTATTCTATGGAGTCAGCATTATCTTGATACCAAAACCAAATAAAGATGTTAAAGAAAAGTGAACTGTATAGATCAGCACCTCTCTTGTGTATAAAATTTTTCAACAAAGATTTAGCAAAAAAAAAAAAAATAATAACATATACAAATGGGTAGCTCAGTGGTAAAGAATCTGCCTGCCAAGCAAGATATGTGGCTTGGGAAGATGTCCTCTGGTTGGAAAGATCCCCTGGAGAAGGAAATGACAACCCACTCCACTATTCTTGCCTGAAAAATCCCATGGACATAGGAGCCTTGTGGGCTATAGTCTATATGGTTGCAAACAGTCAGACGTGACTGAGCAACTAAACAGCAACATTATTTTTCAGTGGATTTTACTTTAGGATAAACATTTGAAATTCAATCAACATAATTTACCACATTAACAAACTAAAAAAAAGTAAATGCTATATGATCATCCTCATGGATCTAGTACATATCATCTGACACAATTCAGTGTTTATTCCTGATTTAAAAAAAAATCCTCTGTGCAAACTGTCAACAAAAGTAACTCATTCAACCTGGTAAAGAGCATCCATACCTAAAACTCACATCATGCTTAATGATTACAGATTGAATGCTTTCTTCCTAAAAGCAGGAATGAGGCAAGGATATCCACTGGCAACACAAAGCAATAGTGTTGATAGCTGTGCAATAAAGCAAGTCAAATGAATTTTTAAAAAAGATTCCTAGACTGGAAGAGATAAAGTACAACCTCCTTTATTCACAAATGACTAAACCTTTTTATAGAAAATCTGAAAAAAAATAGTTACTAGGACTCACAAGTGTGTCTAGCAATGTTGTAGGATAGAAGATTGATATACATTCAACATATGAAGAATAATGTAATACAGCACATCAGTAGAATAAAGGATAACTCATGGGGTTATCTCAGTAGATGCAGAAAAAGCATCTGGCAAAACCAACACATTTTCAGAATAATTCACTAAGGATAAGCCTCCTTCTCGATCTGAAAAAGAACATCTGCAAAATAACCAGAACTGACAACATATCGAACGATAAAAAATAAAAACCTTTCTTCTAAGAGCAAAAACAAATCAAAGATAACCTCTCTAACTACTTCTAGAGATCATAGCCAAGGCAATTAGTTTAGCAGAAGAAATAAAAGATATCCAGATAGGAACGGAAGAAGTAAAACTATCTCTGTTTGCAGATGACTTAATCTTGTCCACATAGAATCCTGAGGAACATGCAACAGACACACACACACACGTAAATCATTAGAGCTTGTAAACAAATCCAGTAAGATTCCTTATAAACACATCCAGTAAAGTGCTTTATAAACAAATTCAGTAAGGATTTCAGGGTGCAAAATCAATATACAAAAGTCAACTGTATCTCTGTACAACTGGCAATGAATAATCTAAAGGTGAAATTAAGAAATCAACCCTAATTACAGAAGTATCAGAAAGAATAAAATATTTAGGAGTATGTTTAACAAGAAAGATTCAAGACTTGTACAGTAAGTACTAAAAAAAAATCAATAAAAATAATTAAAGAAGACCTAAATAAATAGAAATACCATGTTCACAGATGGGAAAATTAATATTGTGGAGATACAACAATATTTCCCAAATATTCTACAGATTTTCACGTGGAAATGTGAGGGATCCAGAATAGCCAAAACAGTCTTGAAAATAATGGAGCAAAATTGCAAGACTTATATAGAAAGTCCAGGAATAAGTTATTATATTTATCATGAATCGATTTTTGACAAAAGTACCAAGACCATTTCAATGAGAAAGAATATTCTTTTCAAGGTGTATTGCTGGGGCCAATAGGTACCTATATTTCTTCTGAAGTGTCAGTCATGAATAGCCTCCTTTTTTTACTTCCTCTACCTTTCCCCTTCCTCTTCCACTTCTATATCCACTCCCATTTCCTTGCTCTCCTTCTCCTCCTCCTCTTCCTTTAACTCAAACTTAGCTAACTATGTTTTTCATCTTTTTCATTACTGACTGGTTAATAACATTATAAATCAAATGCTATTTTACCATGTGTATATTTAAGGAAAAAAAATGAATCAGTTTAAAACAGTGTGAGTTGGTCAAATTTATATATTCTTGCAAAGTCAATGTCTTCTTGGAAAATTAGACCTCCTTCACAAAATGTAGATGAATCACTATCTAATAAATATTTAAGAGATAGCTACTGTACACTGTCTTCATTAAATTGCTATTTGTGATGGACTCTTGAGATCTATGATTATAAGAATGTCTATTAATTTAGAAACATTAAAAGCTTTCATGTCAGCAAAAGTAGCTAAAACATTTTTGCTTAGTACTGCATACTGAAATAAGCAATTAAATAATGTGATTTTAAAAATAGTTGCCATAAATATAATTGAAAATATTCCTTTAATATGCGCGAGACATTTTTCTGGAAATTACTAGCAAATACTCATCATTAAGATAATACCTTCTAGAAATGTGGTCCAAGTGTTTCATTATGCTAACTCATTTTATCCTCTTTATACATTGTTGTTCAGTCACCCAGTTGTGTCCGACTCTTTGCAACCCAATGACTGCAGCACGCCAGGCTTCCCTGTCCCTCATCATCCCCCAGAGTTTGCCCAAGTTCATGTTCATTGCATCAGTGATGCCATCCAGCCATCTCATCCTCTAATGTCCTCTTCTTCTGCCCTCAATCTTTTCCAGCATCAGGGACTTTTCCAATGAGTCATCTCATCACATCAGATAACCAAAATACTGGAGCTTCAGCTTCAGCATCAGTTCTTCCACTGAATATTCAGAGTTGATCTCACTTCAGATTGACTGGTTTGATCTCCTTACTGTCCAGGGGACTTTCAAGAGTCTTCTCCAGCACCACAGTTCAAAGGTGCTGGTGTACTGCCTTCTTTACAGTCCAGCTCTCACGACCGTATGTGACCACAGGTAATACCATAGCCTTGACTATATACACCTTTGTCGGCAGAGTGATGTCTCTGTTTTTCAACACACTGTCTAGGTTTGTCATCACTTTTCTGCCGAGAAACAAACATCTTCTGATTTCGTGGCTCCAGTCACCATTTGCATTGATGTTAGAGTACAAGAAGAGGAAATCTGTCACTACTTCCACCTTTTTCCCTTCTACTTGCCAAGCAGTAATGGAGTTGGATGCCATGATCTTAGTTTTTTGTTGTTGTTGTTGTTTTTTAATATTTAGTTTTAAGCTGGCTCTTTCACTCTTCTCCTTCACCCTCATCAAGAGGCTCTTTAGTTCCTCTTCGCTTTCTTCCATTAGAGTGTTATGATCCACGTATCTGATGTTGTATTGGTATTTTTCCCGCCTATCTTGATTTTGGCTTGTAACTCATCCAGCCCCGACATTTCTCATGATGTGCTCAGAGTTTGGATAAAACATCAGGGTGACAACAGACAGCCCTATCATATTCCTTACTTGATCTTGAACCAATCAGTTGTTACATACAGGGTTCTGACTGTTGATTCTTGACCCACATACAGGTTTCTCAGAAGACAGGTATGTTGGTCTGGTATTCCCATCTCTCTAAGAGCTTTCCAAAGTTTGTCATGATCTATAGTCAAAAGCTTTAGCATAGTCAATGAAACAGAGATAAACGGATTTCTGAAATTCGCTTGCTTTTTTTTTTATATAATCCAGTGAATACCATAAGCAACCATTATTTCCAATACTTATGGGGAACTTAAAGAACAGAAAGATTATGTGTCTGTCTCAAGTTCATACAACAGATATACTAAGATTATATAAAGAAATAAAAGCAGCCTTATTTTCAGATTAATTCTCCTCTTAACTGTTACTCAGATGTGACTGAAATGGCATAAATAATAATTGTCTCAAAACTAAAATTTCTGAAATAAAGATAACCTGTTTTGTTCAACAATCAAGTTAGTGACAGATAACAGTGGGATGCAAACAGTCAAATTGACTCAGGCTATTTTTGTTCTTTGAAATTATTGTAGAGTTAAAGTTACAAACATAATACAAAGAAACTCATATGTTCTTCATCCGACTTCCCCCCAATTGTGACACTTCATACAGATGTAGTACAACATCAAAATCAAGGAACTACCTTTGAACGTAACTATTAACTAGACTTTAGACCTATTCAGTTTTCAACATTTAAAAAGCTGCAGTCATGTATTTGTGTGTATATATATATACACACACATATTCATATATATATATAGGTTCATGATTCATATCAGTGATCTGATAGGGCTAGAGCAAGCAAATTTTTTTTTAATCTCAATCTGTTGTATACAAGTTACCCCTATCACCTCCAAATGAGGAAATGTTTTGCAGGAATTTCACTGCTTAGCCCTGCTCTTAGACTCATCTGTCATGATTTACTCACTTGCAACACAAGTAAGTGCTGGGTTTCCAAGTCCTATTTAGCAACAGGAACCCTCTTCTTATATGCAAGCCAGGGATAGAAATTCCTAAAGAGTGGGAAGGACAACTTTGTCCAACTCAGTTATAGAGCATGTGCTCACTATTTCCCCTGGATACATCAAGAAAATGGCTCCTAATCCTCTTGATTTGAGCACAGTCAGATGCCCTACATAGCCAACTGCACGTGGAACATTGCTGTTTGGATGTCCTAAGCCACTTTAGCTCACCACTTTCAAAACAATATTTCTCAGCTTTACTCTTATGCTTCCTTTTTAAAAATATATTCTTCAATATAGTGAAATATACTATCACAGTTAACCAGACATCTTGTCAAAACTGATTTCTTTAACTTCTGCTTCTTCCAAATCTTTCATTGCCAATTTTGTCTTTGTCCTCTTTTTCTCATAAGTCTTCTCCCTTGCCCACATTCTCTCAGCTACCCCCATATTTCAGGCCCTTCAAAAATTTTTTAATCTAAACGATATCTTTTGTTTTCTATTATGATTGGCCTTTCTGTTTCCACAAAGATCTAATGTTTCTTGTGTATTCTACTCTGCTTTCAGACTAACTTTGAGAAATACATAGCATTGGACACATTCTTCCATTAAATGTCAGTCATTAGGTTCACTATAAATATAAGATACAGTTCAAATTCCTTCAGTTCAGTTCAGTTCACTCGCTCAGTTGTGTCTGACTCTTTGCGACCCCATGAATCAAGCACATCAGTCCTCCCTGTCAAATTCCTTAGAATCATATTTATGGCTCTTTGTAATTCTACTATGCCTATCTCTTAAGTTTCATTTACAATACATTCCATTCTTAAAGCTGAGGCCCCTAAGAAAGTAAACCCAGTTTAGTTCAGTTCAGTCACTCAGTCGTGTCCGACTGTTTGTGACCCCATGGACTGCAGCATGCCAGGTTTCCCTGTCCATCACCAACTCCCGGAACTTGCTCAAACTCATGTCCATCGAGTCAGTGATACCATCCAACCATCTCATCCTCTGCCGTTCTCTTCTCCTCTTGCCTTCAATCTTTCTCAGCATCACGTCTTTTCCAGTGAGTCAATTCTTCACAACAGGTGGCCAAAGTATTAGAGTCTCAGCTTCAGCATTAGTCCTTCCAATGAATATTCAGGACTGATTTCCTGTAGATTGACTGGTTTGATCTCCTTGCAGTCCAGGGAATTCTGAAGAGTCTTCTCCAACACCACAGTTCAAAAGCATCAATTATTCTGCACTCAGCTTTCTTTTTTTTTAAATTTTATTTTATTTTTAAACTTTACATAATTGTATTAGTTTTGCCAAATATCAAAATGAATCCGCCACAGGTATACATGTGTTCCCCATCCTGAACCCTCCTCCCTCCTCCCTCCCCATACCATCCCTCTGGGTTGTCCCAGTGCACTAGC
>NW_011495034.1:10503489-10504075 GCF_000754665.1 Bison bison bison | reverse complement strand
CCCCAAGCATCCAGTATCGTGCATCGAACCTGGACTGGCAACTCGTTTCTTACATGATATTTTACATGTTTCAATGTCATTCTCCCAAATCTTCCCACCCTCTCCCTCTCCCACAGAGTCCATAAGACTGATCTATACACCAGTGTCTCTTTTGCTGTCTCGTACACAGGGTTATTGTTACCATCTTTCTAAATTCCATATATATGTGTTAGTATACTGTATTTATGTTTTTCCTTCTGGCTTACTTCACTCTGTATAATAGGTTCCAGTTTCATCCACCTCATTAGAACTGATTCAAATGTATTCTTTTTAATGGCTGAGTAATACTCCATTGTGTATATGTACCACAGGTTGCTTATCCATTCATCTGCTGATGGACAACTAGGTTGCTTCCATGTCTTGGCTATTATAAACAGTGCTGCGATGAACATTGGGGTGCATGTGTCTCTTTCCCTTCTGGTTTCCTCAGTGTGTATGCCCAGCAGTGGGATTGCTGGATCATAAGGCAGTTCTATTTCCAGTTTTTAAAGGAATCTCCACACTGTTCGCCATAGTGGCTGTACTAGTTTGCATTCCCACCAACAGT
>NW_011495034.1:10472034-10503133 GCF_000754665.1 Bison bison bison | reverse complement strand
TCTAGTTTCATTCTTTTACAAGTGGTTGACCAGATTTCCCAGCACCACTTGTTAAAGAGATTGTCTTTAATCCATTGTATATTCTTGCCTCCTTTGTCAAAGATAAGGTGTCCATATGTGCGTGGATTTATCTCTGGGCTTTCTATTTTGTTCCATTGATCAATATTTCTGTCTTTGTGCCAGTACCATACTGTCTTGATAACTGTGGCTTTGTAGTAGAGCCTGAAGTCAGGTAGGTTATAGTCCAAATCTCACATCCACACATGACTACTGGGAAAGCCATAATTTTGACTAGATGGACCTTTGTCAGAAAATAATGTTTCTGCTTTTTAATATGTTTCTAGGTTGGTCATAGCTTTTCTTCCAAGGAGCAAGCATCTTTTAATTTCATGGCCGCAGTCACCATCTGCAGTGATTTTTGGAGCTTAAGAAAAGTCTCTCACGGTTTCCATTGTTTCCCTATCTATTTGCCATGAAATGATGGGACCAGACGTCATGATCTTCATTTTTTGACTGTTGAGTTTTAAGCCAACTTTTTCACTCTCCTCTTTCACTTTCATCAAGAGGCTCTTTAGTTCCTTTTCACTTTTTGCCATAAGGATGGTGTCATCTGTGTATCTGAGGTTATTGATAATTCTCCCGGCAAACTTGATTCCAGATTGTGCTTCATCCAGCCAGGCATTTTGCATGATATACTCTGCATAGAAGTTAAATAAGTAGGGTGACAATATACAGCCTTGGCATATTCTTTTCCCAATTTAGAACCAGTCCATTGTTCTATGTCCGGTTCTAACTGTTGGTTCTTGACCTGCATACAGATTTCTCAGGAGGCATGTAAGGTGTTCTGGTAGTCCCACCTCTTGAAGAATTTTTCAGTTTGTTGTGATTACACAGTCAAAGGCTTTGGTATAGTCAATAAAGCAGAAATAGATGTTTTTCTGAAACTCTCTTGCTTTTTCTATGATCCAATGGATGTTGAAAATTCTATCTCTGGTTCCTCTGCCTCTTCTAAATCCATCTTTAACATCTGGAAGTTCATGGTTCATATACTGTTGAAGCCTGGCTTGGAGAATTTTGAGCACTTCCCTGGTGGCTCAGATGGTAAAGTGTCTGCCTACAATGTGGGAGACATGGGTTCAATCCCTGGTTCTGGAAGATCTCTTGGAGAAGGAAATGACAACCCATTTCAGTATTCTTGCCTGGAAAATCCCATGGATGGAGGAACCTGGTAGGCTACAGTCCATGGGGTCACAAAGAGTTGAACATGACTGAATGACTTCACTTTCTTTTCTTTTGATAGTGCATTAGATGAGTGCAATTGTGTGGTAGCTTGAACATTCTGTGCCATTGCCTTTCTTTGAGGTTGGAATGAAAACTGACCTTTTCCAGTCCTGTGACCACTGCTGACTTTTCCAAATTTGCTGGCATATTGACTGCAGCAATTTAGCAGCAGCATCTTTTAGGATTTGAAATATCTCAACTAGAATTCCATCACTTCTGCTAGCTTTGTTCATAGTGATGCTTCCTAAGGCTCACCTGACTTCAGATTCCAGGATGCCTGGCTCTAGGTGAGTGATCACACCATCATGGTTATCTGGGTCATGAAGATAGTTTTTTGTGTAGTTCTTCTGCATATCCTTACCACCTGTTCTTAATATCTTCTGCTTCCATTAGGTCTATACCATTCTGTCCTTTATTGTGCCCATCTTTGCATGAAATGTTCCCTTGGTATCTCTAATTTTCTTGAAGGGATCTCGAGTCTTTCCCATTCTATTGTTTTCCTCTATTTCTTTGCATTGATCACCAAGGAAAGCTTTCTTATCTCTCCTTGCCATTCTTTGGAACTCTGCATTCAAATGGGCATATCTTTCCTTTTGTCCTTTGCCTTTCTCTTCTCCTCTTTTCTCAGCTACTTGTAAGGCCTCCTCAGACAGCCATTTTGCCTTTTTGTATTTCTTTTTCTTGAGGATGGTCTTGATCACTGGTCTTGTAGGTTTTCATAGAACCGTTCAGCTTAAGCTTCTTCAGCATTACTGGTTGGGACATAGACTTGAATTACTATGATCCACAATCACAAAACACTGATCAAACTGACCACATGGGTCACAGCCTTGTCTAATCCAATGAAACTACGAGCCATACTATGTAGGGCCACCCACGATGGATGGGTCATGATGGAAGGTTGTGACAAAATGTGGTCCACTGGAGAAGAGAATAGCAAACCACTTCAGTATTCTTGCCTTGAGAACCCCATGAACAGTATGAAAAGCCAAAAAGATATGACACTGAAAGATGAACTCCCAGGTTGGTTGATGCCTAATATGCTACTGGAGAAGAGTGGAGAAATACCTCCAGAAAGAATGAAGAGACGAAGCTAAAGCAAGAACAATGCCCAGTTGTGGATGTGACTGGTGATGGAAGTAAATTCCAATGCTATAAAAAACAATATTGCATAGAAACTTGGAATGTTAGGTCCATGAATTGGGGTAAATTGGAAGTGGTCAAATAGGAGATGGCAAGAGTGAACATTGACATTTTAGAAATCAGTGAACTAAAATGAACTGAAATGGGTGACTTTAACACAGATGACCATTGTATCTACTACTGTGAGCAAGAATCCCTTAGAAGAAATGGAGTAGCCCTCAGTTCAGTTCAGTTCAGTCGCTCAGTCATGTCTGACTCTTTGTGACCCCATGAACTGCAGCATGCCAGGCCTCCCTGTCCATCACCAACTCCCAGAGTTCATTCAAACTCATGTCCTAATAGTCAACAAAAGTGTCCAAAATGCAGTACAATATGGGTGCAGTAGAAAAAAGTAAAAGAATGGTCTCTGTTTGTTTCCAAGTCAAACCCACGTGTACATCGAAAGTGAAACATTCTTTTGTCCTCCAAAACTTTTACAAATATACATTCAGTTATTCCCTTTACTTAAACACCTTAAATAATGGACCCCTACTTATCTTTTATAACACATAAAGCCTCTTCCCCCTTTTGAGAAGCATTTAGTTGCTCCCATTCAGCACAGCTGTTCATCATGTTTCTAATACACCTTAACATTACCAGACTATGGATACATCATCCTTGCCATTGTACCCCGTGAACTGGAAGACCCTGAGTCTGAGAACTCTCTCTTATTTCTATATTTCAATTTACTCTAAATATATTATAATTTTCATGAATATTTGTTGAATGAACAAAGATAACTAGCAATTAAAATTCTATAATGCAACTCCTGCCAGCCTCTACAATGACTACATGAATAATTTGAGCACTTAGCATGGATGTTTTCCTGCCTCTGTCATCTTCCATCTCTGAATATGAATATGAATACTTTGGAGACTAGAGAAGAAGACATTTCTAAGGTCATGATCTCTAGGCTCCCATACTCTTGAATATTATCAGTTGGATAATACTCAAGACTAGGGAGAGGGACAGACATATTTAATTCTTAAAATTTTCACTTGCAGTGTCTATTCATCCTTACTGAAACATATACTAAGACTTAAGTATATTTGTTTAGGTATTTGTTTTTGGTTTTTGAAAATATATTTGTAGAGAAAGTAGAAATTATGTTGGAGAAATGCAAACCAATTACTTTGTTAAAACTGGGCCAAATAGAATTTTTGCAAATTTGTCTTAGTTTAACAATTTAAATAGCTAGAACATAAGAAATACTTACAAAACCCTAAAAAAAGTTACAACATGCAAAGTCCTTACCAAAGAAATTAGAAAAGTGAAATAACTAATACTAACATTTACCTCCAACTTTCTCCTCCACTATGACAGAAAATCCATTTTAGTGTGATTATACTGAAAGATTTATTCAGTCTAACAAAATAAGTTTTTCAATCCCCAAGAAAAAAAAATCTAATGAGACTATATATAAAGAGTTTTCAAGTGATGAAAGCTTATTTAATGAAATACCATTTTATCATTTCCTAAGGCATGAGTAAAATACAATTAACTTTTGAAAATGAGTCCAAAAATGCTAGCCATTAAAAAAAAAAAAAGTATTCAAAAATACAGGTGGATAGAGGACTTCCCTGGTGGTCCAGTGGTTAAGACTCCGTGCTCCCACTGCAGGAGGCCTGGGTTCCATCCTTGGTCAGGGAAATAAGATCCCACATGTTGCTCAGCATAACCAAACGACAAAATAAAATAAAGAGGATGATAGCTAGCTAGCTAGATACATGGATACATTGACACAGACTACACACAAAAATTGGTTCTAACATGCAATCTGTATTCAGTTTTTCTATTTAATTTCCATAACTTTTGATTTTTTACAACCATTTGAGAAAGCATATCAGGAAAAACATAAAACAAACCTGAACTGAATTATGGGGGAGAAAAGTGATTTGTGGTTAGACACAGGCACCAAGCCTGTCTAACCCATTTCTACTCTTTGACAACTATATAACAATGGGAAAACCACTTACAGACACTTCTCTTGGATTATGTTTAATTATGAGCAAAAGAAAAGAAAATATTTAGCACAAATAATGTCCAAAAAGAAGATGCAAAATCAGTATAGGTCCTCTCTCCTCTTCCTTTCTAATTCTTCTATTTTCTTTTTCAATCAATAATGTGAGTGGGTTGGTGTTTTCTTTATCCTGCTCCACCCAACAAAATAATGTAAAACCTGGTAAGATAATGGAAGAGATAAGAAAATAGTTGAAATAAAGCATCCAATTTTGATATTTGATTGCTAATAACTTTCAAGCTTCACTTTCCCTCCCTCTATGCACATCTGGACAAAGTAATAAAAAGCTTAGCTATTTCCTCACTTGGCGCCATAAAGATGTTTATACCACATAAGCTCAGTCCATGCTTGTAGGAAACCCTTTTTCCAGTCCCACTCTTTAACCACCATTAAACTCTAAACCAATTACTCCTCCTTACTCTTCCTCTCTCAAGCCATTTTTGCAGCAACCTGGGAACATACTCCACTCTGCCCAGAAACCCTCAGTATATGGGTAATAAACCTTTTCATACTCTCTTGGTGTGGATGTGGCTTTGTCAATCCCTATATTTCAACCAGATCCTTCTTTTTATTTTTTTAATTTATTTATTTTAATTGGAGGATAACTACCCTACAATATTGTGATTTTTCCCCCATACATCAACATTAATCAGCCATATGTATAAATGCGTCCCCTCCTATCCCACCTCCCTCCCTACCCTTTCCCTCTAGGTTGTCCCAGAGAGCCAGATTTAGGTGCCCTGCTTCATGCATCAAACTTGCACTAGTCATCTATTTTACATATGGTATATACATATTTCAATAATATCTCTCAAATCATCCCACCCTCTTCTTCTCCCACTGAGTCCAAAAGTCCATTTTTTATGTCTGTGTCTCCATTGCTGCCCAGCATGTAGGATTGTTGGTACCATCTTTCTAAATTCTGTATATATGCATTAATATACAGTATTTGTCTTTTTCTTTCTGACTTACTCAACTCTGTATAGTAGGCTCTAGGTCAACCAGCTCATAAGAACTGACTCATATGGGTTCCTATTATAGCTGAGTAATATTCCAGTGTATATGTACCACAGCTTCCTTAGCCATTCAATTGCTGATGGACATCTAGGTTGCTTTTATGTCCTAGCTATTGTAAACAGTACTGCGATGAACATTGGGGTACATGTGTCTCTTTCAATTCTGGTTTCCTCAGGGTATATGCCCAGCAGTGGGATTGATGGAGCATATGGCAGTTCTATTGCCAGTTTTTAAAGGAATCTCCACGCTATTCTCCACAGTAGTTTTACCAGTTTACATTCCCACAACAGTGAAAGAAGGTCCCCTTTTCTCCATACCCTCTCCAGTATTCAATGTTTGTAGACTATTTGATGATGGCCATTCTGACCAGTGTGAGATGATACCTCATTGTGTAAACCAGACTTTGAATGGAGCAAACAATCCCATATCTACAGGTTGGCCACAACAATGTACACTGTGAGCAGAGTGTGTGTGTGTGTGTGTGTGTGTGATGAGCCTCACCATCAGGGGTCTTTCTTCACTTGCTTTGACTTGCTTTCTGGCTCTGCTGCCTGCTAACCAGCATGTGCTTTGAGATGTTGCCTGCTGAAAAGCTTGTGCTTTTGCTATGCAACTTTGTGCTGTTTGCTGACTTGCTAAGTTGTATGGAGCTTCTGATACAGATCTAATTAACCCAAGACAAAATTTTCAAATGTTTATGAACAAGAATATGAGATTAGTGTCTACTTCAAAGAGGCACTGGGTTAAATGGTTCACTCCAGACTCATTTATATTTCATGTGTATGTATACAAGTTCATATATATATATATATATATTTATTTATTTATTTATTATGTATATATGTTTCTCATGTTTAATTATGAGCAAAATCAAGACTTTTCTATATATTTCTCAAATATTGTCGCCTTAGGAATGCCAAACATTCTTGATAGTGACCAAGGCACTCATTTCACTTGTTAAAAAATGAACATTGTTAGGTTCCTAAAGAAATAATTTACTGACTTCAGGACACAGTAGTCTTAGTGGCCATATTGCTTTTGTAAACAAATTCAAATTTAATTCAATTAAACATCATACAGTTCACTTATCAGTAAATCTTCAGGAATTAATTGTAATAATTTGATTCCATTTTTGATGTTAAACTCTTGACAGGTTTCAAGCCTATCACTCCTCCTTCCCTGCTGTACTATATCTGGGCAAGCTGATAAGAAAGCCTGAGTGTGCTCTCTTTTGGCTTCAGTGGGAAGTCCAAACCATACAACATGAATTTGCACATGTGAGAATGTTTATCCCAGACCACTTCCTCCTCACCTCAAAACCCCAAGACAGTCGTCTTTCCTTGATTTTTTCTCAAGCCACTTCAGAAGTCAGCCAGGCTCTCTCAAGAAAACGTCATAATGTGAGTAACAAACCTTTTCATACTCTCTGGCTGTGTGTAACTTGCAAACAAAATTTTGAGTGAGGAGTCCATCTCACTACTTTGGACTAATCACAAGAGGATAAATAATATCATTTCCATAAAGTGTACTTTGTTGGAAAGGGAATATTTGATTACTTTCTACAGTGTTGTACTTTTACGCCTCTTTTCCTTTCCTTTCTTCTGTTTTAGGAAGAAACATTAAGCTGATTCTTTCTTGATTGCTCTTATCTTTTCTGCTTTTTTCCCCATCCCAACTCAAACCCCATTAATGGAAGACATAGTATAGCATTTTTTTTTTAATTGAGGTATAGATGGTTTACAATGCTGTGTTAATTTCTGCTGAATAGCAAGTGATTCTATATACACAGTATTTTTTTATATTCTTCTCCATTATAGTTATCTCAAGATATTGAATATAGCTCCCTGTGCTATGCAGTAGGACCTTGTTTATCTATTCTATATGTAATAGCTTTCATTTACTAACCCCAAACTCCCAGTCCATCCTTCCCTCACCCTCTCTTGGCAACCACAGTTTGTTCTCTATATCTGTAATTCTATTTCTGTTTCATACATAGGTTCATTTGTGTTCTACTTTAGATTCCCCATATAAGTGATATCATATGGTATTTGTCTTTCTCTGACTTCACTTAGTATGATAATCTCTAGTTCCATCAATGTTGCTGCAAATCACATTATTTTCTTCTTTTTAAAGGCTGAGTAATAATCCATTGTATATATGTAGCATATCTGCTTTTTTTCCCATCTATCTATGGACATTTAGGTTGTTTCCGTGCCTTGACTGTTGTGATTAGTGATATTATGAACATGGGGGTGCATGAATCTTTTTGAAGAATAGTTTTGTCTGGATATATGCCCAGGAGAGGGATTTTGGCTGATACGGTATCTCTATTTTAAGTGTTTTGAAGAGCCTCCATACTGGCTGTCTGTACCAACTTACATTCCCACTGATAATATAGGAGGATTCCCTTTTCTCCACACCTTTCTCTAGGATTTGTTATTTGTATTAATGGCGGCCATTCTGACTAGTTTGAGGTGATACCTCACTGCACTTTTTGTTTGCATCTCCTTAACAATTAGCAGTGATGAGCATCTTTTCACAGCACAGTGGCTTCGGAAGTGTGATCCAACAGCATCAGTACCAGGTGGAAACTTAGAAATGCAATTTCTTGAGTTCCACACCAGACCTATTAGAGCATAGACTTGGGGGCAAGGACCCTCATCTTTCTGTGTGTAAACAACTCTCCAAGTGGTCCTCCTGATCTTAAAATTTGAGAACTAGTAGTCTCAGAGTATAAGAGAGGGTCTGGTGAAAAGATGAGAGGTCAGTGTCCCAGACTGGCTATATTTCAGGGTTCTTGTGAGGCTTGTCAGCTCTTAGTTCCCTGACCAGGGATTGTACCCACACCCTTGGCAGTGAAAGCACATAATCCTAACCACTGCATTACCAGGGAATGCCCCTGGAATTTGCTTTGCATATTTTTATTTGAGATGTCAAAGGTAAAATTTGAAGGATAGCCTTATTTATCTTTAGATCTTAGGTTATAATAAAGAGCAGTTTTGATGAAAATGATATATTATTGACCCCCATTTTTTTTTTTTGAGTGTCAAAGCTAATAATGCAGGGTGAGAGATTAGCTGAGAAAATGGAGCCAAAACCTTCATTTATAATAAGGAGTTCTTTGCCTGACCACCCTTTGTGTGCATTTTGTGTCTGTACTTGGGTAGAAACAAATGCATACACATACAGTACACACCCTGGGAAATAAATTGGAAGGAAGTGTTTGATTTTTTTGTCCTAACAACTCTTTCCATCAGAGACATAGGTAGCAAACCAGGTGGCATAAATTTTTTCTAATATTCTCTCCAGTTTCAAAAGTTGAGGTCCTGTTAATAGTATTGAGGTTGTCATGTTACGTTCAGAGAGAAGGTCTCAGTACTTTTTGCTTCTCCACTTTTCTGCAGGTCAGATTTTCAGCTGCAGATATTTTTTAAAGAAAATTTGGTCACATATTTATATATATTTTTTCCATTAGCAGAATCTCCACAATAGAGGTATAAATGGAATGTGTTTCTACTGCTTTCTGTAATTGAGTTCTTAGGGGAAAGAACTTCCCATTATAATGGGAAGATTAATCCAGGGGTTATCAGAAGATATTTAATACGAACAAAAATGTTGACATTTTCTTTGTTTGTAACCTTATACTTTCATAGTTGTTTTATATTCTCTCTGCCAAGATTTTATGAAGATCAGAATTTTTCCAGCATATGCTTTCTTTGTTTACATTTTTGGTTTTATAGAGGTCCACAGAATTACATTAACTTTTAAAAAATTGTTTTATTTATTTTAAAATTTACTTTTGCCTGTGCTGGGTCCTCGTTGCAGCACAGGCTTTTCTCTCGCTGTAGTGAGCGGGTCTGTTCTCAAGTTGTGGTGTGCAGGCTTCTCACTGCGATGGCTTTTCTGATTGTGGAGCATGGGCCCTAGGGCATGAGGGCTGCAGAAGTTACAACACCTGAGCTTAGTGGTCGCCTGCACTTCTTAGGCCCTAGAGCGTGGTGTCAACAGTTGCGGCACGTGGGCTTAGTTGCTCCGTGGCATGTGGGATCTTCCTGGACCAGGGATTGAACCCTTGTCTCCTGCATTGGCAGGTGGATTCTTTACCACTGAACCATCAGGAAAAGCCCAATGCTAATTTTAATAAGTGAAAAATAAACTTCCATGAGATAAAATACCCTAAGCCTTTGACAAAATTTAAGTAGCAGATTTTTTCTGTTATAATATTATCACAACTCAAGGAAACTGAAGAAGCTTAGTTTACCAAGAATTGTCATATCCAAGTATATTTTTAATGTCTTTTTTTAAATGGATGGTTGATGTGATTGTCTTTCTATTTTTTTTTCTTACTTATATTTTTCTCTCTTTTCCTTGATTTCCTAGTGAAAACTGTGATAGATTCAAGAAAGCTTTTTTCCCTCTGTAACATCTCATTTATCTTTCATTTCCAGAAATGCAAACACTACAAGCATTGTACAGAGTTAACCATTCACTCATTTATGGATGAATTCTTTTAGCTTATCATATTAGTATAATGAGATCAGGGACTATATATATCCTTAGGCTGTGAAATAATATCTTTACTCATTCTGGAAGTCTTTTTCTCCTACTAGACTCTGTAATTTTTCAATGCTCATGCTCAGTTGCTCAGTCACGTCTGACTCTTTGAAACTATATATAGTTATCCCTTAAATCTGGATTTGGAGTCAGAAATTCTTATTTTTTCCTTCTTTTTAAAAAAAAATTCTGCGCGAAAATGAAATTTACATCACAGATTCTCATTAGGTAGGACTCATATTACATGTTCTAAGAGTAGTAAAGAATTTGCTCTCAATTCTTGTCAACTTTCACAAGAATATTCCTAAGGCCATGAGAATAGACCCAAGCTAACTAGTCATCATGGGATTGAATTCATATCAAAGCAAGCCCCATTCTCCAGGCTAAAGTGCAGCAGGCCTAGAGGCTGACTCAGATGAGCCAGCTTGGCATTAATTAGTTTTCAGCTTTTCTGGATCAGATGATCTCTGAGGTCACATTCAATTCAGAGATCCTTTTTTGGATTAGCTTTCTTTTACTTGTCATTGGTAATAGTGGAAAGTATCCTTATACTATTAAAATATTATTTATAAATGCTTAATTCAGGTTATTTCTGAAAGATGATTAATAATTTGGATTTTGTTCTGATGCTTGACTTCATATGTAATTAATGACATGAACAGAGAATATATTGAGCTTCTAAGTGCTTAATATGCTAGGAATTGGATCAAGTATAACTAATGTAAAATTAGAATTATAGCCCTTACCATTAAAGAGTTTCAGTTCAGTTCAGCTCAGTTGATCAGTTGTGTCCGACTCTGTGACCCCATGAATCCCAGCACACCAGGCCTCCCTGTCCATCACCAACTCCCGGAGTTCACTCAGACTCACGTCCATCGAGTCAGTTATGCCATCCAGCCATCTCATCCTCTGTCGTCCCCTTCTCCTCCTGCCCCCAATCCCTCCCAGCATCAGAGTCTTTTCCAATGAGCCAACTCTTCTCATGAGGTGGCCAAAGTATTGGAGTTTCAGCTTTAGCATCATTCCTTCCAAAGAAATCCCAGGGCTGATCTCCTTCAGAATGGACTGGTTGGATCTCCTTGCAGTCCAAGGGACTCTCAAGAGTGTTCTCCAACAGCACAGTTCAAAAGCATCAGCCTCGGTACTCAGCCTTCTTCACAGTCCAACTCTCACATCCATACATGACCACAGGAAAAACCATAGCCTTGACTAGACGGACCTTTGTTGGCAAAATAATGTCTCTGCTTTTCAATATGCTATCTAGGTTGGTCATAACTTTCCTTCCAAGGAGTAAGCGTCTTACCTGTTGACAATGCCACTTGCAATAAAGAGCTAATTTGAGCACTGTTTACTGTTAGTATTGTAAAATAATGTTAATACTAGTTAAAGATTTTTCTTCTCCCTACCTGATCTCTACTTCTCAAGCCTTCTGTCATATACCTTCAAATAAAGACTCTGAGTTTTTATCACCTTGTCCTATAATATTCACTAACAGGGTATTAATTTCCAGTGATGTTTTTACTTCCCTACCTGTAGGGTATAACTTTAAATTATAAATTTAAAAGCTCTATTATATATATATTTTGTGGGTACACATATAATTTCTAAAATTCTCTCATCTAAGGTAATTTTTATTTAAAAAGGAGAAATGTTTTAATTACAGCCATAAGATTTATCAGAGTACATGTAATTGAGGCTTATCTTGTGTATTGAAAACTTTATGGGATAGAGACCATGACTATTGTCTTCATAATTGTACCTCATACATCTTGTATAGGGAATTCATTAATTAGCCTCTGAATTGACTCTGTTTGCTTACTTCCCATTTACTCTGTAACTCAGTGCAATGTAATTCTCTAGTTTGTAAGACCATTAGAAGTATTCTTGCATGGTCATTTTTCAAAATCCAATGGAAAATTTTAGTTTCTAAAGTATCTTACTTTAATTTCGTTTGGTAGTGTGTTGAGGATGCTTGCCTTGAAATTTTTACTTCTTTGATTTACATAATACTTTGATTTTCTGTATCTCATTTTTCAGTAATCCTCTATCTCCTTCCCCTCTTTCTCTGAACATGCTAATCATCATCATGTTCTATAGAGTCCCACTTTCAGTCCTCTTCTCATTTCGTCTCATCAAAAGAATGCCAAAGTTTTAATACCCCTGAACATGGTCATGGATCTCAAGACAGTAATCTTCAATCTAATTTTCCAAAACCGTGTGTCCATCTCCCACCGTGTGTCCATCTCCCAACTAGATATCTCCAACCAGATAATCCAAAGTATCATAAATGCAGTATATATAAAACCAAATATTGTATCTACTAATCGCCTCCTTCTCTACTTTAAATCTGTTTTAATTCTGTATTCCCTTATCATTGAATGTTCCAGCCTTTTACTCAGCTTTCAACATCACAAAATTAGAAACCATCTTTTAGTTCTCCTTTTTACTCATGTAATCAGTTAACCAAATCCTGTTGATTCAATCTGTTTAGACTTCTTTAATTTGCCCAGTTCTTTTTACCTCTTCCAAAATTTTAGGGACTATCATTCTCAATTCTCACAGAAACTATAAAAACAATCTCTTAATCAACCCCATACTTCTAGTCCTTACTCTCTTCAAGTGGAAAAAAAAGAAAAAGATATGGTGTGTCACACCCTGTCTAAAATCCTCTAGCTATTTCTCATTACCTATAATAAAAAATGCTGTACTGTTCTTAGTCACTCAGTTGTGTCTGACTCTTTGTAACCCCATGAATGGTAGTCTTTCAGGATCCTCTGTCCATGGAGATTCTCCAGGTGAGAATCCTGGAGTGGGTTTCCATGCCCTCCTCCAGGGGATCTTCCCAACCCAGGTTTCCAGCATTGCAGGTCAGTTCTTTACTGTCTGAGCCATAAGGGAATAGAAGGCAATGAGACTCATTTCTCAGACTGTTGCCTAATTAGTGACTGGTTTCCTCATCACTTCGTCTCACCACCAATTTCTTCGTTATAGTACAACCTTGGGAACAAGTCCAAGTCCCCAAATGTTCATTATACCAGTCTCCTCTCCAGTGGTTGCATGTACATCTTTTCCCTCCTTGGATGACTGCTATTATCTCCTAAAACTGAATTATCACCTCCTCCAAGAAACTTCCTCTATAGTTGTCCTGCCTGCAAAGTTCAGCTCTGGCCAACTCTATATATGTTCCAATATCATCTGTAGTAGCTCCACCATAGCAATTACTACACTGTATTGTATTCTCTCTCTTTCTTCCTACTCTTTGCCATACCCAATTATATTGAAACTACTTGAGGTTAAGAACAATTTATTGTTTGTGAAAACCAATTCTTGATGGACCACAATTTCTTTATTAATGATTTTGAATGAATGAACGAAACCAGACTTTGTGTCTCGTCAAGATGTCTTTCTCAGGTAGCATAGTCTTGTTTTTCAGTGTGTACATTGTACATTAGCATCTATGATTCATATTATTTAAAATTCACTATATTTTTATTCCATGTGGGTATTTGCTTTAAAACATGCTTTTTGTGGATACAAGGTAACAAAGAGGAACATTTTTTTTTAACTTTTCCAAATGAGTGTTCTATTTTTTGTTTGCTGTGGTCACTCATTGAATGACCTCTTTTTCTCTCAAAATGTTTATGCTCCTACATCTATATTCCTTATTCTATCTCAAAGCTATATATAGCCTAGTATATTGTGTTTTGTGAAGTTCATTTAATTGGTTTGGGAAAGTTAGAGGTGATTATCACAACACTTTAAGTTTCTACTGAATGTTTTGGCTATAATAGAAAAGCCACAAACCCAAATCTCAATATTTCATTAGCAGGTGGTGGACACATTTATGAAATACCAGGTTAGAATTAAAATGGAAAGAGTCAGAGATTGAGACTAGATCTAGAGAATCCATGGCTTTCTAAAATTTTAACATTAAATTTGAGGCTTCTCTAATGTCAACAAAACTATTGTTTTGTGTATACTGTTAGTATACGTAAAAATACAAAATATGAAATTACAATGTCTAGTATAAATAATTGAGAGGTATTTAAAAATTTTTCAGGTTGCTATGAAATTCACTATCATTATTGTAATCACCTATGTAATGTTTCTTAATTTTAGGAATGATCTGTAAATCGTAATATTTAAATAATGATTCCACTACTTAGCAATTCCTTTTGGCATTTTTTTTTAAACTGAAGGATAATTGCTATACAGAATTTTGCTATTTTCTGTCAGACATCAACATGAATCAGCCATAGGTATACATATGTCCCCTCCCTCTTGAATCTCCCTTCCATCTCCCTCCCCATCTCACCCCTAAAGCTTAATACAGAGCCCCTGTTTGAGTTCCCTGAGTCATACAGCAAATTCCCATTGGCTATCTATTTTGCATATGGTAATGAAAGTTTCCATGTTACTGTCTCCATACATCTCCCCCTCTTCTTCCCTCTCCCCACATTCATAAGTAGTTCTCTATGTCTGTTTCTCCGTTGCTGCCCTGCATATAAATTCATTAGTACCATCTTTCTAGATTCCATATATGTGTTAGTATACCATATTTGTATACTCTTTCTGACTTACTTTGTATAATAGGCTCTATGTTCATCCACCTCATTAGAACTGACTCAAATGCATTCCTTTTTATGGCTGAGTAATATTACACTGTGTATATGTACCACAGCTTCTTTGGCAACTTTTGATTTTAGGTAGATTAGGCTGAAATTAATTCTCTGGAATGGATTTACATTTATATTTTTCATATGTAATCCCCATATATTTCTCTTTTGGATGGTCAAAGTAGGAACATTTATTTCTGACATGGACCTTATTGAGCCAAAATTTTAAATGACGCTGATATTTAAAATTTTAGTATTTTATATTTAATTTACTACATCCTAGAAGGAAATGGCAAGCCACTCCAGTGTTCTTGCCTGGAGAATCCCAGGAACGGGAGAGCCTGGTGGGCTGCCGTCTATGGGGTCGCACAGAGTCGGACACGACTAAAGTGACTTAGCAGCAGCAGAATAATTTAGAGAGCAGATAAAAGGAGGAGAGCACTAGTGATTGTAGTTTCTGAAAAAGATGTAAATTTTTCTTTGTATTTTTAATTATATAGTATTTTGCTACAGGAAGCACTTTTAATTTGTAGAGTTATTCTTGAGCAATACATGTCATATTAGATCTGTTAATTCCATGCAGGATGTAGTATTATTATTACATTGTCATCATGAGGAATGTTACTCAGTGTTTCAGTGAAAATTTACTTCTAAGAAAACTGGAGGCCAATAATGAATACTGCTATTAATGTTACATATATCTAAAGACAATGATAATAGCTTAAGAAAGTTAACATTCATTTAGATAATATTTGAAAAGAATAAACAAAAGAAAATAAGGTTATTTTTATCTAAGCTACTTTTTTATTGAAGTGTTTAAATTTGATTTTTATATCAACTTACATTAGATCTTTACTTGTGTGTTTGTTAAGTTCCAGGAGACATCACTGATTCTTTAACAAAATCTTTACATCTTAAAAGTTATTTTGAAGATTATTGTTTCTGTTATTTTTTCAAGTGTTTTACCCACAGTCTTCCCACCTTCTATCTTATAATCTTATCTGTATTTATTTCTCCTTGAAATTAAATCTATCAGTTTCTAAGCCATATGCCTTGGATAAATCATTTTAGTGGTGCTAAAAATTGTAAATGTTAACTACAATAGAAAAAGAAATTTTAACATTCGCTAGCATGTGTCCTCAAACATCAGCAGTAGAAAGAATTCCAACTAAAATTTTCTACCAGAGATGATTTGATCATAAACCTTTCAAGCAGAAAATTGGCAATCACTGTAGAAACAATTCCTCAGGAAGGTATTCAACTTTCAAATAACCCTGAAGCAAAGCAACCCAATGACATTTGCTTCCCCAAGACGTAACCTCGCCGGTCGTTCCTCTCAGGGTCCTCTGGAAAGCAAGCCTGGAGGAAACCAAGGTAAAGGGAGACTCTTGCAAGTGTAGACCTTCTGTGATTCACAGAAGGTAAAGATGTTTTCCTTCTATCCTGAACCTTTAGGAACTAATTAGTTCCAATGTCTGGGAAATGGTACAGGTTTCAGTGGTATAGATTATACAAAGATCAAAAAAATAGACACCAGGGCTCATTAATCTGTTGATAAACTGAAATATACCCCTAGCCTTTTGTACAACTCAATTCAGCCAGACTATAAACATTCTGGAACACAAAGAAAACTAGTCTGAAACCATTCACAACAGAAAGAAACATAAAAATAAATGCATTGTTTCAGTTTTCTTTTAAAGACTATCTTTAAAACTTAAGACATTCAATGGGCATGGTATGTCCTTAAGGTCTGCCCCTTGAATATTTTATACACACAAACATTATACCCATGTGTGTGTACACTTGTGTGTATGTATTCAAACTCTGTTTTTTTCTTTTACTTTAATACAACATCTAGGTTTACACATTTTGAATAAATTTACATATATATATGTATCTTTCCCATCACTAATAATTTTCAGAATAAATTTGAATTTAGAAAAGGCATTAGGGTTTACAGAAAATCTATTCTAATATTTGACTTAAAACATCATCACAAAACTTAACCACAAGTCACCAAAATGACCATGTCAGAAATGAAAAATTAAACATAATATACAGTTTTAGTCTGCTAATATATATCCCCAAAGTAAGCAGAAAGGAAAACATACATTTTATCATATAGGATATTCTTAGTCACTCACTCAAGTCTGATTTTCTTTTTTTTTTTTAATTTATTTATTTTTAATTGAAGGATAATTGTTTTAAATGTTATGTTGGTTTCTATCATACATCAGCATGAATCAGCCATAGGTATACCTATGTCTCCTCCCTCTTGAACGTCCTTCCCACCTTATAGTCCTTCCTACTGCTCTAGGTTGTTATAGAGACCTGGTTTGAGTTCCCTGAGTCATACAGCAAATTCACATTGGCTATCTGTTTTACTTATGGTAGTGTATATGTTTCCATGCTACTCTCTCAATTCACCTCACCCTCTTCTTCCTCCCCCAGCCAATGTCCATACGTCTGTCCTCTATGTCTGCATCTCTATTGCTGCCCTGCAAATAGGTTCATCAGTACCATCTTTTTAGATCCTATATATATGCATTAATATGCACTATTTATTTTTCTTGTTTCTGACTTCACTCTGTATAATAGGCTCAAGGCTCATCCACCTCATTAGAACTGATCAAGTCGTATTTTCTTATATTTAGCTTATACTGAATTATAAAATGCTTGCTTATCTAGTTTGTCATGATCAGATCAGTCGCTCAGTCGTGTCTGACTCTTTGCAACCCCATGAATCGCAGCACACCAGGCCTCCCTGTCCATCACCAACTCCCAGAGTTCACTGAGACTCACATCCATTGAGTCAGTGATGCCATCCAGCCATCTCATCCTCTGTCGTCCCCTTCTCCTCCTGCCCCCAATCCCTCTCAGCATCAGAGTCTTTTCCAATGAGTCAACTGTTCGCATGAGGTGGCCAAAGTACTGGAGTTTCAGCTTTAGCATCATTCCTTCCAAAGAAATCCCAGGGCTGATCTCCTTCAGAATGGACTGGTTGGATCTCCTTGCAGTCCAAGGGACTCACAAGAATCTTCAGCACCACAGTTCAAAAGCATCAATTCTTTGGTGCTTAGCCTTCTTCACAGTCCAACTCTCACATCCATACATGACCACAGGAAAAACCATAGCATTGACTAGACGGACCTTTGTTGGCAAAGTAATGTCTCTGCTTTTGAATAGGCTGTCTAGGTTGGTCATAACTTTCCTTCCAAGGAGTAAGCGTCTTTTAATTTCATGGCTGCAGTCACCATGTGCAGTGATTTTGGAGCCCCCAAAAATAAAGTTTGACACTGTTTCCACTGTTTCCCATCTAGCATCCAGAGGCTTCTAGGCTACAAAGTTTTAAATGCAATCAAACATAGGAAGTGATGCCAAGGTAAAATACAAAGATGAAGGCTGAAATGTACTAAAGAATTCAGTACTACAGTGTGGACTGATTGACACAAGTTTCCATTCACCTCCATAACTTCAGAGTGAAGAAAGGAATCTAGCAAATGAAGTGGGTAGAAGAAGTCTTGCTGTTTTTCAGTTGCTGAGTCGAGTCTGACTCTTTGTGACCCCATGGACTGTAGCACTGGAAGCTCCTCTGTCCTCCACTATGTCCCAGAGTTTGCTCAAATTCATTTCCATTGAGTTAGTGATGCTATCTAGCCATCTCATCCTCTGCTGCCCTCTTCTCTTTTGGCTGTCAATCATTCCTAGCATCAGGATCTTTTCCAATGAGTTGGTTCTTTGCATCAGGTGGCCAAAGTACTGGCACTTCAGCTTCAGTAACTGTCTTTCCAATGAATATTCAGGGTTGATTTCCTTTAGGAACGACTGGTTTGATCTTCTTGCAGCCTGGGTTAAAGCCCTAGGCATGCAGTCAGTTGCAATGGTTCTCTTTCTGAACCTCAGTTTATTCTGTTACAAAATGAAAGAGCCAAACCAAACTAGATTTTTTTTTTTAAATCTCTGAAGATCTATCATGTAAATAATTATGAGCTGTGTTTCTCTGGAAACATATAAGATACATTTACTATTTGTTTCCTAAGGAGACAGTGTCATGTGGAAAGGATTCTAAAAAAAAAAACAAAAAAAACTCCATGAAAACACATAAGGTAAAAATAAACATTAGTGATTAAAGTGGGTTAGCTCTGATTAGTTGAAAACTTTGTATAATAATTTATGTCTGAAAACAGTGAGTGGATTAGGAATTCCTGCATTTCAACCAAAATTTAAGAGACATTACTAATTTTAGAGTGAAAGTATGCACTATTTATACTAAATCACATACTTAATATAAAATAATATTTTATATTTCTAAAAATTAGGTTACTGAATCTAATTAGCTATGTACTCTAGAAAACCTAATTCACCCATAAATTTGAAGAAAACAGTATTAAACTGGAAATGCTAACTCAAAATACATTTGCAGCAATAGAATGTGTAAGGTGATAATAAATTTTATAGAAAGCTGAGTGGGTTATAAAAGAACAGTTGAGCTGATTGATTAATTCAAATTTAGGTATATTAGGTATGCAATTTTTATGCTAAAATGGTAGTTCACATTAGAAATAGCAGTGATTGGCAATTTGAAATTTCTGATTGAAAATGCCTTGAATAGATGTTTAATCACTAAACAAATTCTATCATTTACATTACATTTTTAATTTTGTTCACGTTTACTTGAGGCATGCATGCATGCTTGGTTGCTTCAGTCATGTCCGACTTTGCAATCCCATTGACCATGGCCCACCGGTTTCCTCTGTCCGTGGAATTCTCCAGGCAAGAATAACTGGAGTGGGTTGCCCTTTCCTTCTCCAGAAGATCTTTCCAACCCAGGATCAAACCTGGGTCTCCTGCATTGTAGGCAGATTCTTTACCACTGAGCCACATGGGAAGGCCTCTTACTTGAAACGGTGGTGTTAAAATACTTGGGTTCTCTTTGGTCTACCTTTAATTGGCTTGGTCAGATCAGATCAGATCAGTCGCTCAGTCGTGTCTGACTCTTCGTGACCCCATGAATCGCAGCATGCCAGGCCTCCCTGTCCATCACCAACTCCCGGAGTTCACTCAGACTCACATCCATCGAGTCAGTGATGCCATCCAGCCATCTCATCCTCTGTCGTCCCCTTCTCCTCCTGCCCCCAATCCCTCCCAGCATCAGAGTCTTCCAATGAGTCAGCTCTTCGCATGAGGTGGCCAAAGTACTGGAGTTTCAGCTTTAGCATCATTCCTTCCAAAGAAATCCCAGGGCTGATCTTCAGAATGGACTGGTTGGATCTCCTTGCAGTCCAAGGGACTCGCAAGAGTTTTCTCCAACACCACAGTTCAAAAGCATCATTTCTTCAGTGCTCAGCCTTCTTCACAGTCCAACTCTCACATCCATACATGACCACAGGAAAAACCATAGCATTGACTAGATGAACCTTTGTTGGCAAAGTAATGTCTCTGCTTTTGAATATGCTATCTAGGTTGGTCATAACTTTCCTTCCAAGGAGTAAGCGTCTTTTAATTTCATGGCTGCAGTCACCGTCTGTAGTGATTTTGGAGCCCCCAAAAATAAAGTCTTACACTGTTTCCACTGTTTCCCCATCTATTTCCCATGAAGTGGTGGGACCGGATGCCATGATCTTCATTTTCTGTGGCCCAAAGCAATCAGTATGTTGAATTAGAGACTGTAACTAATGACAATTACCCTTTAAATATCAAAGTGGTATAGATTTATGAAGAGTGTTTGAGGAAAAATGGCGAGCAGAATAGTCTGGGGTAAACTCCACAAGTAAGGGTTCCTATTCCCCTCCTATCTGAATTTTCCTCATTCCAACATGTCCACTTCTCCAGTAATTTCTGATTCTCATTTCTCTATTACAATTTCACATTTTATTCTCTCAATCCCCTACCTACTCAAACATCAATAATTCTTCTTTTTGAATTTTGTGTCTTTACAATCCCTATTTCTAATTTTTTTGTCTCCTGTCTATTTATTTCCTTAGCTTTTCTACTTTTAATCTGAGCACAAATACAGGATTTGGAGTAGTACAAATATAAATGAGTAGCATGTGTATTAGCAAAAATTTTGATTCAAATGTGATGTGTACAATTTTTACTACATAAGGAAGCTTAGACTCACAAACTGGATGATCTAATTAATATTTCCAATTTAATGATAATGTTGTGTTAGCTATATACACGACAAAATCAATTGTTTAAAGATTGTGTCTGTATATAGTGCATGTGTCTATATGTGTTTAGCTTAAAATCACATGTTATGTCTACTAACTGATCTTTTAGAAATTATTGTTAGTTTCAATAAGTTTTATATTTGTAAAAGGTGACTTTTGTAATTTTAAGATTTTTCTTTATGTCACCTTCATAAATCAAAGTACTTAAGGTTTAAGGGGATTCTGACCTTATATTAAGGTAACACTATTACTAATACTCCTAATAACAATAATATACATTGATATAAAAAATAAATGCTCTGATGGTAAAGACATTAAGCCAATTTCCTGTATACTGTTTTTTTGAAGGTAGTGTCCAATTTAACTAAAGATGGAGTGAAATTTGATTTAAGTAGTGTGATCTGAAGCAATGAAAACATCACATTTCAAAAATGCTTTCTATGCCATGCACTTCCTATGAATTATTGTACTAAGTATTGTTCCCATACTCTAGGAGATATACAATCATGAATGACAAGTCCACTAACTTTCAGCTGTTTATTCATAATTACAGTAAGTCTGAGTTTTCAACGTAAGTTCATATCGATAACTTATACTATAAGAAAAGAAAAAAATTTTTTGAGGAGTGAAGTATCAAAAGAACTTCTGAGGGAACTGACCCACCAGGAATGTCACAGCAAGTTGGACTTTGCAAATCCAGAGGACAGCATGAAAAAAGAAGGAAATATAAAAAGGAATTTAAAAAGCACATAGATGTGCTTTTTTTTGTGAAGGCAATGTTCCTGACTTTAGGGTGCTGAAAATGAAAACTTCATAACAATTTTCATTAAAAATTTATAGATCTAAATGTGCCCTCTTAAAACTGGGTAGTGAATATTTAAAATCGAAAAATATTAATATGCAAGTCAGTTGATAATTCAATTACTTAAGAAAGTTGCTTTTTGAGAAAATTTCTACTTTTTCTTGCAGTAATTTCTGTGTGCAAGAGAAGTTGTACATTCTTTTAGGAGATTCGTTAAACTTTAATTTTCATAATGCAACTACAGACTCATTCTGAGTTTTAGAACATTTGAATTGTTCCTTATTTTGTAGTAACCCTATGCTTCTAGTAGTAAGACAGCAAGGAGTAATAAGAGCAAATTAGAACTGTCTACTGTCTAGCTCCTGCCAAAGATGAAGTGTTACTTGGAGGAAAATTCATGTTTGTCATTTGGGTTACTCAAAAATATATTTGGATTAAAAGGTACCATACAAAATATAGCTTGGTCTAAACAATTTAGTACAACATAAAACCACTTTCACTTTTCACTTTCCTGCATTGGAGAAGGAAATGGCAACCCACTCCAGTGTTCTTGCCTGGAGAATCCCAGACAGCAGAGCCTGGTGGGCTGCCATCTATGGGTTCGCACAGAGTCAGTCGGACACGACTGAAGTGACTTAGCAGTAAAACCATTTTGAATGAATTCCATTTTGAAACTTACTATGTGAAGCAAGGTTATGCTGAGTAGTAACTCCCTAATTTCGGCAACTTTAAACTAGATAGGTTTTATTTCTTGTTCATGCTTTATGTTCATTTTGAGCCTCAGATGTCCTGCTCTGAATTATTCTAATTCTGGTACACAGACTACAGAATGGATACCATCTTGAGCATCATCATTGTACCATGGCAGAAGGAAGAGAGTCTATGGAGAATCCACATGGACAATTAAGTAACACATGGCATTTACACTTAAGAACCATTAACTAAATTGTTCACATGGCTGAACAACCACAGTGAGCAAAGAAGTGTAGTGTCATCTGTGTCTAGAGGAATAAGAATTGGAAATATCCAGGTATTAGAATATATAGTCACCACACATAAATTTTGTATAACAAATATTAAAAATAGAATTCACAGGGTCTTTTCTACATTTATTACATTACTAAGAGTATTTTTTATAGAAATTAGAGTCTTCTATATAAGATCCACATGAAGACTTATATTGGATTATAAATTCAAAGTAAGTTTAATTTTTTTTTTTTTTTACTTTTTACCCTCAGATTTACTTCCTATCTGATAAGCTTCAATGCATAATTGAGAGTTGTGTTTTTTTGAGTCACAGCTGTCAAGAAAGTTAAGGTAAATTTGAAATACAAATAAGAGTAATTTTTCAGAAATTGACAATTATATTCTTCTTCTTTAAGAAGCATTTCTATATGTATTTCTAAATTAAAATGTAGGTTAAACATTTAAAAGAATGAAAGAAATAGATCTGGAAAAATAGGTCATGATGATTTGGTTCTACCATGAATCCTAATTTCTTTTTTAAAACTACTTTTTTTTTTATTTTAATGTAAAAAAACTTAATCTGACATTTACTCCTTTAAAGCATAATACACTATTGTTCTGGAGAAGGAAATGGCATTCCACTCCAGTATTCTTGCCTGGAAAATCCCATGGACAAAGGAACTTGGTGGGCTACAGTAAATGGGGTCAAAAAGAGTCAGACACGACTGAGCAACTAAACACACACAGTTCAGTTCGTTGCTCAGTGGAGTCTGACTCTTTGCAACCCTGTGGACTGGAGCACACCAGGCTTCCCTGTCCATCACCAACTCCCAGAATTTACTCAAACTCATGTCCATTGCATCAGTGATGCAATCCAGCCATCTCATCCTCTGTCATCACCTTCTCCTCCTGCTCTCAATCTTTCCCAGCATCAGGGTCTTTTTGAATGAGTCAGTTCTTCACATCAGGTGGCCAAGTTTTGGAGTTTCAGCTTTAGCATCAGTCCTTCCAGTGAATATTCAGGATTGATTTCCTTTAGGATGGACTGCTTGGATCTCCTTGCAGTCCAAGGAACTCTCAAGAGTCTTCTCCAACACCACAGTTCAAAAGCATCAAGTCTTTGGTGATCAGCTTTCTTTTTAGTCCAACTCTCACATCCATATATGACTACTGAAAAAACCATAGCTTTGACTGGATGGACCTTGTTGGCATAGTAATGTCTCTGTTTTTTAATATGCTGTCTAGGTTGGTCATAACTTTTCTTCCAAGGAGCAAGAATTTTTTTAAATTAATTAATTTATTTTCACTGGAGGCTAATTACTTTACAATATTGTAGTGGTTTTTGCCATACATTGACATGAATAGGCCATGGGTGTAGATGTGTTCCCCACCCTGAAACCCCTCCAACCTCCCTCCCTATCCCATCCCTCAGGGTCATCCCAGTGCACCAGCGCATCAGCCTTGAGTGCCCTGTCTCATCCTTCGAAGCTGGGCTGGAGATCTTTTTCACATATGGTAATATACATGTTTCAATGCTATTCTCTCAAATCATCCCACCCTCACCTTCTCCCACAGAGCCCAAAAGTCTGTTCTTTACATCTGTGTCTCTTTTGATGTCTTGTATATAGGATCATCATTACCATCTTTCTAAATTCCATATGTATGTGTTAATATACTGTATTGGTGTTTTTCTTTCTGGCTTGCTTCACTCTGTGTAATAGGCTCCAGTTTCATCCATCTCATTAGAACTGATTCTAATGCATTCTTTTTAGTAGCTGAGTAATATTCCATTGTGTATATGTACCACAGCTTTCTTATCCATTAGTCTGCCGATGGACATCTAGGTTGCTTCCATGTCCTAGCTATTGTAAACATTGCTGTGATGAACATTGGGGTACATACGTCTCTTTCAATTCTGGTTTCCTCTGTGTGTATGTCTAGCAGTGGGATTGCTGTGTCATATGGCAGTTCTATTTTGAGTTTGTTAAGGAATCTCCACACTGTTCTCCACAGTGGCTGTACTAGTTTGCATTCCCACGAACAGTGTAAGAGGGTTCCCTTTTCTCTGCACCCTTTATAGCATTTATTGTTCATAGGCTTTTTGATAGCAGCCATTCTGACTGGAATGAGACGGTACCTCATTGTGGTTTTGACTTGCATTTCGATGACAATGAGTGATGTTGAGCATCTTTTCATGTGTGTGTGTGTTAGCCATCTGTACATCTTCTTTGGAGGAATATCTGTTTAGTTCTTTGGTCCACTTTTGATTGGGTCACTTATTTTTCTGGAATTGAGCTGCTTGTATATTTTTGAGATTCTTTGTCAGTTGCTTCATTTGCTATTTTTTCCCCCTATTCTGAAGGCTATCTTTTCACCTTGTTTATAGTTTTCTTCATTGTGCAAAAGCTTTTAAGTTTAATTAGGTTCCATTTATTTATTTTTGCTTTTTATTTCTTTTGCTTTTATTTTCTTTCATAGAGGATCCTGCTGTGATTTATGTCAGAGTGTTTTGCCTATGTTTTCCTCTAGGAGTTTTATAGTTTCTGGTCTTATGTTTAGATCTTTAATCCATTTTGAGTTTATTTTTTGTGTATGGTGTTAGAAAGTGTTCTAGTTTCATTTTTTTACAAGGGGTTGACCAGTTTTTCCAGTACCACTTGTTAAAGAGATTGTCTTTTCTCCATTGTATATTCTTGCCTCCTTTGTCAAAGATAAGGTGGCCATAGGTGCGTGGATTTATCTCTGGGCTTTCTATTTTGTTCCATTGATCTATATTTCTGTCTTTGTGCCAGTACCATACTGTCTTGATGACTGTAGCTTTGTAGTATAATCTGAAGTCAGGCAGGTTGATTCTTCCAGTTCCATTCTTCTTTCTCAAAATTGCTTTCACAATTTGAGGTTTTTGTATTTCTGTACAAATTGTAAAATTATTTTTTCTAGTTCTCTGAAAAATATCATTGGTAGCTTGATAGGGATTGCCCTGAATCTAGAGTTTGCTTTGGGTAGTATACTCATTTTCACTATATTGATTCTTCTGATCCATGAACATGGTGTATATCTCCATCTATTTGTGTCATCTTTGATTTCTTTCATCAGTGTTTTATAGTTTTCTTTATGTAGATTTATTCCTAAGTATTTTATTCTTTTCATCGCAATGGTGAATGAAATTGTTTCCTGAATTTCTCTCTTTGTTTCATCATTATTAGTGTATAGGAATGCAAGGGATTTCTATGTGTTAATTTTATATCCTACAACTTTACTAGATTCATTGATTAGCTCTAGTAATTTTCTGGTGGAGTTAGGGTTTTCTATGCTTAGGATCATGTCATCTGCAAACAGTGAGAGTTTTACTTCTTTTTCAGTCTGGATTCCTTTTATTTCTTTTTCTTCTCTGATTGCTGTGGAATCAGAGAAACTTCCAAAACTATGTTGAATAGTAGTGGTGAGAGTGGGAACCCTTGTCTTGTTCCTGACTTTAAGGGAAATGCTTTCAATTTTTCACCATTGAAGATAAAGTTTGCTTTGGTTTATCATATATGGCTTTTATTATGTTGAGGTATGTTCCTTCTAGTTCTGCTTTCAGGAGGGTTTTTATCATAAATGGATATTGAATTTTGTCAAAGGCTTTTTCTGCATCTATTGAGATAATCATATGTTTTTTATCTTTCAGTTTGTTAACAGAGTGTATCACATTGATTTGTGAATATTGAGGAATCCTTGCAGCCCCTGGATAAAGCCCACTTGGTCATGATGTATGATCCTTTACTATGTTGTTGGATTCTGTTAGCTAGAATTTTGTTAAGGATTTTTGGATCTATGTTCATCACTGATATTGGCCTGTAGTTTTCTTTTTTTGTGGCATCTTTGTCTGGTTTTGCCATTAGAGTGATGGTGGCCTTATAGGATGAGTTTGGCCATTTACCTTCCTCTGCAATTTTCTGAAAGAGTTTGAGTAGGATAGGTGTTAGCTCTTCTCTAAATTTTTGGTAGAATTCACCTGTGAAGCCATCTGGTCCTGGGCTTTTGTTTGTTGGAAGATTTGATTCCAGTTTCGATTTCCATGCTCTTGATGGGTCTGTTAAGATTTTCTGTTTCTTCCTGGTTCAGTTTTGGAAGGTTATACTTTTCTCAGAATTTGTCCATTTCTTCCAGGTTGCCCATTTTATTGGCATATAGTTGCTGATAGTAATCTCATGATCCTGTGTATTTCTGTGTTGTCTATTGTGATTTCTCCACTTTCATTCCTAATTTTGTTGATTTGATTCTTCTCCTTTTTTTTTTTTTTTTTTTTTTTTGATGAGTCTGGCTAATGGTTTGTCTATTTTATCTTCTCAAAGAACCAGCTTTTAGTTTTGTTGATTTTTGCTATAGTCTCCTTTATTTCTTTTTCATTTATTTCTGCCCTAATTTTTATGATTTATTTCTTTATACTAACTGTGGAGTTCTTCATTGCTTCTTTTTCTTGTTGCTTTAGAAGTAAAGTTAGGTTATTTATTTGGTTTTCCTCTTGTTTCTTGAGGTAACCTTGTATTGCTATGAACCTTCCCCTTAGCACTGCCTTTACTGAATCCCATAGGTTTTGGATTATTGTGTTTTCATTTTCATTTGTTTCTATGCCTATATTTATTTCTTTTTTGATTTCTTCTGTGATTTGTTGGTTATTCAGAAGCATGTTGTTTAGCCTCCAAATGTTTCTACTTTTAATATTTTTTTTTCCTGTAGTTGACATCTAATCTTACTGCATTGTGATCAGAAAAGATGCTTGAAATGATTTCAATTTTTTGAATTTACCAAGAACAGATATATGGCCCAGGATGTGATCTGTCTTGGAGAAGGTTTCATGTGCACTTGAGCAAAAGATGAAATTCTTTGTTTTCAGGTGAAGTGTCCTATAGATATCTGTTAGGTCTAACTGATCCATTGTATCATTTGAAGTTTGTGTTTCCTTGATAATTTTCTGTTTAGTTGATCTATCCATAGGTGTGAGTGGAGTATTAAAATCTCCCACTATTATTGTGCTACTGTTAATTTCCTCTTTCATACTTGTTAGCTTTTGCCTTACATATTGCATTGCTTCTATGTTGGGTGCATATATATTTATAATTGTTATATCTTCTTCTTGGATTAATCCTTTGATCATTATGTAGTGTCCTTCTTTCTCTCGTTTCACAGCTTTTATTTCAAAGTCTATTTTATCTGATATGAGTATTACTACTCCTGCTTTCTTTTGGTCTCCATTTGCATGAAATATCTTTTTCCAGCCCTTCACTTTCAGTCTGTATGTGTCCCTTGCTTTCAGGTGGGTCTCTTGTAGACAGCATATATAGGGGTCTTGTTCTTATACCCATTCAGCCAGTCTTTGTCTTTTGGTTGGGGCATTCAACCCATTTACATTTAAGGACATTAAAGGTAATTATTGAAGTATGATCCCATTGCCATTTAGTTTGCTGCTTTGGGTTCGAGTTTATAAACCTTTTCTGTGTTTCCTGTCTAGAGAAGATCCTTTAGCATTTGTTGAAGAGCTGGTTTGGTGCTTCTGAATTCTCTCAGCTTTTGCTTGTCTGAAAAGCTTTTGATTTCTCCTTCATATTTGAATAGATCCTTCCTGGGTACAGTAATCTGGGTTGTAGGCTTTTCTGTTTCATCACTTTAAGTATGTCCAGCCACTCACTTCAAGCCTGAGAAGTTTCTATTGAAAGATCAGCTGTTATCCTTATGGAAATCCCCTTGTGTGTTATTTGTTGCTTTTCTTTTGCTGCTTTAAATAGTTGCTCTTTGTGTTTGATCTTTGTTAATTTGATTAATATGTGTCTTGTGGTGTTTTGCCTTGGGTTTATCCTGTTTGGAATTCTCTGCATTTCTTGAACTTTGGTGGCTATTTACTTCCCCATTTTAGGGAATTTTTCAACTGATCTCCTCAAGTATTTTTGCGTTATCTTTCTTTTTGTCTCTTTCTTCTGGGACTCCTATGATTTGAATGTGGGGAGTTTAACTTTGTCCCAGAAGTCTCTGAGCTTGTCCTCATTTCTTTAAATTCTTTTTTTGTTTTTTCCTCTCTGCTTCATTTATTTCTACCATTCTATCTTCCACCTCACTTGTCCTGTCTTCTGCCTCAGTTATTCTACTGTTGGTTCCCTCCAGAGTGCTTTTGATCTCAGTTATTGCATTATTCGTTACTGACTTTTTAAAATTTCTTCTAGGTCCTTGTTAAACATTTCTTGCATCTTCTCAATCCTTGTCTCTAGTCTATTTATCCATAACTCCATTTTGTTTTCAAGATTTTGGATCACTTTTACTGTCATTAATCTGAATTCTCTTTCAAGTAGACTCCCTATCTCCTCTTTTGTTTGGTTTGGTGGGCATTTATCATGTTCCCTTGCCTGCTGAATATTTCTCTGCCTTTTCATTTTATTTAGATTGCTGTGTTTGGGGTGGCCCTTTTGTATGGTGTAAGTTTGTGGTTCCTCTTTATTGTGGAGGTTGCTCCCTGTGGGTGGGGTTGTCTAGTGGTTTGTCAAGGTTTCCTGGTTAGGGAAGCTTGTGTCCATGTTCTGGTGGGTGGAGCTGGAACTCTTCTCTCCGGAGTACAATGAAATGTCCAGTAGTGAGTTTTGAGATGTCTATGGGTTTGGTGTGATTTTGGGTAATCTGTATTTTAATGCTCAGGGCTATGTTCCTGTGTTGCTTGAGAATTAGCATGGTATGTCTTGCTCTGAAACTTGTTGGCTTTTGGGTGGAGCTTGGTTTCAGTGTAGGTATGGAAGCTTTTGGATGAACTCTTGTCTATTAATGTTCCCTAGAGTCAGGAGTATTCTGGAGTTCTCAAGTTTTAGATTTAAGTCTCCTGCCTCTGGTTTTCAATCTTATTCTTATAGTAGCCTCAAGACTTCTCCATCCATACTGCACCAATGATAAAGCATCTAGGTTAATGGTGAAAACATTCTCCACAGTGAGGGACACTCAGGTTCGCAGAGTTACATGGAGAAGAGAAGAGAAAGGAGGAAGATAGAGGTGACCAGGAGAAGAGGGGGAAACAAAAGGGGAGTGAGCAATCTAGCCAGTAATCAGTTCCCTATGTGCTCTCCACAGTCTGGAACACTCAGACGAGTTCACAGAGTTACATAGAGAAGAGAATAGGGAGGTGGGAGATAGAGGTGACAGGAGGAGAAGAGGGAGGAGTCAAAAGGGGAGAGAGTAATCCAGCCAATAATCAGTTCCTTAACTGTTCTCCACAGCCCAGAACACCCAGAGAGATTCAGAGTTAAGTAGAGAAAAGAAGGGGGAGGGAGGAGATAGAGGTGACCTGGGAGAGAATAGGAAAAGTCAAAAGGGGAGAGAGCAATCAAGCCAGTAATCACACCCCTAAGTAAAAATGGGTACTGAAGATTAGATTCTTAAAGGTACAGTATTGATAACAAATACCAAAAAGGAAAATTAAAAATCTAGAGTAGAGGTGAGACTCTCAAAAATGCAATATTAAAAATACAAAACAGGGGGAGGAGCTAAGATGGCGGAGGAGTAGGACGGGGAGAACACTTTCTCCCCCACAAATTCATCAAAAGAACATTTAAACGCCAAGTAAATTCCACAAAACAACTTCTGAATGCCGGCAGAGGACATCAGGCACCCAGAAAAACAACCCAAGTCTTTGAAAGGAGGTAGGGAAAAATATAAAAGACAAAAAAAGGGACAAAAGAGGGATGGACGGAGTTCCGTCCCAGGAAGGGAGTCTTAAAAAGAGAGAAGTTTCCAAACACCAGGAAACCTTCTCACTGCCGAATCTGTGCCGAGTCTTGGAAGCACAGAGGGCAACATAACAGGGAGGAAAAATAAATAAACAATTAAAACCCGCACATTGCGAGCCCTACAGTAACTCCCCCAGCAGAGAAGCAGCGCAAACGCCCGCATCCGCCATTAGCAAGCGGGGGCTGGGCAGGGAGGCGCTGCGCAGGCTGCATCACAAAATCTGGCCTGAATACCCCTAGCGCTATCTGAGCGAAATAATTTGGGCTAGCAAACCAGACTGTGGGATATCTACCACGCGAAAAGCCAGCCCTAACCTATGACACCGCCAGGCCCGCGCACGGAACAAAGGACTGAACAGAGATAGCCGGCAGCAGACCATACCCCTCCAGTGATAGGCAGCCAGAGCCGGAAGGGGACAATCACAGCCCCAGAGAGACATTATCTATAAAACTGTAAGCAGGCTTCTTTGCTAACTAAAACTTCTTGGGGGTCTGGACGGTCAACATCTGCCTGAGAAGGTGTGCCGGTGCACACCTAAATAACTGAGCGGCGGGGAGGCGATAAGTCGCAGCAATCGCGCGCCCAACACCTCATCACCTGAGCTGCTCGGACCTGGGAAGGGCACAAAACGCAGGCCCAACCGAGAGTCTGCGCCTCTGAGGACTACCCGAGTGCCTGAACCTGAGCGGCTTGGACCTGGGAAGTACAGGCAGCCCAGGGCCGGCCACGGATGGTTCCCGGC
>NW_011495034.1:10469447-10471003 GCF_000754665.1 Bison bison bison | reverse complement strand
TTTTTTTCTCTCTTTCTTTTCCTTCTTCTTTTTTTAACATTGTATTTTTGAAATTCCAAACTCTACTCTAGATTTTTAACTTTTGCTTTTTGGTATTAGTTATCAATTTTGTACCTATATTTTCTTTATAATTTTCATGACCTCGTTTGTTTTTGTTTGTTCGTTTTTTCTCTCTTTCTTTTCCTTCTTTTCTTTAACATCGTATTTTTGAAATTCCAAACTCTACTCTAGATTTTTAATTTTTGCTTTTATGTATTTGTTACCAATTTTGTACCTTTAAGAACCCAATCTTCAGTACCCATTTTTCACTAGGGAGCGAGATTACTGGCTTAACTGCTCTCTCTTCCTTTGGACTCTCCTTTTTCTCCACCAGGTTGCCTGTGTCTCCTCCCTAACCCCTCTCTACTCTACCCAACTCTGTGAATTTCTGGGTGTTCGAGACGGTGGAGAACACTTAGGGGACTGATTACTGGCTGGATCTGTCTCCCTCCTTTTCATTCCCCCCATTTATCCTCCTGGCCACCTCTGCCACCTTCCTCCTTCTCTGTATAACTCTGTGAACAAGTCTGAGCGGTCAATTGTGGAGTGCACATAAGGAAGAGATTACTGAATAGCCCACTCTCTCCTCTATTGATTCCACCTCATCTCATTCGGGTCACCTCTAACTCCCTCCTCACTCTTCTCCATTTAATGCTGTAAACCTCTCTGGGTGAAAGAAGTTTCAGGGCAAGACATACCAAGCAAATTCTCCAGCAGCAAGGAACACAGCCCTGAGCTCCAAGATACAGGCAGCCCAAAGTCACCCCAAAACCATAGACATCCCATAACTCATTACTGGACATTTCATTGCACTCCAGAGAGAAGAAATACAGCTGCACCCACCAGAACACCGACACAAGCTTCCCTAACCAAGAAACCTTGACAAGCCATCTGTGCAAACCCACACAGAGCAAGGAAACACCACAATAAAGAGAACTCCACAAACTGCCAGAATATAGAAAGGACACCCCAAACTCAGCAATTTAAACGAGATGAAGAGACAGAGGAATACCCAGCAGATAAAGGAACAGGATAAATGCCCACCAAACCAAACAAAAGAGGAAGAGATAAGGAATCTACCTGATAAAGAATTCCAAATAATGATAGTGAAATAGATCCAAAATCTTGAAATCAAAATGGAATCACGGATAAATAGCCTGGAGAAAAGATTGAGAAGATGCAAGAAAGGTTTAACAAGGACCTAGAAGAAATAAAAAAGAGTCAATATATAATGAATAATGCAATAAATGAAATTAAAAACACTCTGGAGGCAACAAATAGTAGAATAACAGAGGCAGAAGACAGGATTAGTGAATTAGAAGATAGAATTGTAGAAACAAATAAATCAGAGAGGATAAAAGAAAAACAAATTAAAAGAAATGAGGACAATCTCAGAAACCTCCAGGACAATATTAAACGCTACAACATTCGAATCATAGGGGTTCCAGAAGAAGAAGACAAAAAGAAAGACCATGAGAAAATACTTGAAGAGATAATTGTTGAAAACTTCCCTAAAA
>NW_011495034.1:10468108-10469132 GCF_000754665.1 Bison bison bison | reverse complement strand
CTCTAGACAGGAAACACAAAAACGGTGTATAAACTCGAACCCAAAACAATAAAGTAAATGGCAACGGGATCATACTTATCAGTAATTACCTTAAACGTAAATGGGTTGAATGCCCCAACCAAAAGACAAAGACTGGCTGAATGGATACAAAAACAAGACCCCTACATATGTTGTCTACGCGAGACCCACCTCAAAACAGGGGACACATACAGACTGAAAGTGAAGGGCTGGAAAAAGATTTTCCATGCAAATAGGGACCAAAAGAAAGCAGGAGTAGCAATACTTATATCAGATAAAATAGACTTTAAAACAAAGGCTGTGAAAAGAGACAAAGAAGGTCACTACATAATGATCAAAGGATCAATCTAGGAAGAAGATATAACAATTATAAATATATATGCACCCAACACAGGAGCGCTGCAATATGTAAGACAAATGCTAACAAGTATGAAAGGAGAAATTAACAATAACACAATAATAGTGGGAGACTTTAATACCCCACTCACACCTATGGATAGATCAACTAAACAGAAAATTAACAAGGAAACACAAACTTTAAATGATACAATAGACTAGTTAGACCTAATTGATATCTATAGGACATTTCATCCCAAAACAATGAATTTCACCTTTTTCTCAAGCGCACATGGAACCTTCGCCAGGATAGATCACATCCTGGGCCATAAAGCTAGCCTTGGTAAATTCAAAAAAATAGGAATCATTCCAAGCGTCTTTTCAGACCACAATGCAGTAAGATTAGATCTCAATTACAGGAGTAAAACTAATAAAAATTCCAACATATGGAGGCTGAACAACACGCTGTGAATAACCAACAAATCACAGAAGAAATAAAAAAAGAAATCAAAATTTGAATAGAAACGAATGAAAATGAAAACACAACAACTCAAAACTTGTGGGACACTTTAAAAGCAGTCCTAAGGAGAAAGTTCATAGCAATACAGGCATACCTCAAGAAACAAGAAAAAAGTCAAATAAATAACCTAACCCTATGCCTAAAGCAACT
>NW_011495034.1:10467384-10467664 GCF_000754665.1 Bison bison bison | reverse complement strand
TAGATGCAAAAATCCTTAACAAAATTCTAGCAATTAGAATCCAACAACACATTAAAAAGATCATACACCATGATCAAGTGGGCTTTATCCCAGGGATGCAAGGATTCTTCAATATCCACAAATCAATCAATGTACTACACCACATTAACAAGTTGAAAAATAAAAACCATATGATTATCTCAATAGATGCAGAGAAAGCCTTTGACAAAATTCAACATCCATTTATGATAAAAACTCTCCAGAAAGCAGGAATAGAAGGAACATACCTCAACATGATAAA
>NW_011495034.1:10464575-10466252 GCF_000754665.1 Bison bison bison | reverse complement strand
AAGGGAGAACATAGGCAAAACACTCTCCGACATACATCACAGCAGGATCCTCTATGACACACCTTCCAGAATATTGGAAATAAAAGCAAAAATAAACAAATGGGACCTAATTAAACTTAAAAGCTTCTGCACATCAAAGGAAACTATTAGCAAGGTGAAAAGGCAGCCTTCAGAATGGGAGAAAATAATAGCAAATGAAGCAACTGACAAACAACTAATCTCAAAAATATACAAGCAACTCCTACAGCTGAACTCCAGAAAAATAAATGACCCAATCAAAAAATGGGCCAAAGAACTAAATAGACATTTCTCCAAAGAAGACATACAGATGGCTAACAAACAGATGAAAAGATGCTCAGTATCACTCATTATCAGAGAAATGCAAATCAAAACCACTATGAGGTACCATTTCACGCCAGTCAGAATGGCTACAATCCAAAAGTCTACAAGCAATAAATGCTGGAGAGGGTGTGGAGAAAAGGGAACTCTCTTACACTATTGGTGGGAATGCAAACTAGTACAGCCACTATGGAGAACAGTGTGGAGATTCCTTAAAAAACTGGAAATAGAACTGCCTTATGATCCAGCAACCCCACTGCTGGGCATACACGCTGAGGAAACCAGAAGGGAAAGAGACACATGCACCCCAATGTTCATCACAGCACTGTTTATAATAGCCAGGATATGGAAGCAACCTAGATGCCCATCAGCAGATGAATGGATAAGCAAGCTGTGGTACATATACACAATGGGGTATTACTCAGCCATTAAAAAGAATACATTTGAATCAGTTCTAATGAGGTGGAGGAAACTGGAACCTATTATACAGAGTGAAGTAAGCCAGAAAGAAAAACACCAATACAGTATACTAACGCATATATATGGAATTTAGAAAGATGGTAACAATATCCCTGTATACGAAACAGCAAAAGAGACACTGATGTATAGATCAGTCTTATGGAACTCTGTGGGAGAGGGAGAGGGTGGGGAGATTTGGGAGAATGGCATTGAAACATGTATAATATCATGTATGAAACGAGTCGCCAGTCCAGGTTTGATGCACGATACTGGATGCTTGGGGCCGGTGCACTGGGACCACCCAGAGGGAGGGTATAGGGAGGGAGGAGGGAGGAGGGTTCAGGATGGGGAACACAGGTAAACCTGTGGCAGATTCATTTCAATATTTGGCAAAACTAATACAATATTGTAAAGTTTAAAAATAAAATAACATTTAAAAATACAAAACAAAATCAATCACAAAAATTATAAGAAATACATATATGAAATTTGCTTTAAAAATAGAGTCTTTTTTGAAAGGTAATAGTAGGTTATAAAATGAAAATTAAAGGAGTAATAAAGAACTTTAAAATTAAAAGTTAAAAAATGAAAATAGTAAAATATATCTAGGAATTTATCCGGAGCTGTTGAGGGCAATGTGGGGTCAGTTCAGTTTCAGATAGTTCCTTGTTCCAGATTACACTTCTTCTCAAGGTCTATAGGGCCCTTCCAGTGATTAATCAATCCTAACTCAGTTCAGGTCAGTCGCTCAGTCATATCCAACTCTTTCGACCCCATGAATCACAGCATGCCAGGCCTCCCTGTCCATCACCAACTCCCGGAGTTCACTGAGACTCACGTCCATCGAGTCAGTGATGCCATCCAGCCATCTCATCTTCT
>NW_011495034.1:10455729-10464475 GCF_000754665.1 Bison bison bison | reverse complement strand
AATATGCTGTCTAGGTTGGTCATAACTTTTCTTCCAAGGAGTAAGCGTCTTTTAATTTCATGGCTGCAGTCACCATCTGCAGTTGTTTTGAGGCCCCCAACAATAAAGTCTGACACTGTTTCCACTGTTTCCTCATCTATTTTCCATGAAGTGATGGGTCCAGATGCCATGATCTTTGTTTTCTGAATGTTGAGTTTTAAGCCAACTTTTTCACTCTTCTCTTTCACCTTCATCAAGAGGCTTTTTAGTTCCTCTTTACTTTCTTCCATAAGGGTGGTGTCATCTGCATGTCTGAGGTTGTTGATATTTCTCCCAGTAATCTTGATCCCAGCTTGTGCTTCTTCCAGCCCAGTGTTTCTCATGATGTACTCTGCATAGAAGTTAAAAAAGTAGGGTGACAATATACAGCCTTGACATACTCCTTTTCCTATTTGGAACCAGTCTGTTGTTCCATGTCTAGTTCTAACTCTTGCATCCTGACCTGCATACAGATTTCTCAAGAAGCAGGTCAGGTGGTCTGGTATTCCCATGTCTTTCAGAATTTCCCACAGTTTATTGTGATCCACAAAAGGCTTTGGCATATTCCATAAGGCAGAAATAGATGTTTTTCTGGAACTCTCTTGCTTTTTCAATGATCCAGCAGATGTTGGCAATTTGATCTCTGATTCCTCTGACTTTTCTGAAATCAGCTTAAACATCTGGAATTTCATGGTTCACATATTGCTGAAGCCTGGCTTGGAGAATTTTGAGCATTACTTTACTTGTGTGTGCTGCTGCTGCTGCTAAGTTGCTTCACTCGTGTCCGACTCTGTGCGACCCCATAGATGGCAGCCCACCAGGCTCCCCCGTCCCTGGGATTCTCCAGGCAAGAACAGTGGAGTGAGTTGCCATTTCCTTCTCCAATGCATGAAAGTGAAAAGGGAAAGTGAAGTCGCTCAGTCGTGTCTGACTCTTAGCGACCCTGTGGACTGCAGCCTACCAGGCTCCTCCACCCATGGGATTTTCCAGGCAAGAGTACTGGAGTGGGGTGCCATTGCCTTCTCCGACTAGCGTGTGAGATGAGTGCAATTATGCGGTAGTCTGAGCATTCTTTGGCATTGCCTTTCTTTGGGATTGGAATTAAAACTGACCTTTTCCAGTCCTGTGGCCATTGCTGAGTTTCCCAAACTTGCTGGCATATTGAGTGCAGCACTTTTCACAGCATCATCTTTCAGGATTTGAAATAGCTCAACTGGAATTCCATCACCTCCACTAGCTTTGTTCGTAGTGATGCTTTCTAAGGCTCACTTGACTTCACATTCCAGGATGTCTGGCTCTCGGTCAGTGATTACATCATCGTGATTATCTTGATCGTGAAGATCTTTTTTGTACAGTTCTGTGTATTCTTTTCACGTCTTCTTATTATCTTTTGCTTCTGTTAGGTTCATACCATTTCTGTCCTTTATCGAGCCCATCTTTGCATGAAATGTTGCCTTGGTATCTCTAATTTTCTTGAAGAGATCTCTAATCTTTCCCATTCTGTTGTTTTCCTGTATTTGTTTGCATTGATTGCTGAGGAAGGCTTTCTTACGTCTTCTTGCTATTCTTTGGAACTCTGTATTCATATGCTTATATCTTTCCTTTTCTCCTTTGCTTTTCACTTCTCTTCTTTTCAAAGCTATTTTTAGGACCTCCCCAGACAGCCATTTTGCTTTTTTGCATTTTTTTCCCATGGGGATGGTCTTGATCCCTGTCTCTTGTACAATGTCACGAACCTCAGTCCATAGTTCAATCCTAACTATGGGGTTTTCATCTGTTGCACCTGTCACTTCCAGAGCGGGCCCCTCTTCTTTGTTTATTTTGGCTTCCTCTGTTTAAAAGTCTTTTCAGGGTCTAATTTCCACCCTGACACAACGGGGTGAAGGTGGTCACTTATTTAGGTTCACTTGTTCAGTTATGCGGTGATAGGGAGGAACACTGCAAACAAATATCACTGGCATGTGTGGAAAGTGCTCATAGTATATGGACCACACTGGGTTTGCCCCAGCTCATGGCACATTATGTTTCCCCATTCTACGCTGCTCAGGCTCCAGGTTGCTCTGCAGGGAATCTGTCCAAAGCAGGCCCTGGGTTTTGTGCACTTCCCAGATCTAAGCTTCTCAGGTTCAGGTTCTAAGGTACTCTGCAAAGGCACAGACTCAGTTGGGCATTCATTTTGTGCCCTTCCCAGGTCCAAGCAGCTCAGGCAACCAGGTGCTTGGCGAGCGCACTCTTCCCAGCTGGGTGGTGCGTTTTATCACCTCCCTGGTCTCAGCCGCTTGGTTTCCTGGGTGCACAGCGGGTGTGCCATGTGTCTCCTCTGGAGAGTTAATCTCTGGCTGTGACCCTCCTGGCAGATGTCAACTGTCTAGGATCCCATGGAGATGTGGTTAGCAACTGGGAGCCTACTCATAGTTTGGTGGAGGATGCCATCTCTGTGGCTGAGATTTCCCCTTGCTTTCCAGCTCTGGCTGTCACCCACCTGCCTCTCTGCCTCCAGTGGGGGGATGGACCAGCCCGCAGCCAGCTAGCTCTCCTCTGGTATTCGCTCATCCCTTTGTTCTGTGAGCAAGCCAGGCTGTGCCTTAGGTTAGAGCTTTTCACGGGAAAGTTCTCTCTCTCGCTTTTATTTTTTTCCTCTTTCTGGCTATCCTACAATTTGGGTTGCTATCTCACATTAGCTCCCTCAGATTGTCCTCAGGGCATTTAGGCCTGGTCCTTAGCCTAAGCATGCAACCAGCGCCTCCCTGTTCAACCCCTGCTCCCTGGTGGCAGACGCAAGTGTCTGGGCTAATTCTCCACTGGGAGTTGCAGTTAGGTGTGTATTCTGTGTGTGTGTGTGTGTGTGTGTATGTGTGTTTTCTTCCCGGTTATGTTGTCCTCTAAGATTCCAAAACTCCCCACAGACCCTCAGGTGAGAGAGTTTCACCTGTTTGGAAATTTCTTCTTCACAACTCCTTCCATGGGATAGGTGTCTGTCCCTAACTCTTTTGTCTCTCTTTTTGTATTTTATATTTTGTCCTACCTCCTTTTGAAGAGAATGGGCTGCCTTTCTGGGTGCCTGGTGTCCTCCACCAGTGTTCAGAAGTTGTTTTGTGGAAGTTGCTCAGCATTCAGATGATCTTTTTAGGAATTTGTGGGGGAGAAAGTGGTCTCCCCGTCTTATTCTTCCACCATCTTAGGACCACCCTCAAGCACCTTTTAATTTTATGGCTGTAGTCACCATCTGCAGTGATTTTGGAGCCCCATAAAATAAATCTGTCACTGTTTCCCCATCTCTTTGTCATAAAGTGATGAGACCAGATGATATGATCTTAGTTTTATGAATGTTGAGTTTTAAGCCAACTTTTTCACTCTCCTCTTTCACTTTCATTAAGAGGCTCTTTAGTTCTTCTTCACTTTCTGCCATAAGGGTGGTGTCATCTGCATATCTGAGGTTATTGATATTTCTCCTGGCAATCTTGATTCCAGGTTGTGCTTCATCCAGTCCGGCATTTCTCATGATGTACTCTGCATATAAGTTAAATAAGCAGGGTGATTCTTGACCTGCATACAGATTTCTCAAGAGGCAGGTCAGGTGGTCTGGTATTCCCATCTCTTGAAGAATTTTCCACAGTTTGTTGTGACCCACATAGTCAAAGGCTTTGACATAGTCAATTAAGCAGAAATAGATGTGTTTGTTTTTTTTTTTTCCTGGAACTCTCTTGCTTTTTTTGATCCAATGGATGTTGGCAAACACACACACAATATTGAAAAGTTGTTGCTGAACCACGCAAAGATGCTGGAATTCTTAGTCTCCAGAGGAGACGAATTCAATCCGGGTGCAGAGACAAGTCTTGATCGCTCAGAGCTTTGTGTAATAAAGTTTTATTAAAGTATAAAGGAGATAGAGAAAGCTTCTAACATAGGCATCAGAAGGGAGTAGAAAGAGTACCCCCTTGCTAGTGTTAGCAATGAAGTTATATACTCTCCAATGAATCCAAAGAATGTCTGGAGGTTGTAAAGAGCTCACCAGACCTACTCCCATAATTTACATTTTAAGATAACAGAATTAGCCAGAAGGTTTAATCCAGAGACTGTCCTCAGGCAGGATACATTGTTATATGATCCTTTTAAAGACCAGACCTACTCCCATAATATACATTATAAGATATCAGGATTAGCCAGAAGGTTTAATCCAGAGATTGTCCTCAGGAAGGATACATTATTGTTACATAATCTTAAGGAATATAGAGGAAAAAGAAGTTTGTCCTTTCTTCCTCCTTGATAATTCCAGACCCTTCTCTCCTTGGGGACCCTAGACTTCTTATCAACCTACCTAGGAAATGACTCTCTCATTCCCCCCTTTTCTTTTAGAATTATGTTGCCAAGAGAAAGGAGTGTCATTTTCATTCCATAACTACTTCCTGCTGTTTAGGGGCATGGTCCCTAAATTGTTGAGGCAACATATTCTCCTAACCCTCATATTGAGGGTCTCTGATCCAGGGGCCCCAAGTAATAGTTGGAGGAGGCTGTGGCACTCATAGGAGCTTGGACAACTATTTGTAACTTAAAAGCTTTTAGATGATTAGAAAACCCTACTATACAGTTCCAGACATAATGCAAAATAGTCATTAAACCAAGTTAAAATAAAAATGAAAAGTCACATTATGTCCATAGTTACATCAGTCCATCTTAAGGTTGTTAGATGTCATCAGTTTAAGAAGAGGCATCACATGGCGATTGTTGTTGAAGGTATTCACAGACTTGGAGAAAGTCTTTTCCTCGAAGTGGAGATGTCCACCACAGGAAGCCTTCCACTGATGAAGAGGGGAGTGCTCCACAGACCCAGCAGTTAGACTGATTGTGGAATTCAGCATAGGAATGAGCCCAGGACAGGAAGGCATTGTCTTAGGGATCAAATGCCAGACTCAGGATTTTTGGAGTCAGCAGAAGTAGGCTCACATAGATTATCAGGCCCATCTTTGGCTCATCCAGTCAGTCCCAATACAGAAGTGTATTGGGAAGAAAGTGGGCCAGGTCCTTCAGTAAGCATGGAGTAAGTTGCCCAGTGTCTAAAAGAAAATTGACTGATTGGCCCCCCACAGTTATTAATACCTGGGATTCCTCAGGTGTAATTAGAATGGGAGCTTGTGTGGGGACCCCTGGGCACCTTCAGTCCTGTTTGTCTTGAGAGCCCAACCCCTGAAACCTACGCCTCTGGGGGCCGTCTCTCTTCCAGTGTGGTCCTTTGAAGACTGGACATGGAGTGGGGGGCGGCTTAGATGCCTGAGGGCAATTCTGCTTGAGATGCCCCTCCTTTCCACAGTAATAGCAAGCCCATCCCTTTTCACCTGGGTCCCTCTGGGCATTTTTCTCAGGCTGTTTAAGAACCCTTTAAGAATGGTTCTCATAGCCATTGCGAGGGCTTCTACGTGTTCCTTTGTCTTTTTCTGCCATTCTTTCTTTCCCTCATATTCCCTACCATAATAGACTGTCTGAGCCAGTTGTAACAGATTATCTAAAGACTGATTTGGTCCGTATGCCCATTTTAGTAGCTTACGGTGGATATCTGGAGCCAACTGAGTGAGAAATCTATCTTTTAAGATCACTTTTCCCTCTTCACTTTCGGGATCAATCTCAGTGAATCTGCGAAGGGTTTCTCTCAGTCTATCTAGGAATTTACCAGGAGCTTCCTTCTCCTCCTGTTCTATGTTTGCCAATTTGCCATAGTTTAAAGGCTTAGCATGCATCTGCCTGAGTCCTTCAGGAATATATCAGACACAAAAAAAAAAAAAAAAGGAATAATATCAGACAAAACGACTCTGATCCTATCTTCCTTTAGCTGTGTTGTAGTCTCAATCTGGCTCTGTAGTTGGGACCGCCTGATTCCCAGTGGAGAGGGTGATTATCTTGTCCTCCCTCTTCCCTACTGATTCATTACCAAGCCATTCATCTCCATAAGCAACCGCTTTTCCCAAAACTCGACTTTTTGAGTCAGGAGTCAGCTTTTGTTCCAAGATATATATCACATCCTTTCAAGTAAGGTCCTAAAGCAGAGTAACACCTTTAAAAGCTCTAATATATTATTCTGGGTCCTCTAAATAGTCTCCCAGATCCTCCTTGATTCTTTGTATTTCTTAATAAGAAAAGAGCTTATTAACTCTCATAGACTGATTATTTCTCCAGGTGGGTGCTTCATGAAGAGGCAAAAGCTTGTGTGGCTGTTCCTCAGTCTCTCTGGCTGCTCAGCGCATATGATCGCAGGGATAGATTGGAGAAACCTACTTTTCTTTATTTCTTTGTCTCTTGTCCTCCATCTCATCTTGCAAGGTAAGAGGACTAGAGGGTGCTGAAGGAGTCACACCCAAATCTATACCCTTAGGACATAAGTCTGGCATATTTCACAGAGAGAAAAAGGGCAACATCTATGCTACTTCTACCCATTTCCCTTGTTTTCTACAGAACTGGTCTAATTGTAAAACAGTATTATACTTAAGAGACCCTCCACTGGCCGCCGTTCTCCATCCTCCAGTGGGTACGATGGCCATGCAATATCACATAGGAAGACCAGGTGTGTCTTCTTTAAGCCCTGGGGATCAAATCTATCCAGTTTTTCAGGATCCAGTTCAAAGGAGTGAGGCTGGAATTGTTAGCTCGCATCTGTAAGAGAGAAATAAAGGCGACCAGTGCCATCTTTCTATCGGAGGCATCCCTCCTTGCTCTAGATGCGGGTGTAGACAGATTTTAGACCAAAGCTTTTCTTTCCTGTTTGGACTTAATCTGTCCCTTACTGACGCAGGCGCCATACTCATCCCTCCCGGTTCTACCACCAAATGGGGTGGGGATGCACCAGGGGTAGACCTGATGGCATCCCTAACTGACGTCCAGCTCTCCACCATTACCTCTGATGCCACCTGGGGTGCAATCAGAGTAACCTTCCGGAATGCCTCACAGGCTAAACCGCTGGGGGAAGCATTCGTCACAAGTGCCTGTGCATGACCCTGAGTATATTTCTGACCACAATAAGACTGATAACGAACATAAAACTGAGATATTTCTTCAAGCATCACCACACCAGTATAAGAGCCTCCTAAGCGTCACCACACCAGTATAAGAGTCCCTCTGGTCCACTAAGAGCCAGCATTACCAAAGGGGAAAAAAAAATCCGTTGTAGTTCCAATCTGAGTAACCTTTAAACTCAGAGATGCTCTTGTAGCTAGAGCTTCATTTAACTTCTGAACTTTAAATTCCTAGCGAGGCTAGCCACTTCCTGACTGCCAATCCAAGTTTGGGATCCAAGTAACAGTACACAGTAACAGCATAGATCACAAGTCCCTTGAAAGTCTATGATGAGACAGATTAGGTTAGTACTTCTAATTTCCAAGGAGTTATGAAATGGTCAAAGAGACCGAAAAGTTTGACTGAGAAAGGAGAGTTTGGTCCACACGCTTTGCCCATTTCTGGTTGGTCACTGAAGAAGACATTCAGTGCCTCTTGGCATTGGCAGGTTGGTATAAACCCCCGACAGTTTTCTGCCATAAGCTGTATGAGGTCACCGTGGACCACAGAGCAGGGCTCCTCACTTGCTCCACGCAGGGCATTTCATTCATCCACGTAAGCACACCAGAGAGTTAGTAAAGTACAGCAGAAAATATGTTCAGTAGGAGAACAAAGAACTAGAGCTTAAAGCATCCTTACCTTGTCCTGAAGAATCCCGGATGAGGCCCCAAGATGAAAGGTTGTTGCTTAACCTTGCAAAGATGCTGGTATGCTTGGCCTCTGGAGGAGAAGAATTCACCTCAGCCAGAGAAGAGGCTTGATTGCTCACACCTTTGTGTAATAAAGTTTTATTAAAGTATGAAGGAGATAAAGCTTCTGACATAGGCATCAGAAGGGGGTAGAAAGAGTACCCCCTTGCTAGTGTTAGCAATGGAATTATATACTCTCCAATGCATCCAAAGAATGTCTGGAGATTGTAAAGACCTCACCAGACCTACTCCCACAATTTACATTTTAAGATAACAGAATTAGCCAGAAGGTTTAATCCAGAGACTGTCCTCAGGCAAGATAATCACTCACGTAGAGCTACACATCCTGGAATGTGAAGTCAAGTGGACCTTACAAAGCATCACTATGAACAAAGCTAGTGGATGTGATGGAATTCCAGTTGAGCTATTCCAAATCCTAAAAGATGATGCTATGAAAGTGCTGCACTCAATATGCCAGCAAATTTGGAAAAGTCAGCAGTGGCCACAGGACTGGAAAAGGTCAGTTTTCATTCTAATCCCAAAGAAAGGCAATGCCAAAGAATGCTCAAACTACCACACAACTACACTCATCTCACCGCTAGTAAAGTAATGCTCAAAATTCTCCAAGCCAGGCTTCAGCAGTATGTGAACCGTGAACTTCCAGATGTTCAAGCTGGTTTTAGAAAAGGCAGAGGAACCAGAGATCAAATTGCCAACATCTGCTGGATCATGGGAAAAGCAAGAGAGTTACAGAAAAACATCTATTTCTGCTTTATTGACTATGCTAAAGCCTTTGACTGTGTGGATCACAATAAACAGTGGAAAATTCTGAAAGAGATGGAAATAGCAGACCACCCGACCTGCCTCTTGAGAAGTCTGTATGCAGGTCAGGAAGCAACAGTTAGAACTGGACATGGAACAACAGACTGGTTCCAAATAGGAAAAGGAGTACGTCAAGGCTGTATATTGTCACCCTGCTTATTTAACTTCTATGCAGA
>NW_011495034.1:10454569-10455532 GCF_000754665.1 Bison bison bison | reverse complement strand
TGGATGTGAGAGTTGGACTGTGGAGAAAGCTGAGCGCCGAAGAATTGATGCTTTTGAACTGTGGTGTTGGAGAAGACTCTTGAGAGCCCCATGGACTACAAGGAGATCAAACCAGTCCATTCTAAAGGAGATCAGTCCTGGGTGTTCTTTGGAAGGAATGATGCTAAATCTGAAACTCCAGCACTTTGGCCACCTCATGCAAAGGGTTGACTCATTGGAAAAGACTCTGATGCTGGGAGGGATTGTGGGCAGGAGGATAAGGGGACGAAAGAGGATGAGATGGATGAATGGCATCACTGACCTGACAGACGTGAGTCTGAGTGAGCCCCGGGAGTTGGTGATGGACAGGGAGGCCTGGCATGCTGCGATTCATGGGGTCACAAAGAGTCGGACATGACTGAGTGACTGAACTGAACTGAATTGAATCCTGTTATGTTAAAATGTAAATTATGGGAGTTCAGTTGAGTTCAGTTCATGTCCGACTCAGGAATTTCACGGTTCACCTATTGCTGAAGCCTGGCTTTGAGAATTTTGAGCATTACTTTTCTAGCTTGTGAGATGAGTGCAATTGTGTAGTAGTTTGAGCATTCTTTGGCATTGCCTTTCTTTGGAATTAGAATGAAAACTGACCTATTCCAGTCCTGTGGCCACTGCTGAGTTTTCCAAATTTGCTGGCATATTGAGTGCAGCACTTTCCCAGCATCATCTTTCAGGATTTGAAATAGCTCAACTGGAATTCCATCACATCCACTAGCTTTGTTCATAGTGATGCTTTCTAAGGCCCACTTGACTTCACATTCCGATGTCCTGGCTCTAGGTCAGTGATCACACCATCGTGATTATTCGGGTCGTGAAGATCTTTTTTGTACAATTCTTTTGTGTATTCTTGCCATCTCTTCTTAATATCTTCTGCTTCTGTTAGGTCCATACCATTTCTGTCCTTTATCGAGCCCATCTTTGCAT
>NW_011495034.1:10453569-10454076 GCF_000754665.1 Bison bison bison | reverse complement strand
TTGTACAATTCTTTTGTGTATTCTTGCCATCTCTTCTTAATATCTTCTGCTTCTGTTAGGTCCATACCATTTCTGTCCTTTATCGAGCCCATCTTTGCATGAAATGTTCCTTTGGTATCTCTGATTTTCTTGAAGAGATCCCTAGTCTTTCCTATTCTGTTGTTTTCCTCTATTTCTTTGCATTGATCACTGAAGAAGGCTTTCTTGTCTCTTCTTGCTATTCTTTAGAACTCTGCATTCAGATGCTTATATCTTTCCTTTTCTCCTTTGCTTTTCACTTCTCTTCTTTTCACAGCTATTTATAAGGCCTCCCCAAACAGCCATTTTGCTTTTTTGCATTTCTTTTCCATGGGGATGGTGTTGATCCCTGTCTCCTGTACAATGTCATGAACCTCATTCCATAGTGCATCAGGCCCTCTATCTATCAGATCTAGTCCCTTAAATCTGTTTCTCACTTCCACTGTATAATCATAAGGGATTTGATTTAGGTCATACCTGAATGGTCTA
>NW_011495034.1:10448034-10453453 GCF_000754665.1 Bison bison bison | reverse complement strand
TTAAATTCACCCATTCCAGTCCATTTCAGTTTGCTGATTCCTAGAATGTCGACATTCACTCTTGCCATCTCTTGTTTGACCACTTCCAATTTGCTTTGTTTCATGGACCTGACATTCCAGGTTCCTGTGCAATATTGCTCTTTACAGCATGGGACCTTGCTTCTATCACCAGTCACATCCACAGCTGGGTATTCTTTTTGCTTTGGCTCCATCCCTTCATTCTTTCTGGAGTTATTTCTCCACTGATCTCCAGTAGCATATTGGGCACCTACTGACCTGGGGAGTTTTTCTTTCAGTATCCTATCATTTTGCCTTTTCATACTGTTCATGGGGTTCTCAAGGCAAGAATACTGAAGTGGTTTGCCATTCCCTTCTCCAGTGGACCACATTCTGTCAGATCTCTCCACCATGACCCACCAGTCTTGGGTTGCCCCACAGGTATGGCTTAGTTTCATTGAGTTAGACAAGGCTGTGGTCCTAGTGTGATTAGATTGACTAGTTTTCTGTGAATATGGTTTCAGTGTGTTTGCCCTCTGATGCCCTCTTGCAACACCTACCGTCTTACTTGGGTTTCTCTTACCTTGGGCGTGGGGTATCTCTTCACCGCCGCCCTTCACAGCTGCTCCAGCAAAGTGCAACCTTTGCTCCTTACCTTGGATGAGTGGTATCTCCTCAATGCCGCCCTTCCTGACCTTCATCGTGGGATAGCTCCTCTAGGCCCTCCTGCGCCACGCAGCCACGGCTCCTTGGACATGAGGTTGGACCTCCTGGCCACTGCCCCTGGCCTCAGGCTTAGGGGCGTGGGGTATCTCCTCCCGGCCGCCGCCCCTGACCTCGGATGCGGGGTAACTCCTCTCGTCGCCACCCCTGACCTCAGACGTGGGGTAACTCCTCTTGGCCACCACCCTTTGGGCATGGGGTCCTCCCGGCTTCTGCCTTTGACCTCAGACGTGGGGTGGCTCCTCTCGGCCGTGCTTAGCGCGCCCCTTGCAGCCGCCTGCGCTTTACTGTCTTACATTATTTCATTATTTTGCCTTTCCACAAACAGTGCATAGGCTCCCAATTTTCTACAATTTTGCCACCTTTTTTTTTTTTTCTTCTTCTTCTTATTGGAACTGTACTGACATCCTCTTTGGTGATTTCATCATGATTTTGGTTTGCATTACCCTGATGAGTAGTGATGTTGAACATTTTTTCATACACCCATTGATCATTTGTAGGTCTATTAAGTTCCCCTGACCATTTTTAAAAATCAGGTTATTTGTTTTTATGCTATTGAGTTGTGGAGATCCTTATATACTTTTGGAGCTCAGGCATTTGTCAGATACATAGTTTGTAAATATTTTCTCCCATTCTATAAATTGTCTCTTCATTCTGTTCATTATTTCCTTTGTTGTGCATAAAGTTTTGGTTTGATATAGTCCCACTTGCCTATGTTTACTTTTGTGGCCTTTGCTTTTGGTGTCATATCTGTGAAATCATTGCCAAGACCAGTGTCGTGAAGATTTTCCTCTACCCCTTGGGATAGTTGTAACACAGAATGTGAACATTATAATCTTTGACAATGTAAACATAGTTAGTAGAAGGTGTAGAAAAAAGGGGAAAGATAGGTTAGAGGAGGTTATATCTTCATCTTATAAACAGGGTATTGTAATGTCTAAGCACTTACCATAGAAAGACATTTTGCTAAATGTGTCGCATCCAATAATTAATTTAAAATTCAAATTCATGACCCAAGTTTTTGAATTTTAGATGAAAAGCCTGGAGCACACAGATATCAAAGGATTTGACTGTGATTACACAAGTAAAAAGATCCCCTGGAGAAGGAAATGGCAACCGACTCTAGTGTTCTTGCCTGAAAAATCTCATGGACAGAGGAGCCTGGAGGCTACAGTCCAAAGGGTTGCAAAGTGTTGGATACAACCGAGCAACTAAGTACACATATACAAAATAGCATTGAGTGAAAATGCCAGAAAGTGATTGACTGATAGAGAGCCTAAATAATCAAAGTATTTAAAATACTGTTAAAATGTATAAATATAAATAAGGATTAAAAGCATTCTAGAACTATATTTCGGAGAAGGCAATGGCACCCCACTCCAGTACTCTTGCCTGGAAAATCCCATGGACAGAGGAGCCTGGTAAGCTGTAGTCTGTGGGGTCACTAAGTCAGACACAACTGAGCGACTTCACTTTCACTTTTCACTTTCATGCATTGGAGAAGGAAATGGCAACCCACTCCAGTGAACACTCCACTCCAGTGAACCCACTCCAGTGAACTCCACTCCAGTGCCTGGAGAATCCCAGGGACAGCAGAGCCTGGTGGGCTGCTGTCTATGGGGTTGTATAGAGTCAGACACGACTGAAGCGACTTAGCAGCAGCAGCAGCAGCAGCAGCAGAACTATATTTGGAGGAAGATGCAGAAATAGAAGAACAAATATGTGCATGTGTGCTGTGTTGCTACAGTCATGTCCAACTCTGTGACGCTATGGACTGTAGCCTGCCAGGTTCCTGTGTCCATGGGATTCTCCAGTCAAGAATACTGGAGTGGGTTGCCATGCTGTCCTTTAGGGGATCTTCCCAACCCAGGGATTGAACCTGGCTCTATTACATCACCTACATTGGCAGGTGGGTTCTTTACCAGTAGCACCACCCGGGAAGCCCAGACAAACAAGTGCAAATGCTTTAAATGTTTTAGTACTTATCAACCAGATTTATATACTACATAATGTCTAAAGTTAATAAGCAATAAAATATATTTAGATATTTATTGAGTTGGCCAAAATGTGCATTATGGAAAAACACAAATGAACTTTTTGATCAACCCAATATTTACAGTTATGGTAGAAATGATCAGAAGATTTTAAAAGAGTAACAATTAAAAGTTTTCACCTAACAAAGGAAGAATAAATATGGGAAAGGTTAAGGAAGATGTTTGTTTTGTTACTGTATGTATAAATTACTTGACTTTTTAAATGTGAACTTATTCTATATTATAGAATTTCAGCAAAGCAAATTTAAGTGCATTGATATGTAAAATACATATTTTTATGCTATAAAAATCTATCTCATGATTGTTATAACAAAATGCTATCTTATCACAAAATTTTTGTTTTACATATTCATAAAGAACTTAAAGAAAGAATTTATTTGGACCTATTTACATAGATTTTTTAAAAATCACATACAGACATAAACAAAAAGGATAATGTAAGCAAAGTGGATTTTACAGTCTATATTTTGCATGGTGTACCCCTTTCCCATCTAAAGTGTCACTTAAGCTCTTTGCCTTGTGTCATTGTCACTTTAGTAAAAACACAGCAGCCATTTTGTCGTTTTGTCACGGTAAAAAGGAAAAAGACAAATAGGTAGCTTCTTGTAAATTTAGATTGCTCTTTAGAACACATTCCAAAAGATGAATTACTAAGCATATTTATTTTGGTAGTCTTGTGGCCTGTTTTTAATTTGATAAATAAAAGCATTAGTAGTTTAACTGGCTCTCATTTGATCCTACATGTTTCCTGAGAAATTCATCAAAACTGTGACAACTGGATAATAAGATACAAAAAGAAAGATTTTAGAAGATGTGCCTTTTATATACATTTTAGTTTGCATATTTATCTCAATTATTTCTTGCATGCAAATAATATTTTTTTATAAGTACAAATAGCAGAAAGAAATTTTGTAAATGTGACAAATGATGTTGTAAGAGCTGCTGCTGCTGCTGCTGCTGCTGCTGCTGCTAAGTCGCTTCAGTCGTGTCTGACTCTGAGCAACCCACCAGCCTCCCCCATCCCTGGGATTCTCCAGGCAAGAACACTGGAGTGGGTTGCCATTTCCTTCTCCAATTCATGAAAGTGGAAAGTGAAACGGAAGTCTCTCAGTCGTGTCTGACTCTTCACGACCCCATGGACTGCAGCCTACCAGGCTCCTCTGTCCATGGGATTTTCCAGGCAAGAGTACTGGAATGGTGTGCCATTCCCTTCTCCGCTGTAAAAGCTAATGTGCCCATACATGAGTTCAGTTCAGTTCAGTCACTCAGTCGTGTCCGACTCTTTGCGACCCCATGAATTGCAGCATGCTAAGCCTCCCTGTCCATCACCAAATCCCGGAGTTCACTCAAACTCACGTCCATCGAGTCAGTGATACCATCCAGCCATCTCATCCTCTGTTGTCCCCTTCTCCTCCTGCCCCCAATCCCTCCCAGCGTGAGGGTCTTTTCCAATGAGTCAACTCTTCACATGAGGTGGCCAAAGTACTGGAGTTTCACCTTTAGCATCATTCCTTCCAAAGAACACCCAGGACTGATCTCCTTTAGGATGGACTGGTTGGACCTCCTTGCAGTCCAAGGGACTCTCAAGAGTCTTCTCCAACACCACAGTTCAAAAGTATCAATTCTTCAGCGCTCATCCTTCTTCACAGTCCAAATCTCACATCTATACATGACCACTGGAAAAACCACAGCCTTGACTAGACAGACCTTTGTTGGCAAAGTAATGTCTCTGCTTTTGAATATGCTATTTGTGTTGGTCATAAGTTTCCATCCAAGGAGTTTTAATTTCATGGTGGCAATCACCATCTGCAGTGATTTTGGACCTCAAAAAAATAAAGTCTGCCACTGTTTCCACTGTTCCATTTCTCTGTTTCCCATGAAGTGATGTATGTGGGGCTAAATACTTTGGAGTCTAATAAGCCATGTCCAGGCATTTTAGTGAAACTTTTATATGAATGAAAACTCACTTTTGAAAGTGGTGAAAATGAATGAAAATGGCTACAGTTTATCAAAAGGGCCACTTTGGAGTGCTTAGCCTTAATGATGGGTCTATTACACATATTTTAAAAGCACAAATGAGGGAAGAGTTGTCTCTGATTATGTTCTCTCTTCTCTCCCAACTCTTCCTTGTCTTTGGTTAAATTTTGCCAAATTTCTTTCTAAAAATGTGGAACTAGTTTACTGTTCCCCTAATTGTATAAAATAGAACTCACTCTGAAAGATTCATGCCTTAGAAGGTTACCATTGAAAAGAAAAAGAAAATTTTGTCTTTTGAATTAAAAAGGGCCTCTAAATTGAATTTGCATTTATTTGGCTTCATTACAGATGGTGACTCCAGCCATGAAATTAAAAGACGCTTACTCCTTGGAAGGAAAGTTATGACCAACCTAGATAGCATATTCAAAAGCAGAGACATTACTTTGCCAACAAAGGTTCGTCTAATCAAGGCCATCGTTTTTCCTATGGTCATGTATGGATGTGAGAGTTGGACTGTGAAGAAGGCTGAGCACTGAAGAATTGATACTTTTGAACTGTGGTGTTTGAGAAGATTCTTGAGAGTCCCTTGGACTGCAAGGAGATCCAGCCAGTCCATTCTGAAGGAGATCAGCCCTGGGATTTCTTTGGAAGGAATGATGCTAAAGCTG
>NW_011495034.1:10447291-10447662 GCF_000754665.1 Bison bison bison | reverse complement strand
TGGTTTGGTTTTTTTTTTTTTTTTTGTAAATATTTTATTTTTTTTATTTTTTTTTAATTTTAATTCTTTTTTTTTTCTAATTTTATTTTATTTTTAAATTTTACATATTTGTATTATTTTTGCCAAATATCAAAATGAATGCGCCACAGGTATACATGTGTTCCCCATCCCGAACCCTCCTCCCTCCTCCTTCGCCATACCATCCCTCTGGGCCATCCCAGTGCACCAGCCCCAAGCATCCAGCATCATGCATCGAACCTGGACTGGCAACTCGTTTCCTACATGATATTTTACATGTTTCGTTGCCATTCTCCCAAATCTTCCCACCCTCTCCCTCTCTCACAGACTCCATAAGACTCTTCTATACATCA
>NW_011495034.1:10443668-10444586 GCF_000754665.1 Bison bison bison | reverse complement strand
AACGGGTCTATTGTATCGTTTAAAGTTTGTGTTTCCTTGTTAATTTTCTGTTTAGTTGATCTATCCATAGGTGTAAGTGGGGTGTTAAAGTCTCCCACTATTATTGTGTTATTGTTAATTTCTCCTTTCATACTTGTTAGCATTTGTCTTATGTACTGTGGTGCTCCCGTGTTGGGTGCATATATATTTATCAATGTTACGTCTTCTTCTTGGATTGATCCTTTGATCATTATGTAGTGACCTTCTTTGTCTCTTTTCACAGCCTTTGTTTTAAAGTCTATTTTATCTGATATGAGTATTGCTACTCCTGCTTTCTTTTGGTCCCTATTTGCATGGAAAATCTTTTTCCAGCCCTTCACTTTCAGTCTGTATGTGTCCCCTGTTTTGAGGTGGGTCTCCTGTAGACAACATATGTAGGGGTCTTGTTTTTGTATCCATTCAGCCAGTCTTTGTCTTTTGGTTGGGGCATTCAACCCATTTACGTTTAAGGTAATTACTGATAAGTATGATCCCGTTGCCATTTACTTTATTGTTTTGGGTTCGAGTTTATACACCATTTTTGTGTTTCCTGTCTAGAGAATATCCTTTAATATTTGTTGGAGAGGTGGTTTGGTGGTCCAGAATTCTCTCAGCTTTTGCTTGTCTGAAAAGCTTTTGATTTTTCCTTCATACTTGAATGAGATCCTTGCTGGGTACAATAATCTGGACTTTAGGTTATTTTCTTTCATCATTTTAAGTATGTCTTGCCATTCCCTCCTGGCTTGAAGAGTTTCTATTGAAAGATCAGCTGTTATCCTTATGGGAATTCCCTTGTGTGTTATTTGTTGTTTTTCCCTTGCTGCTTTTAATATTTGTTCTTTGTGTTTGATCTTTGTTAATTTGATTAATATGTGTCTTGGGGTGTTTCTCCTTGGGTTT
>NW_011495034.1:10409735-10442450 GCF_000754665.1 Bison bison bison | reverse complement strand
GTCAGGGTTTGGACTTAAGTCTCCTGCTTCCGGTTATCGGTCTTATTTTTACAGTAGTTTCAAAACTTCTCCTTCTATACAGCACCATTGATAAAACATCTACATTAAAGATGAAAAGTTTCTCTACAGTGAGGGTCACTCAGAGAGGTTCACAGGGTTACATGGAGAAGAGAAGAGGGAGGAGGGAGTTAGAGGTGACCCAAATGAGATGAGGTGAATCAATAGTGGAGAGACTGGGCTAGCCAGTAGTCACTTCCTTATGTGCACTCCCCAACTGGACCACTCAGAGATGTTCACGGGGTTATACAGAGAAGAGAAGAAGGAGGAAGGTAACAGAGGTGGCCAGAAGGATAAAAGGGGGGAATGAAAAGGAGGGAGACAGATCCAGCCAGTAATCAGTTCCCTAAGTGTTCTCCACCGTGTGGAACACCCAGAAATTCACAGAGTTGGGTAGAGTAGAGAGGGGTTAGGGAGGAGACACAGGCGACCTGGTGGAGAAAAAGGAGAGTCCAAAGGGAGAGAGAGCAGTCAAGCCTGTAATCTCACTCCCTAGTGAAAAATGGGTCCTGAAGATTGGGTCCTTAAAGGTACAAAATTGGTAACAAATACATAAAAGCAAAAATTAAAAATCTAGAGTAGAGTTTGGAATTTCAAAAATACGATGTTAAAGAAAAGAAGAAGGAAACGAAAGAGAGAAAAAATGAACAAACAAAAACAAACAAGGTCGTGAAAATTATAAAGAAAGTACAAGTACAAAATTGATAACTAATACCAGAAAGCGAAAATTAAAAACCTCCTTTCGAAGAGTTGGGTTGCTTTTCTGGGTGCCTGATGTCCTCTGCCGGCATTCAGAAGTTGTTTTGTGGAATTTACTCGACGTTTAAATGCTCTTTTGATGAATTTGTGGGGGAGAAAGTGTTCTCCCCGTCCTACTCCTCCGCCATCTTGGCTCCTCCCCCCGATCTGATCTTAAGTTTGATATATTTTCTATCACTTTTTTAGGCAAATTCAGAATTCCATTTATGGAATTACTTTTATAATTTTTTATTCATGTATATTGTTAGCTATGTATATACAGGGAAATTTACTTCACAGTAAGAGCAGGAAATCATTCACACTATTTTCTTCTCATGTATATAGTTTCATGTTTTTAAATATAGAAATCCCAATTCTATCTATAATTTTATTTTTGATAAGGTGTAAATTAAGAATATTCCTTTCAAAACATTCTCATAACATATAATTATTCAGCATCAGTTTAATGTATCCGAAATTCTCAGTGCTATTTACAATTTACACTTATTCCTTTGGAGAAACAAATAGGGCAAAATAATATCGCATTCAAGTTGATCTTTACTTATTTCCTTCACAGAACTCATCACATTGTATCAGAATTATTTACTTGCTGTCTCCTCACTAGACTTTGGCTATCATTATCATAGTATTAATACCTTCAACTGGTATTACAGTAAGTACTGCACAGAAAATGCTCAGAATTTTTGAATAAATCAATGATATATTAATATGTACACAAACATGCATAATCCCCTGAGGCCATTATTGATGATTATTTTTTAGTATAAGTATACACTTGGAGTCTATTCTTTTGACATTTAATTCTTTTACATGTGTAGTATATTTTAAACTCTGATAGTCAGATGTTTCCCAATATCTAATAAAATATATCATGATGGAGATGTTTACATTTCTTACAGATTACCTGTAGATTGCACACTGACATTTCTCTTGATGTTTTCAATTTTTGTCCATCAATGCAAATCTATATTATAATTTCTATAACCTGTAGTTAATACATGAAAACAGTTTGTCTACATATACACCTTGAATGGAGTGTTTTAGAACCTATTTCTCAAGGAAACAAACCAAAAATGCCTGAGGTGGTTGAATCAGTTTTGAGGCACTACCTGCATCAGAGGCAGTTAAGTTGCCTATATATTGTGAACATTTTCTAACAGAAAGCTATAAAATTTTCTTTTTACAATGTTAGTATATTCTGACATATAGAAATAAAGTATTTTGAGAAAGGATCTCTTCTTGATAATTTGTATAAAAGTACTATAGAGGTAGTTTAAAGGGTATAGAGGGTAGTATAGAGGTCTTGTTTGCAAACATGTCACATTATATTTTATTTATTCAAATGAAGTGAAATGCTGACTTGATATGCTTGATGGAGACTGTTTAAACTTAGATTTGACAGTGACTTGACAATGATGTTAATATTATTATATATAATACTATAATATGTTATATATGACAATGATACTAATATTGTATTATTATTAAAAATATTAACTCTCTTAACATGATGTATTTATATGCTCAAAGTACATGACATATGCAAGTGAAAGTCACTCAGTTATGTCCGACTCTTTGTGACCCCATGGACTATACAGTCCATGGAATTCTCCAGCCAGAATTCTGGAATGGGTAGCCTTTCCCTTCTCCAGCTGATCTTCCCTACCCAGGAATTGAACTGAGGTCCCCTGCACTGCAGGCAGATTCTGTACCAACTGAGCTATCAGGGAAGCCTACATAAGCATATAGCAATTAATAAAAGCATTTTCTTGAGTTGGTAATATATTACATTTAGATAATGCTTAAAAATTAGTTTTTATAATAAACCCAGCTTGAAGCTAGTTATCTCTTATATGCAATTATATAATCTTGCCAGCTCAATCTTCAATTTAAGTCCTTACACTGTATAATAGCAAATTTGTATGATTTTATTGCAGTAGTTACTTAGGAGTTGGGATTTCTTTTCTGTGAAAACAACTTTCTCATTATATGGTCAGCATTATGCATATATTTTAAATTTTCTCAATCACTCTATGTAGAGTTCATAATTAATGTTCAGAAGCCAGATCTAATTAAGAGGATGCCAAAGAAGTGTATGTTGGTTCTGAGTGATTTGGGAGTAGGATTGTTTTCTATGTGCATTTCAAGTTTGTAATTAAGCAAAATAGCTTTGGATGGAAAGATGATTTAGCATCCTTAACCAAACACCCACGTTTTTAAACAAACTTATAATTTGCATATTCTAGGTGATTTGCATTTGCACAGCTTATGCTATACCAGTTTATTTGAATTCAGGTGAGTGGGCAGGCAAATGGCACAATGCATCAATGCCTGTGATGAAAAGAAAAAAGAGCAGCTGAACACTGTAAAATACCCTTGAACTTTTATGGTGACTTACCAGTGGTCATGCCGGCTGCTTTAGGTGTAATTAGTATGCTCAAAGAAAAGCGATTATGTCACAGATAAGGACATAATAAGAGAAGGGAGGTAGAACCAAAGAAAATAATTTTGTGGACTTCAAAGCATATTTTATTGGAATATAAATTAATAAGTATTCTTGAACATGTAGGACTTTATTATATGTGATCAACTTTGATCACATGCACTTACTATTGAGAAATAATATAATGTCATATTTTTTCCTTAGATTTTAATTAAACATGACCCTAATATAAAATCAAAACCAAGGAATAGTTTCAAGGAATTAAATCACACTTTAAAACATGATCAAAAATATATGTATAATTAAACACTCAGTGCAACTGATACAGTCCAGAAATAAAGTCACAAAAAGGTAATTTTAACATAAATTTAAATAATTATCTATATTCATAAAAATACTTCTTAAAATAATGTATATTTTCAGTTAATCTTGAAGATCTTTTTGGCTGGCAACTAACAACTTTTGTACATTTAGAAGACCGAATGCTCTTTCATTACTAAAAATATGGTCAATAATAATCCAATCCACATGATGTTGTCTTTGCTGAAGTATTTCTATTATAGGGCTTAAATGAGACATTAAATGGAAAGAGTTGTCTTTATTCTTTTCTCTCTGTCCACCCCACCTCAACATCAGCAACTCTCCCCTCTGGATAGCCTCTACCTCCATTCTGCTTGTTTTCCTCTCACTGAAGCTAGTTTCATGTATATTACTTACAACCTAAGGTAATAAATACACTAAAGTACTAGTGCATACTTCTTTTTAACCTCTTCAAGAATGAAAAGTTCATCTTAAAAACACTTACATAAAGGTAATTTGGATATAATTAATCATATTGTCCCTTCAGCTTTCAATTAAAATTTAAAGCATATTCCACCCAAATTTGGGGAATCATGTTAAAAATCACCCTTAGTTGCAATAAGCTATTTTGGGAAAAAACTGATAAAATGTCTTGATCAATGTATATAATGGCATTCATACTGTAAATTTTGTGGCAGAATTTACATATTCAATTGACCCTATGCCTTGAAAATAGAATCTTAGGCAAAGAAGTTCTTTCATGCAATCACTGTTCATTATTATCTAATAATTAGCTTATTATCTAATAGACCAGACAGAAGTTAATTATTAATATTATCCAATTAAATATAATATTACAATCTGAAATAATAATGATGAAGTCAAAGTTTCTTCTTGAATAGGTAGATTCTATCATTTATTTTTGAATTCATACTAAAGGAAATTCTTTTCAAATATCTACCATTTTAAAATTTCCTATAAACTGACTTTATCTTATGGAAGCATGTTATTTTTCTTTAACTACCTCAATAGAAATATTTTTTAAGAATATATGTAGTATATTATTAGAGATTAGAACAGCTTTAACTTTTTTCATGGAGGTATTTTAAATATTATTAAAAATGTTAACATACATCAGGCTTTGGGTATATTTATATATTTGTGAATTTTATTATATTTACATACCATTTTGAGTTTTTTTTTATGAATGTAAGAGACCTTCTGGGAACTCCTGCTAAGTATGTAACACATATGTGAAGAGTGTAGAATATAATTTCTAGAACTTAATTTTTTCTTTTGTTTTATGAGAGAAAAAAGTGGAAGATTTGAGAATTCTTTTCATGTTAAAATTTAGATTTTTCCATTCAGTGTGATAGTTACAAATAGTTGATTTAAGATAGCAGTGCCACTGGAAATATTTATTAACCTCAAGGAAAAATGTCAACACTGTTCACTTACTTTCTAAACTATAATTTTCTCTATATTTATTGGGATAATGGATAAAGAATTTATTAGGAAAATGAATAAATGAAGTCATTAAACAAGATTTTACTAATTATTTACATATAAGGAAATAATTATTATATCATTTTCATTCTTTTCCTATGTAACATTTCCAATTATTTCTATTTTTTACTCTTTTCACTTGTATCTCCAGCTATGATTTGAAATTCATCTATAAAGATGAGCAATTATAATGACATCTCATGCATTTATGTAAGCAATATGTTTAAGGGGGAAAAATGGAATTATAAAGTAAACCAGAATTATAGCTATGAATATAATTGTGAGGTAGGAATGCATTGGTTTTACTTAGTAGCAGATTTTTTTCTTTTAATTAAGAATTTTTGTGTGAAGTGCTGAATAAATTCAGCCCAACTATCTTAAGTAAAAGGGATTGGTAACTCCAAGTATAATTGTTATTTATTTTCTGCCTGTTTTCTTCTTTCTTCCTAGCCACCCTATTAATCTTTCTCTCTTTATGGGAGTGGAATTTAACCTAAATATATCTTTAATAACTTTAAAAACATGTAAATTTAGCATACCAATAGGTTAACTTCTAAATAACGTTACTTTAGTGGTGACTATAGAAGTAATATGAATTTTAGGGTAAATTTCATGATATGTTTAGCAAAGATAAAAATTATAAATGACTACTTTTTGTGCAATAACATCTATATTCTGACCCAAGGAATTAAACATTTATATCACAAAACCTGGCAGTTCCTCTGACCACCAGAGTCATATATTCAACTGCTTCTTCCATCTCTCTCTGCATGTGAACTGGAGTCTCAAAATTAATATATCCGAAACTGAGTCCCCAGTGATTTTCTCAAAAAAGAAATTCTTTTTCTGTGACATTTTACATCTCAGCAAATGGCCGTTTAGTTCTTTCAGTTTTTGTTTTTTTTTTTTTAAGACTCATTATCTTATGCTCTGCATCTAATTTATCAGAAAATTCTATGGATTCTATCCTCAAAAATATATCCACAACCTGTCATTTCTCACTGCTATTCCATGACCACAGAGTTCCATCTTATCAGCTCTGTCATCTTCTGTCATATTCTAACCTGACTTCCTGATTCTCTCCTAGCCCCCACAGCAGAGGAAGCCTTTAACAACATAAGACTGATCATGTAATTCCTCTTCACAATGAGAGTGGCTCTCATTTCATTCATTTAGAGAAAAAGTCTTCTAATGGCTGACAAGGTCCTACATGGTGATCCTTAACCCTTCCTTCACACAGTCTTTTCATCTGGTCTATTCCTACCACACAGGTCTGTTAATTCTTATAACTTATCAGATATCTCCTCACTCAGAGACTTTTACAGTAGCCCTTTCCTATGCCTGAAACTTTCTCCCCCAGATAAGTCCCTCACTTTGTTTAAGTCTGCTCAAATCTCAGTGCTTTAGTATAACTTTCCTCACTTTATTTAAATGCCGCACATGTTTTTCTCTTGCTTTTACTTCTCTAATTTTTCTCTATTCCTCTCCCAATGTGAAAATTCCATGAGAGAAAGAATCTTTAGTATTTTATTCATTGCTATATGTCCTATGCTTAGAAAACTCCTAAAATATGGTAGGTATTAAATAAATATGTGTTGAATAAATGAATACATTCATATTTCAAGTGGCAGAAAGGTAGCTTTAAAGAAAATAACCCAAGAGGACTAAGATGGTTAATCTGCTATACAAAATCAGCAGTTCCACCCAATAGTGAAGCATAGTCTTCAGTCCCACCTGATCAAAGAGCCTAGCCAGAGACCCTGATAGCTTCAGAGCCCATCTTCTTGGGCAGGGAGCCAAGCCCTCACCCACACTCACCATTGAACATAGCCTCCAGCGCTGCCTGACCAGGGAGCCTGAATAGAGTCCCTGGGCAGCCATGGAGCTCAGGTTAAGGTTCTGTCCAGCTGCTTTTTTACTTTCCTTTTTTTTTTTTTAAGGTATGACATCAGTAGTATAAACAACTAAAGCAAAAATAAGTACTGCATCAAGTAAAAAGCTTCTGTACAACAAAAGAAAGGATCAAACAGAATGAGCGGAATCTAGGAAATGAGAGAAAATACTTGTAAACCATCTATCTGGTAAAGGGCTTATCTCCAAACTATAGAAGTAACTCATAAAACTCAAATAAGCTGGATTAGGGAAATGGCATGGTATTTTCAAAGGGTAAAAACTTCCAGTTATAAGACATAAGTTCTGGAAACATGTACAGCACAGTGACCATAATTCGTACTGTATTGTAAATCTGTTGAGAGGGTAGATCTTAAAAAGTTCTCACCACACACACACATACATACATATAACTGTGTAAGGTCATGAATATGATATTTTCAATAAACAATTATGGTAGGTATTTTCAAATAAAATCATACACCTTAAACTTATACCTTAAACTTACACAGTATTACATGTCAATTATATCTCAATAAAACAAGAGATAAAGAAATGCAGGTGCTTGAGAAAGATTAACTGGTTAAGTTTTTAATTGAGATATTAATAAAACTTTTAAAATTAAAAGAAGGTAGTATAATTGTAAAGAACCTTAGTTCTTTTCATTAGTATAGAACACTTTTTCCTAGTCCTTAAATAATTTGAATCTGGCAGGTAAGGAATGTCTCTTGCATTCAGTTCTACAGTGACTGAGTCACTGATTTTCAACAAACCCTGACAAAAACTCAGGGAGATCAGGAATCAGCATTTTGTGCTCTGGGAATAGACTGAAAAGGACGTCAGATAGTTAGATATTTTTAGGAGAAAATTTTGTGAACCCCAGTTCTTGCATTTTCCCAAACTTGTAAAAGCAGTAAAACCAATAACCAAGACAGGTACTGGGGAACAAGATGGTGGAGGAGTAGGTGGATGTGGAGTATCCATCTCTCTCCATGGATACATCAGGAATACACCTTCAGACACAGAAGTGCATGCAGAACAGATTGGACAGGAATACCTGACCAGCAGAAAAGAATTTATCAGTTCAGTTCAGTTCAGTTGCTCAGTTGTGTCTGACTCTTTGGGACCCCATGAATCACAGCACGCCAGGCCTCCCTGTCCATCACCAACTCCTGGAGTTCACTCAGACTCACGTCCATCGAGTCAGTGATGCCATCCAGCCATCTCATCCTCTGTCGTCCCCTTCTCCTCCTGCCCCCAATCCCTCCCAGCATCAGAGTCTTTTCCAATGAGCCAACTCTTCGCATGAGGTGGCCAAAGTATTGGAGTTTCAGCTTTAGCATCATTCCTTCCAAAGAAATCCCAGGGCTGATCTCCTTCAGAATGGACTGGTTGGATCTCCTTGCAGTCCAAGGGACTCTCAAGAGTCTTCTCCAACACCACAGTTCAAAAGCATCAATTCTTCGGTGCTCAGCCTTCTTCACAGTCCAACTCTCACATCCATACATGACCACTGGAAAAACCAAAGCCTTGACTAGACGAACCTTTGTTGGCAAAGTAATGTCTCTGCTTTTGAATATGCTATCTAGGTTGGTCATAACTTTCCTTCCAAGGAGTAAGTGTCTTTTGATTTCATGGCTGCAGTCACCATCTGTAGTGATTTTGGAACCCGCCAAAAATAAAGTCTGACACTATTTCCAGTGTTTCCCCATCTATTTCCCATGAAGTGATGGGACCGGATGCCATGATCCTTGTTTTCCTTGTTGGCTTTAAGCCAACTTTTTTCACTCTCCACTTTCACCTTCATCAAGAGGCTTTTTAGTTCCTCTTCACTTTCTGCCATAAGGGTGGTATCACCTGCATATCTGAGATTATTGATATTTCTCCCAGCAATCTTGATTCCAGTCTGTGCTTCTTCCAGTCCAGTGTTTCTCATGATGTCTCCGCATAGAAGTTAAATAAGCAGGGTGACAATACACAGCCTTGATGTACTCCTTTTCCTATTTGGAACCACTCTGTTGTTCCATGTCCAATTCTAACTGTTGCTTCCTGACCTGCATACAGATTTCTCAAGAGGCAGGTCAGGTGGTCTGATATTCCCATCTCTTTCAGAATTGTCCACAGTTTATTGTGATCCACACAGTCAAAGGCGTTGGCATAGTCAATAAGGCAGAAATAGATGTTTTTCTGGAACTCTCTGGCTTTTTCCATGATCCAGCGGATGTTGGCTATTTGATCTGTGGTTCTTCTGCCTTTTCTAAAACTAGCTTGAACATCTGGAATTTCACAGTTCACATAATGCTGAAGCCTGGCTTGGAGAATTTTGAGCATTATTTTACTAGCATGTGAGATGAGTGCAATTGTGCGGTAGTTTGAGCATTCTTTGGCATTGCCTTTCTTTGGGATTGGAATTAAAACTGACCTTTTCCAGTCCTGTGGCCACTGCTGAGTTTTCCAAATTTGCTGGCATATTGAGTGCAGCACTTCATAGCATCGTCTTTCAGGATTTGAAATAGCTCAACTGGAATTCCATCACATCCACTAGCTTTGTTCATAGTGATGCTTTCTAAGGCCCACTTGACTTCACATTCCAGGATGTCTGGCTCTAGGTCAGTGATCACATCATCATGATTATCCGGGTCGTGAAGATTTTTTTTGTACAGTTCTTCTGTGTATTCTTGCTACCTCTTCTTAATATCTTCTGCTTATGTTAGGTCCATACCATTTCTGTCCTTAATCGAGCCCATCTTTGCATGAAAAGTTCCCTTGGTATCTCTAATTTTCTTGAAGAGATCTCTAGTCTGTCCCATTCTGTTGTTTTCCTCTATTTCTTTGCATTGATCACTGAAGAAGGCTTTCTTATCTCCTCTTGTTATTCTTTGGAACTCTGCATTCAGATGCTTATATCTTTCCTTTTCTCCTTTGCTTTTTGCTTCTCTTCTTTTCACAGCTATTTGTAAGGCCTCCCCAAACAGCCATTTTGCTTTTTTGCATTTCTTTTCTACAGGGATGGTCTTGATCCCTGTCTCCTGTACAATGTCACTAACTTCAGTCCATAGTTCATCAGGCACTCTATTTATCAGATCTAGGCCCTTAAATCTATTTCTCACTTCCACTGTATAATCATAAGGGATTTAATTTAGGTCATACCTGAATGGTCTAGTGGTTTTCCCTACTTTCTTCAATTTATGTCTGAATTTGGCAATAAGGAGTTCATGATCTGAGCCACAGTCAGCTCCCAGTCTTGTTTTTGTTGACTTATTAGAGCTTCTCCATCTTTGGCTGCAAAGAACATAATCAATCTGATTTCGGTGTTGACCATCTGGTGATGTCCATGTGTAGAGTCTTCTCTTGTGTTGTTGGAAGAAGGTGTTGCTATGACCAGTGCATTCTCTTGGCAGAACTCTATTAGCCTTTGCCCTGCTTCATTCCATATTCCAAGGCCCAGTTTGCCTATTACTCCAGGCGTTTCTTGACTTCCTACTTTTGCATTCCAGTCCCCTATAATGAAAAGGACATCTTTTTTGGGTGTTAGTTCTAAAAGGTCTTGTAGGTCTTCTTAGAACTGTTCAACTTCAGCTTCTTCAGCGTTACTGGTTGGGGCATAGACTTGGATGACAGAATGATCTCTGTTCATTTCCAAGGCAAAAGAATACATAGAACCACACAAAACTTGGTAGGATGAAGGAACTAGGGGGAAAAACAGGAGTGATATTAGGACTGGACCCACCCTTGACGGGTGGGGGAACGGAAGCAGGGGTCTGATCCCCACATTGGGGCAATTGTCTGAGTCAGAGGAGAAATGTTTAAGGCTGAGGGTGAAACAGCTGATCTGTGGCAGCCTAAATGGAATAGAGAATCAGACAGTCCTTGCCACAGCCATACATACCCCGGACAGGAACGCTGGCCCCCTGGAAGGTGCAGCAGCAGGGAGTTGGAGTTTAGGGATTGTGGAGCAATCCCAGGGTGAGGGCTGCTGTTGACTGCAGAGAGATGGATCAAGGGGATATGAGGGAAGAGATTGTGGTGGGAAATCCCTGTCGAGGAAAGCCAGGCAGCCATGGAAGCAAGGTGATACTGTTGAGTCATGTGTAGGGGGTGGATTGGCAGTTGAACAATAGGCTGGCTCATCAAATGCCTGATACACTGAACTACAGAGAAGGACCCCACCCAGGGTGCACCTTTCAGCGACTGATGCTCTGAACTACAGAGTAGGACCCCAATCAGGATGTCTGCCCCTGTAAGTGCCTGACACATCTAATCTATAGAGTAGGGCCCTAGCCAGGGGGGCCCCTCTATGTGCCTGACCCGTCAAACAACAGAGAAGGACCCCGGGCAAGGAAGCCCTCTAAGTGCCTGAATGGGCAGAGCTATGGAGAAAGAGTGGCCAAAGAGGCCTTCTGATTGCCAGCTGCAAGAGGCTCAGAAAGAGAGTATGATAGGGCTGTAACTCCTGTGGTGGAGGCAGTCTGTGTTCCTGCACACTAGGCACCACCAGGGTCCCTGCAAGCCAAGCAGCTGCACCACTTCCATGCTCAACTCTCACTAGAACAGAGCTGCCACAGGCAAAAAAAAAAAAAAGTCTTGTGTCTATGCGCACAGGGTTACTTCCGTCGTGTCTATCTCTTCCCAACCCTGTAGACTGTGGTCTGCCAGGCTTCCCTGTCAGGGAGGTTGGGGTCTCCAGGCAAGAATATAGAGCATATTGGCCAATACTTATTGCCATACCCTTTTAGAGCACTATATTTCCTGCTGCCATAGCCACCAACTCCCCTGAGTACCTGATGCTGCCAGAACTCCTGCGACCCAAGCAGCTGCATTATCTCCACACCTGGCCCTCACAGGGGCAAACCCAAGTCCTCCAGGGCAGCCTCAGGAGCAAACCCCAGTGGACAACCCACATGTAGAGGTGGAAATAAAACCACAATTGAAACTCAGGGGCAGTGTGGCTATGGGACAAGACCCAAAACCTTCCCATCAGCTATACAAGTTGCAGATTAAATCCACATGATCTACTAGGTAGACTGTGTCTATGGAATATATAAAAGGCCAAAGAGAGCTCCCACAAAAGAATATGCACTAGTTCTGATAGTTGTGGACACTGGAGACAAGAACACATAGGAGCAGATTAGAATCTGAGCTCTCCCCACAGCAGATCCAGAGATCAGCAAAGTGTTGGAGGGCATCCTAGGGAGGAAAGGTGGACTGTGACTCCTAGCGAGGGAAAGGACTCTTAGAGCAGTGACTCAAGGAAAACATTTATTATTCTTATTTTTTGACTTGTTCTGTAGATTATTTTGGATTTCCAGCCCCCTGTTGTATTTCTCAATTTTATTGGCACTATGAAATCCAATTAAGCTTTTCAGCTTTTTTTTTTTTTTTTTCCAGTCACATTTTTTATTGTTGTTGTAAACCTCTGCCTCTACGTTGGGCGTTTGCAGTTCTATGGAATTTTCCTTTTTTTTTCTTTTCTCTTTGTTTTTTAATTTTAATTTTTAAATCTATTATTATTTTTTGTTATTTATTCCTTTGCTTTTCCTACAGTTCTCTTCCCTTTGCAGTTAATCATTAATGTATATAAATTTTCTTTATCTACCTCTATTTAACTTTACATATCTATGCTTTCTTTCTTTTCTTTATCTCCTGTCCTCTCAACACATTTGTTAGTTTTATTTTCATTGTTTTATTCCCCAATTTTGTTTTCCAGTTTGTGTTTTAGTTAGTTTTTTTTCTGGTAGATATAATTTTTGGTTTCCTTTGTTCACCAGATCAAGCTATTCTGTTTTATTTTTGTTGGACTGTTTTGATTTTGCTTATGGTTGCATATATATATGTGTGTATATTCAGTCACATTTTTTATTGTTGTTATAAAATTCTGCTTCTAAGTTGCACTTTTGCAGTTCTATGGAGTTTTCCTTTAATTTTCCTTTTTTCTTTCTTCTTCTGTTTTTTTTTTTTTCCTTTTCTCTTTTTATAATTCTAATTTTTTAAAACCTATTATATTTTTTATACATTTATTCCTTTGTTTGCTTTTCCTACTGTTCTTTTCCCCATGCAGTTAAACTTTAGTATATATAAATCTTCATTTACCTCTATTTAACTTTGCATATCTATTCTTTCTTTCTTTTCTTTCTCTCCTTTCATTCCTTTCCTCTCAACATATTTGGTAGTTTTGTTTTCACTGCTTTATTCCCCATTTGCAACCTTGCTTTTGTTTTGTTTTCCAGATTGTGCTTTAGTTAGTTTTGTTCTTAACTGGTAAATATAATTTTTTATTTCCTTTGTTTGCTGGGTCAATCTTCTGTGCTTAGACTTCCCTGGTAGCTCAGATGGTAAAGCATCTGTCTACAATGTGGGAGACCCGGGTTCGAGCCCTGGGTTAGGAAGGTCCCCTGGAGAAGGAAATGGCAATCCACTCCAGTACTATTGCCTGGAAAATCCCATGAACAGAGAAGCCTGGTAGGCTACAGTCTATGGGGTCACAAAGAGTCAGACACGACTGAGCGACTTCACTTTCACTTTCTACTGTACTTTATCCTTGTTGGACTGTTTTTACTTTCCTCATGGGTGTATAGGTATATGTGTACAGTCCGTTATTTTAATTATTATTTGCCTGATTTCGTAATTGCCATTTGCCTGGGGTTCATCTTTGGTTTCTCGTTTTTTGGATATTTGTTTTAATCTCACTTAATGCCATAACAAACCACTTGTGGAATCTTCATTTCTGACTGGAAATCAAACCCTGAGCCCTTGGAGTGTGAGCACTGACTCTAAGACCCTAGACTACCAGAGAACTAACCCTAGGGAGTGTCAAGTAGTGAGACCTCACACTTGAATACAAACCACTTGAATACAAGACCTGGAATCACCCAACTATAATAGCACTCTGTGCAGGATACTTCATCTAAACAACAGGCAATACAAAAATACAAACAAAATCATCAGCAGACAGAATTACCACCTCACTCAGCCTTGCCCATCAGAGGAAAAACAAAAAACAAACAAAAACTCAGCACAAATCTCACCCTATATGAAGCTTACACAAACCACTGGACCAACCTTAGGAGGGCAGAAACCAAAAGGAAGAAAGAATTCAACCTTCTTCAAGGAGAATTCAACTTTCCTTGAAGCCTGGGAAAAGGAGACCTCAAACACAATAAGTTAAAAAAAATAATAAAAATGCAAAGAAATGCTACAAACTAGAAACACAGAAGTCCAAATAAATGAAGAGGAAATAGGCAAACTACCTGAAAAAGAATTTAGAATAATGATAGTAAAGATGATCAAAAACCTTGAAAATAAAATGGAGAAAATGCAAGAATCAATTAACAAAGACCTTGAAGAATTAAAGAATAAACACAAAGAGACAAACAACACAATTATGGAAATTAAAAATACTCTAGAAGGAATCAACAGCAGAATATCTGAAGCAGGAGAATGAATCAGTGACCTGGAAGGTAAAATGATGAAAATAACTTATGAAGAGCAGAAAAAAGTAAAAAGAATGGACAGAACTGAGGATAGTCTCAGAGACCTCTGGGACAATATCAAACACACTGACATTAGAATTATAGGGGTCCCAGAAGGAGAAGGGGAAAGAAAGGGTATGAGAAAATTTTGGAAGAGATTATAGTTGAAAATTTCCCCAACATTGAAAAGGAAATAGTCAATCAAGTTCAAAAGGCACAAAGTGTCCTAAACAGGATAAACCCAAGGAGAAACATGCCAAGACACATACTAATCAAACTAACAAAGACTAAACACAAAGAAAGAATATTAAAAGCAGCAAGGAAGAAGCACCAAGTAACATATGAGGGAAACCCTATATGCTTAATAGCTGTTCCAGCAGAAACTTTGCACGTCTGAAGGGAATGGCAGGATATACATAAAGTACTGAAAGGGAAAAATCTACAACCAAGATTACTATACCTGGCAAGGATCTCATTCAAAACTGATGGAGAAATAAAAAGCTTATCAGACAAGCAAAAGTAAAGAGAATTCAGTACCACCAAACCAGCCTTACAACAAATGTTAAAGGGACTTATATAGTCAAGAATACAACAGAAGAAAAAGATCTACAAAATCAACACCAAACAATTAAGAAAATGGCAATAGGAGCATATATATCAATAATTACTTTAAATGTAAATGGATTAAATGTTCCAACCAAAAGACACAGACTGGTTGAATGGATATAAAAACAAGACCCATATATATGCTGTCTAGAAGAAACCCAATTCAGACCTAAAGACATATTTAGACTGAAAGTGAGAGGATGGAAAAATATATTCCATACAAATGGGAAGCAAAAGAAAGCTGGAGTAGCAATCCTCATATCAGACAAAATAGACCTTAAAGTAAATAAGATTACAAGAGATAAGGAAGGACACTACATAATGATCAAGGGATCAATCCAAGAGGAAGACATAACAATTGTAAACATCTATGTATCATGAGTTTGGGTAAACTCCAGGAGTTGGCGATGGACAGGGAGTCCTGGCATGCTGTGATTCGTGGGGTTGCAAAGAGTCAGACACAACTGAGTGAATGAACTGAACTGAACTGATGCATCCAACATAGGAACGTCTCAATACGTCAGATAAACACTAACAGATGTAAAAGGAGAAATTGACAGCAAGAGAATAATAGTAGGAGACTTTAAAATCCCACTCACACCAATGGACAGATCACCAAAACAGAAAATTGATAAGGAAACACAAATCTTAAATGATACATTAGATGAGATGGATCTCATTGATATCTTCAGGATATTCTATCCAAATGCAAAAGACTACAACTTCATCTCAAGTGCACACAGAATATTCTCCACGATAGACCACATCTTGGGTCACAAATCAAACCTTAGTAAATTTAAGAAAATTGAAATCATATCAAGCATCTTTTCTGACAACGATGCTATGAGAATAGATATCAATTATAAGAAAAAAACAATATAAGAAACAGAAACACATGGAGATTAAACAATGTGTTCCTAAATAACCAAGAGGTTACTGAAAATCAAGTTTCAGTTCAGTACAGTCTCTCAGTCATGTCCGGCTATTTGTGACCCCATGGACTGCAGCATGCCAGGCCTCCCTGTCTATCACCAACTCCCGGAGTTTACTCAAGCTTATGTCCACTGAGTTGGTGATGCCATCCAACCATCTTATCCTCTGTCATCCCCATCTCTTCCTGCCTTCAATCTTTTCCAAAAAGTCAGTTCTTTGCATCAGGTGGCCAAAGATTTGAAGTTTTAAGCTTCAGTCCTTCTAATGAATATTCAGGACTGATTTCCTTTAGGATGGACTTGTTCGATCTTCCTGCAGTCCAAGGGACTCGCAAGAGTCTTCTGCAACATCACAATTCAAAAGCATCATTCTTCAGCACTCAGATTTCTTTACAGACCAACTCTCACACCCATACATGACTACTGGAAAAACCATAGCTTTGACTAGACAGACGTTTGTTGGAGAAATAACGTCTCTGCTTTTTAATATCCTGTCTGGGTAGGTTATAACTTTTCTTCCAAGAAATAAGAGTCTTTTAATTTCATGGCTGCAGTTACCATCTGCAGTGATTTTGGAGCCCAAAAAATAAAGCCTATCACTATTTCCATTGTTTCCCCATTTATTTGCCATGAAGTGATGGGACCAGATGCCATGATCTTAGTTTTCTGAATGTTAACCTTTAAGCCAACTTTTCACTCTCCTCTTTCACTTTCATCAAGAGGCTTTTTAGTTCCTCTTCACTTTCTGCCATAAGGGTGGTGTCATCTGCATATCTGAGGTTATTGATATTTCTCCCGGCAATCTTGATTCCAGTCTGTGCTTCTTCCAGCCCAGCGTTTCTCATGATGTACTCTGCATAGAAGTTAAATAAGCAGGGTGACAATATACAGCCTTGACGTACTCCTTAACCAGTCTGTTGTTCCATGTCCAGTTCTAACTGTTGCTTCCTGATCTGCATGCTGGTTTCTCGAGAGTCAGGTCAGGTGGTCTGGTATTCCCATCTCTTTCAGAATTTTCCAGTTTATTGTGATCCACACAGTCAAAGGCTTTGGCATAGTCAATAAGGCAGAAATAGATGTTTTTCTGGAACTCTCTTGCTTTTTCAATGATCCAGCAGATGTTGGCAATTTGATCTCTGGTTCCTCTGCCTTTTCTAAAAAACAGCTTGATCATCTGGAAGTTCATGGTTCACTTATTGCTGAAGCCTGGCTTGGAAAATTTTGAGAATTACTTTACTAGCGTGTGAGATGAGTCAATTATGCAATACTTTGAGAATTCTTTGGCATTGTCTTTTTTATTAAATTACAATTTACAAATGAAGAATTTATCCATTGATGCTACTTAAATCCATTTGTACATGGCCATTATTTTCATACCCAAGGATATCTTTGAATACTTCTTTCCACTTCTTACTTTCTTTCATTCAATAACATTTTATACTAAAATAATATTTTTGCAGAAAACCAAGAGGCTTTATAATCTTTGTCTGTAATTCCCACTATCCCTGTAATTTGTATTAAAGAATAGTAACTTCTTCATCACTGATACAGTCAGTGAGAAATGCTACATGCTGGTTATGACACAGCAGCACTGGCTGTCAGCTGCTTACATCTAAAGTCAAGGATGCAACAGCTATAAGGGATTTTTTTAACATCACACACATTAATCTTTCAGTTATAGAAATCACATGAAACTTGGAGATAAAAGTGATTTGTCTTAGTCACACAGCAAAGGTCAGAGCTGAAATTCTAGAGCTGAGCCTAGAAATTATATTCTTTTAACTCCCAAATACATAAGGAAAGAAGAAATAGCTCAAAGTTTAAATTTTTCCCTGAAACGTGCTGGAGCATACCTACATGTCTCTTTTTTATATTTGTGTTCATTGTGAACATGTAATAGATGAGATCGTATGCATGATGTGTATTTCAAAAATAATAATATTCTCATTATGCACCAAAAACACACAAAAATAGAATTTTACCAACATCTTAAAATCTCCATGTTTCTGTCTCCTCAGTTGTGAACTCCTACATTCTCATTTCTTTTTAACTTATTATTTCATCACTGAAGAGTTGAAATGATGCCATGGAGTGTGTGTTTAAGACAGTGTAATGTAGGTATTAAAGAATGATTCATTTTTGTTCAAGGGCTCATAAAAAAATAAAGATAGGTCATTTTGCACAAGGAAAATTGATAAATAGCAATCAACAGCAAGGCTCATACTAAAATTCAAGGTTAGAGAAGAAATCCAACAATAATACTAGTAAAATATGTAGGAAAAAAAATCAACCTGGCATGGGTGTCACTTAACAACATTGGCTTTCTGAAAATTGAATAATGCTTACAAAGCTCAGAAGGGAATACTATGTGACATGGTAGTCTATATCTTAATTATTATTAAGAAAAAAATCCAGAGATGTAAATAAGTCTTATAAAACTTTAAAATGTACAAGAATAAATATCAAGTGAGAAAATATTTAATATTTTCAACAAATACAGTCATGCAACCCAAACCATTGCTAAGGTACATAAATAAATTTTAATCAACTTATACAAATTGAGTAAATTCTATTTGTAACTTTATAGCTTTATTTATTTATCTTATATCATAATCTCTAGAGTTGAGAGTAATTAGGTATATATGAGTAAACAGAGGTTTTTTTGTCTGAATTCATGAAACTTGTGCTTTGATTCAGATAGGAATTTTTATTTTATTTATTTCTTAAAGATTTTTTTGATGTGGACCATTTTTAGTCCCTATTGAATTTATTATAATATTGTTTCTGTTTAATGTCTTGGGTTTTTGTCCATAAGGCATGTAGGATCTTAGCTCCCCAACCAGGGATCAAACCCACAACCCCTACATTGGAAGGTGACGTCTTAACCACTGGACCATCAGGGAGGTGCCCAGATGGAAATTTTAAAATTTTCATTTTAAATAGAATATTTTTAAAGGAATGCAAATTAATGATGTATGACTTATTTTCAATGTTATATGATTTATTTTCAATGTTATTTATGGGAGAAATTTGGATACAAGGTTTCAATGTAAATTAATTTGTTCATGGGAGTTGTGTCAAAATGCATATTTACATTAACCAGAAAATTACACCTCATTGTCATAAACTGAAGATGTTATGATTGCAAAGCTCCACTTGAGAAAACCTGGGAGAGAATTTTTTCAGTGAGCTTGTTAATAGCACTAATAATGGATGAAAAAAGATGCATACTTTGCACTCATGTTAAATCAGGTAAATGGAGTAGTTATTGGCTATCATCAATACTGATTTTTTCTCCCCTCAAAAAATGGTAAAACAAAAAAGACCTAAAATTCCTTTCCCTAGAGCCAAAGAGTTTGTATCAAACTCTAAAATTTAAGATGTCCATATGTGCATAGATAAATGAAACCCTATGCATCCTACAAAGGTCAAAGTTCTGTGATAATACTGGAATGTTTTGTCTCTAATTGTTTTAATTTGAAACTGGTGAACAGTGAAGCAGCAGAATAATAGTTGTTTACCTGTATAATAGGTTCCAGGTATACTGTATTTGCCAGCTCCTTGATTAATTAAATAGTACATCAACCCTAGAAGGGAGTCTTTTCACAGTTGGCACATATCTATTGCAAGTTATATTTACAATCAAATAATACATTTGAGACATCTGTACCTAAAGAACCATGATATTTAAAGAGCACATCGCTTCTTTCCCTTCAAATTCATCATGATATTAATTCAATTAGAACATTTAATTTATATAACTGATTGATGTCAATGTATATAAAAATATTAGAATACAATTTGGAAAGATTGATGATCTTCTGGGTTTATTTGAATAATGAACTGTATATATGTTCTATATATGGTTCAGTTCAGTTCTCTGTTACTCAGTGCCTGACTCTTCACGACCCCCGTGACCCATAGCACACCAGGCCTCCCTGTCTATCACCAATTCCCAGAGTCTACTCAAACTCATCTCTGTTGAGTAGGTGATGCCATCCAACCATCTCATCCTCTGTCGTCCCCTTCTCTTCCTGCCCTCAATCTTTCCCAGCATCAGGGTCTTTTCAAATGAGTCTCTTCGCATCAGGTGGACAAAGTATTGGAGTTTCAGCTTCAACATCCAGTCCTTCCAATGAATATTCAGGACTAATTTCCTGTAGAATTGACCGGTTGGATCTCCTTGCAGTCCAAGGGACTCTCAAGAGGCTTCTCCAACATCACGGTTCAAAAGCATCAATTCTTCAGTGTTCAGCTTTCTTTACAGTCCAAATCTCACATCCATACATCACTACTAGGAAAACCATAGCTTTGACTAGACAGACCTTTGTCAGCATAGTAATGTCTCTGCTTCTTAATATGCTCTCTAGGTTGGTCATAGCTTTTCATCCAAGCAGCAAGCATCTTTTAATTTCATGACTGCAGTCACCATCTGCAGTGATTTTGGAGCCCCCAAAAATACGGTCTCTGACTGTTACCATTGTTTCCTCATCTATTTGCCATGACGTAATGGGACTGGATGCCATGATCTTAGTTTTCTTAATGTTGAGTTTTAAGCCAACGTTTTCACTCTCCGCTTTCACTTTCATCAAGGGGCTTTCTGCCATAAGGGTGGTGTCGTCTGCTTATCTGAGGTTATTTGTATTTCTCCTAGAAATCTTGATTCAAGCTGTGCTTCATCCAGTCTGGCATTTCTCATGATGTACTCTGCATATAAATAAAATAAGCAGGGTGACAACATACAGCCTTGACGTACTCCTTTCGTAATTTGGAACCAGTCCGTTGTTCCATGTCCGGTTCTAACTGTCGCTTCTTGACCTGCATACAGATTTCTCAGGAGGTAAGTAAGGTAGTCTGGTAATCCTGTCTCTCTCTCTCTCTTTTTTTTTTTAAATTTTATTTTATTTTTTAACTTTACAATATTGTATTGGTTTTGCCATATATCAACATGAATCCGCCACAGGTATACACGTGTTCCCCATCCTGAACCCTCCTCCCTCCCTGTACCATCCCTCTGGGCGTCCCAGTGCACCAGCCCCAAGCATCCAGTATCATGCATCGAACCTGGACTGGCGACTCATTTCATATATGATATTATACATGTTTCAATGCCATTCTCCCAAATCATCCCACCCTCTCCCTCTCCCACAGAGTCCAAAAGACTGTTCTATACATCAGTGTCTCTTTTGCTGTCTCATACACAGGGCTATTGTTACCATCTTTCTAAATTCCATATATATGCGTTTTATCCCGTCTCTTTAAGAATAATAATTTTATACTCAACTCTTAGTCTTTCATGCTGAGAGTCCATTTGCTTTCATGCTCTTGGGATTTCTGCCATGAAAGGCTGGAAGGTCCTTCAAATCTTTGTTGTATAAGCTGTCTGCTCCCAGATAAATTCTGAAACAGGAGTATAAAGGGATTTATCTCAGAAAAGCTAGAATTTATCTGGAGGCAATGAGTGTTGACGAACCATTCCAAGGAAAATAAGCATCCTCTGTTAGACAATGACACATGTAAAGTCCTTAAGAGTTTTCATTTCTGACTAATAAGGACCTAAGCAGCAGCACAGCACAGAGAACTCTACTGAATACTCTATAATGGCCTATATGAGAAAAGAATCCAAAAAAGAGTGGATATATGTATTTGGATAGCAGGTTCACCTTACTGTACATCTGAAACTAACACAACACTGTGAATCAATTATACCCCAATAACAAATTTTAAAAAGAATCAGATCAAATTTTATTCTTGTAACCTATGGTACAGTTCCAGGCACATAACAGATTCTCAATAAAAATGTATTTTATTTATTATTTTAAAAATATTTTTGTTGCTACAAAGATTTTTATTTCAAGTACTTATAAGTATGGGAATATAGACAAGTTTCTACTTTCAAAAATTTTCCTGACATGTTAGAATTCAGCAGTACCAAATTTATGTGTGTTTAATTGAAGGTTCTGTTTGGTGAGAATTGTTCTAATGCATGCTTCATTACCACTGCCCTTTTTTGAACATAAGATGCCTGGCAAAGCTGTGTACTTATTTGATGCTTCTAATCTACAAGCATTGCATTCATGTTTTAGGCTTAACTTCATCTGTGTCTGCCCTTTACATACTTCAGATAAGGGATTACTTTAAAAATGTCAAGGAGGCTTTCTCATCCTTCTAATTTTTAGTCAGGTTTATTGAGTTTATGAATTTAAGACATTAAGTCTATATTTTACTGTATTTTATACTCTCTAGGGCAGCAGAAGCTTTCAGAATACTCAATAAACTTTACACAGTAAGTGCCCTACATGCAAACCTTCCAGTTGCAAACATGTGTTTGCGTGTCCAATCATGTTCACAGTCCACATGTCTGGCATACATTGTCACATGGATGTATCCTCTACAAGTGGTTGTGCACTAAGTTGTATTTTAATGTATAGTGTGGTATAGAGTACAGTAGTGTGGTATCATTATTTCAAGCACAGGACCTCAACATAGAATTGTCCACAAAGGTTGCAGCAGTCATTCAAAATGCAATCTAGTACAATGTCATCTATGACACGAACATAAGAGCGACTATACGCACATCACTGCGTCTTTTTTTTTTTTTTTCAAAAGGATAGAATTGAATGCAGCAAGAAACCAGAACCTGTGCCATCCATGTCAAGCATTAGTGAAATTGAAGCTCACCCATCATCTACTATTGCTGATGATCCTTCAGCTCTACTATCTCCCACCTTCTCACCCTCCTCCAGTCAGTACCCCTCTTGCCTGCTGACTGGATGCCATCCCCCGTATGCCAGCTGTAGTACAGTTGGGAAATGGTTGAGCTTTGTACTTCCCAGGTGAAGCTAGTGGTAAGAACCTGCCTGCCAATGCAAGAGACATAAGAGACAAGGGTTTGATCCCTGGGTTGGGAATATACCTGGAGGAGGGCATGGCAACCCACTCCAGTATTCTTGCCTGGAGCATTCCATGGACAGAGGAACCTTGTAGGTTACAGTCCACAGAATTGCACAGAGTAGGACAGGACTGAAGTGACTTGCATGCATGCACACTGTAAGATTAAAAATGTTTTATTTTTGTGCTTGCTTTTTATGTATTGTGTAAAAAGTATTATAAACCTATTAGAGTACAGTACTTTTTAGCCAGCTGTGTGAGTTGTGTACCTAGGGCTAACTTTGTTGGACTTACAAACAAATTGGACTTATGAACATATTCTCTGAACAGAAGTCACTCATGTAGGAGATTTACTGTAATTGCCATTGACTCCATATGTCTAAGTGCTAAGCCCACTTTTTCTTCCAATGTTGAACTCTCCATCTCTCTTTAACCCTGTGCCACTATTGTTTATAACTAAAGCATTCATAGTACCACTGCCTTGGATTAGTACTGTTTCATATTTTTTCTCAAACAAAGAAGTTGTCCATAAATTAATTTAATTGATTGATGTACCAAATCCAGAATTTTATTTTTAGGGTGCTTTTCTTGGACCTACTCATGGTACTAATTACTGTACCAGTCCTGCTCCCAGAAGAATGACTTACTCAAATAGAAAAATAAGTAGTATTTAATAAGGAGATTATGTATAAATCTATGGGTAAAATTAAGGGGATTAACAAAGAAGGATAATATACCCAGCAACTAGGAACAATTTGGATTATTATTCATAGGTCTAGGTGGAGAAGAAAAGTTGGTAAATTGAACTTGAGGAAAGCTTAAATTTGGGAGAGAATGGCAAAAAGGAGCTAAGGCTACAGGTGGAAATTGACCACTAATTTAATCACAGACTGGTGGGAGACAACCAAGAAAAATAATTCCCTCCAAACTTTCTTCAACTCACAATCTCCTGCCAATACTTTGCATTATCTGAACCTAACTAGAAATCAAGAGAATAAGAATCCCAACTAGTACAATAAGATAAATTATCCTCATAGAGCACAGAGAACAACAAAAGACAGAGAATGTTTCAGAAATGATAAATACAGAATAAACTGCCCACCCTATCAAACTTCATTGTCCTAAAATAATGATGATGCTTCCACTGTTTTTCTCTTAGCTTATAAGGATTGAAAACTGCTATGTCCATTCAAATAAATCTAGGAATTTCTGTTGCTTCAAAGAGTAGTAACTCTACACTTTTTCTAAACTCTACACTTTTCTAACTCTACACTTTCTAAAATAACTCTATCATCTTTTTCTGTAGCTTTATCTTGGATGTGTTCATATGACTAGCCTTCTGCCTTAGTTTCTACCTGTTGCATTCCTCTATTTAGAACCATGGCCCTTTAAATCACTCCTCACCATGTTCTGTCCATAAAGTGGAATCGATCACTGTTTCTATTTCTTCTTGATTCTTGATGTAGAGATTTTTTGTTTGTTTGAGTCCAGATCATTTATCCAAGATGGATTGAATATATTTACTTCTCTGTAACTCAAGGTGAAAGGAAAAAAGGGAGAGGGAGAGAAGGGATGGGAAAAGAGAAATGAAGAGTGAAGAAAGAATGAAGGAAAGAAGAGAGGAAGAGGGAGGGAGGAAAGAAGAAAGAGAAAGAAAGAAAGAAGGAAATAAAAACTAAATATATAAATTTGAATTCCTCTTATCCCATCATTCAGATCTGTTCATCTGTGCATTCTCCAGCTGTGGGTAAGGCACTTCTTTTGTCTTGGTTGCCAGCATTGGATATCTTTAAGTTAACACTTTTTTCTGTTACACACTTGAACAGAAAATTTAGTTTCAATATCTTGTTCATTTGACCATCTAAATATTTCTCAGTTATTTTTCCTGATTCACTATTGTTAGCTAAATGTCTACCTTTTTCAATTTGCAACTGCATCACAACCACAGATTCCTAACTTCTTCCAGAGTGCTATCTAAGTGAACTGTACAAAACACAAAACTTGGCATAGAAGGATCCTAAAAATCATCAAGTGGTTCTCCATGACTGTTCTCATATTGGCACACAACCTCCCTGATCTGTTATTTGAGTATGAAGCTGACTGTCCTTCATATTACTTTCCTTCCATAAGTAACTAATGATATAGTAGCATTTATGGTTCTTTGGATATCTCTCTCAATAATAGATACTAGTCAAAAATTATTCTTCTGAATTTATCTATCTCCAAACTTAAAGTGTCCATTCACTTCAGGAATTTTCTCTTACATTTTTTTCTGACTTGTTTCTCTGTGGTCCCACAATTACTTTGCTTCTATCATACTATATTATAAGTATCTGCTTTTTCTACTGGAATGAGATACTTGATTGTAAGGATGAATCTTATTTATGTTTTGATATTTATAGCTCCAGTATCTACCATAGTATCAAAAGAAATCTTGCAGATATCAAAAGAATATTTAGTGAATAATGAGTGAATGTTTTGTTGTTGTTATTCAGTCACTCAGTCGTGTCCGTCTTTGCCACCCATGGACTGCAGCACACCAGGCTTCCCTGTCCTTCACCATCTCCTGGAGCTTGCTTAAACTCATGTCCATTGAGTTCGTCATGCCATCCAACCATCTCATCCTCTGTTGTCCCCTTCCCCTCCTGCCTAAAATCTTTCCCAGCATCAGAGTCTTTTCCAATGAGTTAGTTCCTCACATCAGGGGGCCAATGTATTGGAGTTTCAGCTTCAGCATCAGTCCTTCCAATGAATATTCAGGATTGATTTCCTTTATGATTGACTAATTTGATCTCCTTGCTGTCCAAGGGACGCTCAAGACTCTTCTCCAGCACCACGTTTGAAGGCATCAATTCTTTGGTGCTCGGCCTTTTTTATGGTCCAGTTCTCACATCCATACATGACCACTGGAAAAACCATAGCTTTAACTGGACAGACCTTGTCAGCAAAGTAATGTCTCTGCTTTTTATTATGATGTCTTGATTTGCCATTGCTTTTCTTCCCACAAGCAAATTTCTTTTCATTGCTGCAGTCGCTGTCCACAGTGATTTTGGAGCCCAAGAAAATAAAGTCTGTCACTGTTTTCATTGTTTCCCCATCTATTTGCCATGAAATGATGGGACCAGATGACATGACCTTCTTTTTTGAATGTTGAGTTTTAAGCCAGTTTTTTCACTCTCCTCTTTCACCTTCATCAGGAGGCTCTTTAATTTCTCTTTTCTTTCTGCCATAAGGGTGGTGTCATCTGCCTATGTGAGGATATTGATATTTCTCCCAACAATCTTGATTTCATTCTGTGCTTCATCCAGCCTGGAATTTCTCATGATGTACTCTACATACAAATTAAATAACCTGGGTGACAATATACAGCTTTAACATATTCCTTTCACCAATTTGGAACCAGTCCATTGTTCCGTGTCCACTTCTAATAGTCACTTCTTGACCTGCATACAGTTTCACAAGAGGCAGATATCACGGCCTGGTATTCCCACCTCTTGAAGAATTTTCCATAGTTTAGTGTGATCTACACAGGCAAGGGCTTTAATATAGTCAATGAAGCAGAAGTAGATGTTTTTCTGAAATGCTTTTTCTATGATCCAATGGATATTGTTAATTTGATCTCTGGTTCCTCTGCCTATTCTAAATCTTGCTTGTACATCTAAAGTTCTCAGTTCACATATGGTTGAAGCCTAGCTTGAAGGCTTTTGAGCATTACTTTGCTAGCATATGAAATGAGTGCAATTCTGTGGTAGTTTGAACATTCTTTGACATTGCTTTCTTTAGAATTGTAATGAAAGTGATATTTTTCCAGTTTTGTGTCCATGGCTGAGTTTTCCAACAGTGCTGGTGTATTGAGTGCAGCACTTTCACAGCATCACCTTTTAGGATTTGAAATAGCTCAGATGGGATTCCATCACCTCCACTAACTTTGTTCATCATGATGCTTCTGAAGACCCACTTGACTTCACACTCCAGGTTGTCTGGCTCCTGGTGAGTGATCACACCATCGTGATTATCTGGAATATTAAGATATTTTTTTTTATAGTTCTTCTGTGTATCTTCCACCTCTTCCTAATATAGTCTGCTTCTGTTATGTCCATGCTATTTCTGTCTATATTGTGCCCATCTTTACATGAAATGTTCCCTTGGTATCTCTAATTTTCTTGAAGAGATCTCTAGTCTTTTCCCATTCTATTGTTTTCCTCTATTTCTTCACATTGTTCACTTAAAAAGACTTTCTTATCTCTCCTTGCTATTCTCTGGAACTCTGCATTCAGATGAATATATCTTTCCTTTTCTCCATTGCCTTTCTCTTCTTTTTTCTCAGCTATTTTTAAGGCCTCCTAAGACAACCATTTTGTTATTTTGCACTTGTTTTTCTCAGGAATGGTTTTGAACACCACCTCCTGTACAATGTTATGTACCTCTGTCCATAGCTCGTCAGACACTCTATCAGATCTGATCCCTTGAATCTATTTGTTACCTCCACTGTATAATCATAACAGATTTGATTTAGGTCAAACTTGAATTACCTAGAGGTTTTCCCTACTTTCTTCAATTTAAGTCTTAATTTTGCTGTAAGGTTCTCATGATCTGAGCCACAGTCAGCTCCTGGTCTTGTTTTTGCTGACTGAATAGAGCTTCTCTATCTTCAGCTGCAAAGAATATATTCAATTTGATTTTGGTGTTGACCATCTGGTGATGTCCATGTGTAGAGTCTTCTCTTGTGTTGTTGGAAGAGGGTGTTTGCTATGACCAGTGTGTTCTCTTGGCAAAACTCTGTTACCTTTACCCTGCTTCATTTTGTACTCCAAGGCCAAACTTGCCTGTTACTCCAGGTGTCTCTTGACTTCCTACTTTTGCATTCCAGTCCCCTATAGTGAAAAGGACTGTTCAGTATCACAGTAATCCAAGTCTACACTGCAGCCACTCATGTCAAAGAAACTGAAGTTGAACGGTTCTATGAAAAACCTACAGGATCTAGAACTAGCACCAAAAAAAGATGTCCTTTTCATCATAGGGGACTGGAATGCAAAAGTAGGAAATCAAAAGTGAATGTTTTATCTAAAAGACATATTCCTGAATGGGGATCACTCATTTGAATTTTTATACCTGAAGAGCCCCCAACATATGACAACATTCGACTCTGTGGAACTAAAAAGTAACAAATCCTTGTTTCTACTAATATAATGCTGGCCCCTGACTGAGACAATACTACTTGGCTAGTTTCTTGTAATCAGGTAAATAACTCTTTATCTGTGTCCTGACTTGATGCATTGACCTCTAGTTAAAGTACTTTATACTTACCTTTCTCTAACTCCTAGTTGTTTCTCAATTTATCAATTATTACCAAGGCATGAATTTTATTATTTTTCTAAGATATTCTTATTGTCCAGACATATATAGAAAATCTCTTTTGGATTTACTTTCAGAGCCAAAAATAACACCTTTACATATTCTCAATGATTCCTATTATTTCTCCTAAAAAAACTGATTGTATTCCCTTCAAAATTACCAAAAATCATTTAGAAGCAAATATGCTAAATAAAGTGAACTAGAAAATTGGATAAAACAGTTTTGACCAAGTACACAAAGTTTATAGAAAATGAAATCATTAATTTATTCATGACGATACCACATAGACGTCTACAAAGTAGAGTAGAAAAATGAATAAACATGTGAGATGCTAGCATCAAAAACACAAAGAATCACAAAATAGCAATCTTTTTTTCAGTGTATTTTTATAATTTGTACTGAAATTAAATATTTTTCAGTATATTTGTATAGTTTGATTCTAAGAATGAGAAAGAATTTGGTGGAAAAATATTGAAACAAACAAAGCATCTGCACCTCCTAAACTTGGACATAATTGAGCCCAGTCATCTGGTCACAATATGTTCTCATGTATTCGTTTTCTTGGCCTGCCATAATGAAATGCCACAGACTGGGTAGCATAAGCAATAGAAATTTATTTTTTCCCAGTTTTGGAAGCTAGGAGTTCCAGATTTAGGTGCCAGTAGATTATGTTTCTGGTAAGGCCTCTGTTTCTGGCTTGCAGACAGTCACCTTCTGCTAAGTCTTTACATGGCTTCTTCTCATCTGCATGTCAGAGAGAAAGAAATCACTAGTGTCCCTTTCTATAAGGACACCACTTCTATTGAATTAGGGCCCCACCCTTGCAACTTCATTTAACTATAATTATATCTTTAAAAGCTCTTATCTCAAAATACAGTCACATTTGGGGTTAGGATTTCAGCATAAGAATTTTGTGTGAGGTGGTATGCATAATTCAGTCCATAACATTTTCTCAGCAAATATCATACTCTAAAGCCAGATCTGATAAATGTAGTATCAGAAAAGGAAGCAAATATTATTACACTTTTGAACTGTGGTGTTGGAGAAGACTCTTGAGAGTCCCTTGGACAGCAAGAAGATCAAACCAGTCAATCCTAAATGGACTCAGTCCTGAATATTCATTGGAAGGACTGATGCTGAAACTGAAACTCCAATAATTTGTCCACCTGAGGCGAAGAACTGACTCATTGGAAAAGACCCTGATGCTGGGAAAGATTGAAGGTGGGAGGAGAAGGGGGTGACAGAGGATGAGGTGGTTGGATGGCATCACTGACTCAATGGACATGAGTTTGAGTAAACTCTGGGAGTTGGTGATGGACAGGGAGGCCTGGAGCGCTGCAGTCCATGGGGTTGCAAAGAGTCAGACACGACTGAGCGACTGAACTGAACAGACATGTAGGATGGAGGTGATGCCATAATGAGTGATGAGGGGGCACTGATTTCCACCTTCAAAACTTTAACTTATACACTCTGAAGCTGAAAACACAGCAGAACATATGAGATGGATTCTGAAAGGAGAAAGCAATATATCTTTTAACTCAATCACAAGGGTCTCCTACATTGCAGGCAGATTCTTTACCAGCTGAGCTATCAGAGAAGCCCATAAAATGTAGAACTAAAGCCCACTAAATGTGTTTTTCTCTGCTGACACATATTTCTCAGCATTATAAAAGGGAATTTTTGTTGTATATTTTCAGTCATAAAACCTGTCATAATTGACCTGTGATGAATATGCTTTGCAAGTTTATTATATAACTGATAGGGTTAATGTAAATATAAGCGAAACTAAGCAACTTTCAAAGATGGTGACAAGAGAAAGATCAATCTCTATCATTTTCGAAATTCTTTAGTGTAAGCAAAAAAATCTGTAGCACTTGAATATGCATGAATATTTTGAATATGCATGGCTGTTATAATGAGAGAACTTTGCTGACCTCTAGTTCTTGGGTCACAAGAAAGTCAAAAGCAAGAACACTCTATTAAGAAAAACTTTATTGGTTAAAGTAGTAATTTGAAAATTAATAACTAAAAGTCATCTTTGTCTAAAATAATCATGGCACATTTTCTAGGAATGAAATTATTCTCCAATTTCAAATAGATATTAAATCTTTCAAGTTCTCATAGTTATTTACTGCTTATATAAATAAATGTTATTAAGCTTCTATCTTTCTATTATTGTACACAAGATTTGATGATAGATGGACTTTCAGAATCTGTTTGATAAGGTCTAACTTGAACCACTCTACTGGCTTTCTTTCGAGGTTTTATTCTTTATTGCCTGATTCACTTTTTCTGCTCAATCTCTAACTGGTAGCATGCTAGTGCTTGGTTGTAGAAAATCTATATATATTATTCTACATATAAAATCTACATATATTCTTTCCTTAACATTTTATCTAGGTGTATTACATTAATAACCACCTATATCCTGGAGAAGAAAATGGCAACCCCTTCCAGTATTTTTGCCTGGGAAATTCCATGGACAGAGGAGCCAGCTGGCTACACTCCACTGGTTGCAAAAGAATCAGACACGACTTACTAACAAAGCAAAGCAATGTGTGTGTGTGTGTGTGTGTATGTGCATGCTTTCTACTCCTAACTGTTCACTCTAAGTGCTGAACTTTCCCATGAATTCAAAACATGTGCATCCAGTTCCTTACTTGATATATTGTTCATTGGTAGGCAAATACGATTTAAAACATAATATGGAAAAAAGATAATTTTCATGAGTGTTCATCCAGATCTACTTTTTACCTCACCATACTATAAAATGTGGTCTTCTGGTTACTCTCAATCACATCTAGATAACAAATTTATTTACTTATTATCACTCTTTCCTACTCTAGGATATAAGCTCCTTGGGAGAAGGAATTGTACTTATCATTTCAACACATAATTTTCAGCCTGAAATGAATAGGTGCACAATAAATATGTTAATAAATTAATGAAAGGAAGACATAGACAATGCATACTGTGTGTAACTTACCTTAAAGAAACCAGTAGTCATAATCTAAAGATGCTAAAAATAAAGTACCATTAAAATCCCTTATAGCTAGCAAAGATATGCAATATATAAAAAATATTGTGGACAAGGAGAAAAATGTCGTGGTTTTAAACACAACCTTTAATCAGACATTAAATACATAGAAGCTCTGGAGCACATGGTATGATTTTGCTGCCTCTGATGTCAGCCAGTCTTTTCAGTGTACTCTACTACTGAAAGCAAGAATAATGTATTTTAAAATGCTGAATGATTCTACCAGGCCATATAAAAATCCAAATAAATAACATATTTAGGAATGCTAATAAATTATACATGAATTACACATTACACATTATATTACATATATATTATATATACACATTATTATTAATTATAATTAATTATACATCTGCTATATAAGAATTTTACCAGCCAATAATGAGACTTTGAGGCTTATGTTGACCTGACATATGAACATAAGCTTCCATTATACACCCATTTAGGAAAATAAATGTAACTGTGTTTATAGTCTGGGACTTAGAAAAATGAAAATGAGATACTGCACTGAGAATTTTCACTTTAGAAGACATGCAAACCTTTTATCAATACTTCCTGTTAGTCTCAATCTGTTCTCAATGAGGCTTTAGGTTTCTATTTCAATGAATCATAAACTAATATTGTTTGCCTACACTTTAGAATGTGGAAAAATATTCATTTTCTTATACTGAAGAGAAAATAAAATTATCTATTTAACCAGAAAATCTTGTATTAGAAAATAAAGCTCACTATACTTTTGATATGAAAAATAAATAGATCTTCTTACACATATTAAGATATATAGCAAACAATCTACTTAGTTACCAAGAATTAAATATCTGAATGTAAATAATCTGGATAAATTACAAATGAATTAGTTGGTATTTGGAAAAAGAATATCTGTGCGTCGTTCAACCTTGGGGTTAAAGTGCTCAAAATTTTCATGATTAAGTGTGACAGGTAGTTTTTTCAAGATGTCTTTGACCAGATTGTTGGCATTGCTTTTTTTTATTCAGTTTACTGAGTTTATGAGAGCTTTTTCCAAATCTTTTTTTTTTTCCTGCAAATATTTAGATGATATGATTTAAATTGAAGAAAATAGGGAAAACCACTAGACCATTCAGGTATGACCTAAATCAAATCCCTTATGATTATACAGTGGAAGTGAGAAATAGATTTAAGGGCCTAGATATGATAGACAGAGTGCCTAATGAACTATGGAATGAGGTTCGTGACATTGTACAGGAGACAGGGATCAAGACCATTCCCATAGAAAAGAGATGCAAAAAAGCAAAATGGCTGTCTGGGGAGGCCTTATAAATAGCTGTGAAAAGAAGAGAAGCAAAAAGCAAAGGAGAAAAGGAAAGATATAAACATCTGAATGCAGAGTTCCAAAGAATAGCAAGAAGAGATAAGAAAGCCTTCTTCAGCGATCAATGCAAAGAAATAGAGGAAAACAACAGAATGGGAAAGACTAGGGGTCTCTTC
>NW_011495034.1:10405418-10408235 GCF_000754665.1 Bison bison bison | reverse complement strand
CATGCGAAGAGTTGACTCACTGGAAAAGACTCTGATGCTGGGAGGGATTGGGGGCAGGAGGAAAAGGGGATGACAGAGGATGAGATGACTGGATGGCATCACTGACTCGATGGACATGAGTCTCAGTGAACTCTAGGAGTTGGTGATGGACAGGGAGGCCTGGCGTGCTGCGATTCATGGGGTCGCAAAGAGTCGGATACGACTGAGCAACTGATCTGATCTGATGATTTATTTATTATTCAGGTAACATGTTGAATTATATTTAATAACAAGTATTTTTATTTGAGTATAGTTTTGTAACGTTGTGTCAGTTTCAGGTGTGCAGCAAAGTGAATCAATTATACATATACATGTATCCACTCTTTTTTAGATTCTTTTCCTATATAGGCCATTATAGAATATTAAGTCCCTGTGCTATACAGTAGATCCTTATTAATTACCTATTTTATATACAGCAGTGTGTATAAGTTATAATGAATGATTCTTGAATGTTAAATTGTCTTTTAATTCAATTAAGTTGTAAAATGTTATCCTTTTTACATATTGCAGCACTCAATTTATTAATATTATGTATTTTTCTGTCTATATTTATAGTTTGAGTATCATTTTGAATATCAGGCTCATAAAACAATTTATATAAAAATGATTCTATATATTTCCTGAATATTTATTGAATTTCCTAGTGAGGGCATATGGTTGCAATTTTCTTTTGAATAACTTTTTTCCTGACAATAATTCTCTAAGAATAATTTTTAAATTACTTGCTAGGCTATTTAAATTATCTACTCCTTTTTTGTCTCAGTTTTTGTAAGTTGTGTTTCTCTGGAAATATATAAATTTCATCAAAATCAGAAAGTTTATTGCCAAGACGTTTTCATAATATATCTTATTATTTAATGTCTGTGTCATTTGTAATATTTTTTTGTCCTTCCTTCCTGATATCTATCATTCTATTTTCTGTGATTTTTATTCTTGACTACTTTGACTGGAAGACAGTCAATTTTATTTATTTTTTTCAGAAATCTACTCATCACCAGGTTATTCTCTATTTTTTGTGTATTTCATTGATATCCACAGTTATTTTCATTCACTCATTTCTTCTATATAACTAGGTTTAATGTGTTCCTTGCTAACTAGCGTTCTAAGGTGGAAGCTAAAATTATTAATTTTATACTTTTTATGACAGAAACTTTTAAATCTATAAATTTCTCCCTAAGGAGTACTTCAGTTGGACAGTTATTTTGCTGTCAAAGCAATTCTTGGATGACAATTATATTCTCTCAGCACTTTAAAGATAATGTCCCATTTTCTTCTGCCTTCATGTCTGATGAGAAGACAGCTGTCATTCATAACCTTTACCCACTATATTGCAAGTGTCTTTTATTTATTTATTTTTACTCCTTTATCCACTATATGGAATGTGTTTTTAAAGTAATTTGTTTTTTATTTTCAGTAGTTCATCTCTCATGTGCTTACATGTATTTCTATTTTTGATTTTGTTTTTTTAATCCAGCTTGTTCACATTAATATTTATATATCTTTGGGTTGATGTCTATTATCAGTTTTGTAAAATTCTCAGGCATTATCTATTCAAGTATTTCTTCTGCTCAATTTTTTTCCTCTTCCCTGATAGTATTATAGACTGACATTTTTGCATGGGTCACAGGTACAAGGTCACTTATTTTTACCATATTTTTCCTGATTAATTTAGGATAATTCCTACTGATCTATATTTGTGCTCATAATTATTGGCAATGGAATCAGTTTTTAAGATCTTAAATATAATTTGTCATCTTTGGTATCACATTTCTTTTAATTTTTAGCATTTTCAGTTGACTCATTTTTTATAATTTCCTCTCTATACTGATATCACTCACTATATATTCATATTTTCCATTCTTTAAACTAATCTCTTATCATGTTTGTCATAGTTCTTAAAATTTTTTGATAATTCCTACATTGTATCCATTTTTAGTCTGCTTTTATTGAACCTTTCTTTCTTAATCATATGTCACTTTATCTGGCTTCTTCGCCTGCCAGGTAATGCATTCTAGTAAATAGTGCAAATGAAGGTAAATAATATTTACACTTGGAGCAGGGAAGATCACTTCTTCTCCAAGGCCACTAATCTGAATTGAGCAGAATGTATACTGTGTTGAAACCAAAGTTAATTCTTGTTTCTTCTGTGGTTCAAACTATTAAAGTGAAATCTGTATTTAATGTTTGCTGCTAAGTCACTTCAGTCGTGTCCGACTCTGTGTGATCCCATAGACAGCAGCCCACCAGGCTCTCTCGTCCCTGGGATTCTCCAGGCAAGAACACTGGAGTGGGTTGCCATTTCCTTTTCTTTCCATGGAATTCTTTAAGCAAGAATACTGGAGTAGGTTGCCATTCTCTTCTCCGGGGGATCTTCCCAACCCAGGGATTGAACCAGGGTCTCCTGCATTGCAGGCAGATTCTTTTACCAGCTGAGCCATCAAGGAAGCCCATTTAATGTTTAGTCTGGTTTGATATCTAAATACCAGCAACACTAACATTCAAGATACTTTTCTCTCTAATCTAGCAGCTAGCTTTCTGACTCATGGGAGATTTTGCTCTTCTTTACTACCTGGTTGCCAGTTTTTTGTGGAGTTTCTATAGATTCTAATTTCACTCCCGGCACTTAACCTCTCTACCTTAATGTCCTATCTCCAACATTTGAAGGACCTCTGTTGTATACTCAGCAAAGATTCAGAGAGCTTCCAAGTGAATTCTTTTTTTTTTTTTTTAAATTAAAAAAATTTCAGGTATACACGTGCTCCCCATCCTGAACCCTCC
>NW_011495034.1:10393484-10403937 GCF_000754665.1 Bison bison bison | reverse complement strand
TCACTATATTGATTCTTCCAATCCATGAACATGGTATATTTCTCCATCTATTAGTGTCCTCTTTGATTTCTTTCACCAGTGTTTTATAGTTTTCTATATATAGGTCTTTAGTTTCTTTAGGTAGATATATTCCTAAGTATTTTATTCTTTCCGTTGCAATGGTGAATGGAATTGTTTCCTTAATTTCTCTTTCTGTTTTCTCATTATTAGTGTATAGGAATGCAGGGGATTTCTGTGTGTTGATTTTATATCCTGCAACTTTACTATAATCATTGATTAGTTCTAGTAATTTTCTGGTGGAGTCTTTAGGGTTTTCTATGTAGAGGATCATGTCATCTGCAAATAGTGAGAGTTTTACTTCTTCTTTTCCAATTTGGATTCCTTTTATTTCTTTTTCTGCTCTGATTGCTGTAGCCAAAACTTCCAAAACTATGTTGAATAGTAATGGTGAAAGTGGGCACCCTTGTCTTGTTCCTGACTTTAGAGGAAATGCTTTCAATTTTTCACCATTGAGGATAATGTTTGCTGTGGGTTTGTCATATATAGCTTTTATTATGTTGAGGTATGTTCCTTCTATTCCTGCTTTCTGGAGAGTTTTTATCATAAATGGGTGTTGAATTTTGTGGGTCTCCTCTTGTGCACCCAGTCTTCAAGAACCAGAAGCCAAGAATGATTGGCTTGCTATCAATAAAGTCTAGGAATATGTGGGTGATGTTTTTTAACTCTCTGGTCCTGCTTCCATCTTTCATGATAGTCTCTCAGTTTTCCCTTTTCAGTAAACTGTTCAGAGATTTCCTTTGTGAAAGTGCAGATGGTGGGTACACACTGTCTATATTGAAAACTCCTGGTAATTTCTGTCTATTACACCACCCTCACATAGATGCTAAAGTTTATTTAAAATATGACTTTATTACCAATATTTAATGCAAACCCCTCCTCTTCCTACCACTTTGTCAGGAATGAAAATAAATTTAGGTATCTTTTTTCTAGGAATTTCTTGGCATTCTCTATATTTTAATGAATTTGGGTTTATTAGAATCTTCAGGTCTCTCATGATGGAATAACATTATTGTCTGTTTGTTTTTGTATTTAAAGTTGGCAATAAAATTCATGAGACTCTCTACAGCCTATTAAGCAAAATCAAGTTTTGTTTTTGTTTTTACTGAAAACATAATCACAAGTCAGACATTAGTTTTAAAATACAAATTGCTTCTTATTATTGTTTTCTGAGTAAAGGACTCTCAAGGTGTTGCTTAAATTTCTTCACTTTTTTAACAACTTGTGTTTAGTCAAATAACTATTGGGCATCCACTTTCTATTTGGTCTTCATATAATTACTGATTTTTCTGTAAAATGAACCACATCAAACATCATGAAATAAGTTAATAAATGAAATCAAGAAAATTATAAGACTTTGGAGTTTTCCCTTAAATATTAAACCAAAAGAAAAATTATTAATCACACTGAGCATTTCTCATAGATATAAGGCCCTCTTGCACTCTTGGAAATTTTTAATGGTAACACCACATTTATTTCTTGAGCCAACTTTTCTAACACTATTGCAGTATTATACTTTAATTTGTCTCTCCATTTTTTACATGATTTCCAAAAATACTGTGATTATATATGGACCACAGACATCATCTCTGTTTCTTCAGTCACATTTTCTCTTAAGTTCTGGTCTGTGAAAGTTGTAACAGTGACACTGAATTGTTTTTGCTTCTCTTTTATTTATAATTAAAATAGCATTTCTTCCAAAATTACTAAAGAACAGAAAACAGTAGTGATGAAAGACCTTGCAGAGTACAGATAAAGAAGAAATTAATTGTCCAAGTTATTTGTGGATTAAAAATAAACACCCAAACAGAGGGGATTGAATATATAATAAAATTATTTTCTAGTAAAAATTGAAAAAATGTTGCAATGAATATATAGGAAAAGCAAATTCCATTCAGTAACCTGATGATTTTTTCCTGTCCATTAAGGAAGTGATCATAAATATTGTTGAAACAATTAATCTTTTAATAGTAATGACAGTCACTCGGTTGTGTCTGAGTGACCCCATGAATGACTGTCTTTGTGACCCCATGGATTGCAGCCTGCCAGACTCCTCTGTCCATAGAGTTCTTAATTTTAAACTAACAGGCAAGAATACTGGAGTGGGTAGCCTTCTCCAGGGGATCTTCCCAACGCAGGGATTGAACCCAGGTCTCCTACATTAGAGGCAGATTCTTTACCATCTGAGCCTCCAGGGAAGTCTAAGACTACTGGAATGGGTAGCCATTCCTTTCTACAGGGGATCAAACTGGGATGTCCTGCATTGCAGGCAGATTCTGTACCATCTGATCTATCAAGGAAGCCCAATTAGTCTATTAATAGAAAAAGTAAATTTAAATGCAGTTGCTAATCTATTAATATAAAATTAATCTATTGATCTAGATGATGATTATTATTAATTTAGACCCACTTTTCCTATTCTGATATATTATGACAATTAATGCCATTATGAAAATCTGTCAATACCAATCTGAATCTTGGACACTCAAGAATCATGCTTTTTCATAATTTACAAAGACAGTATGTATTTACAATGTTTGCTGATTGCATTTATATTATAGTGAAATGAATTAACTAGATATGGCAAACTTAAAGAGACCAAAAACAGAGTGATTACTTGATATTGTGTCATTATAATGAAAAAATATTTCTGTATTTTCCACCTAAAACTTATGAAACTGTATTTCATTGAAAAAATAAAAATCAACATCTAAAACAAATCATTATCACACATTTTTCCTAGTATGTTCTTTTCCTGAGCAAATCATGTCTTCCTAATTTTACTTGAAATAATCTTTAAAAATACTGATAGTTCCATGTGATAATGTGAGCCCGATAGTTCTTAATTTTAAAACTAACAGGCAAAAACCTACTAGGCAGAAAGTCTTGTCCCAGTTTTCTAGGTTAGAAATAGGAATTAATTAAAACCTTAATAGATTTCCCCATTTGTTGTTTGTACTTTTGAGACAAGAATAGATGAATGCAAGGTAAACTTTTGCATGCTTCTCCTTCCCTAATCATTTCACATGTGATTCTTGGCAATCTGCTGCATAAAACTCAAGGGGCTTAATGAGAATGCTTTTTTGATTAGGAAACAAAAACATATAATCTACAACTTTTGAAATAGCCTCTAATACGCCTTTAAAAGAAAGCCTAGAGAGAATGGGAAAATCCACTAAAAATATTTAGAATAATTAGCATCTAAAAATGGTTTTGTTGTTTACATTGGTTTGCCACACAGGTATACCTGTGGCGGATTCATTTCGATATTTGGCAAAACTAATACAATATTGTAAAGTTTAAAAATAAAATAAAATTTAAAAATAAATAAATAAAAACTAAAAAAAAAATATACTAGTGAGATATTCTGCCCTTTTTTTACTTAAAAATTCTGACTAGCTACATTTCAGTTGTACATTTCAATAACCACAAGTAAATGCTATGTTAAGACAGTGTACTTAATTCAAAGGACATTTAATCAGCACATTATGTCATACACTGAGTTAACTCCTGATTAATTAAATCAGTTTCCTGATTTTAGAATTTGGTGATGAAGGAAGGTTAACAAACAGCCCATATTAAACAAATATTTTCATAGAGATTTAAAGTGTAATCTGGAGATATGGGATCATACAGACACTTCCTTTTACATTGGCAAGATAGATATATATTAGTTTTTGAAAGGTTTCTCAAATTCAGAACAGAAAGATTAAAAAGTAGGGTTAAAAATACCTGAAATCATTAAACTACCTGAAAGTTATTTAAAAATTTTGGAATCTTTCAAATGATTTTAGTAGTAAATGTAGTAACCTTAAGATCATCAGCCGTATTAAAATGCATCTGTCTTAGCTATGCTGCTGCTGCTGCTGCTGCGTCGCTTCAGTCATGTCCGACTCCGTGCATAGACAGCAGCCCACCAGGCTCCCCCATCCCTGGGATTCTCCAGGCAAGAACACTGGAGTGGGTTGCCATTTTCTTCTCCAATGCATGAAAGTGAAAAGTGAAAGTGAAGTTGCTCAGTCGTGTCTGACTCTTAAATGACCTCATGGACTGCAGCCTACCAGGCTCCTCTGTCCATGGGATTTTCCAGGCAAGAGTACTAGAGTGGGGTGCCGTGGCCTTCTCTGGTCTTAGCTATACTTACAGAAAATCTAATTTAATAGGTGTTTTCTGGGTCTGGGAAATTGTTTCTGGTTATTAAAAATCCTCATTGTTTATAGTAAAAGTAACCCACATATTACACTTTGAGAAGCACTATTCTAGTATCTGAGTTTTTTCTTTAGTCAAGTCTTTTGTAGTTTTTGGTCTTCATTAGCTCTTTGAAGAAACAAAAATTTTAAGAAATTTCTCCATGTTATCTATTTATTGTATTTGTTTACTTACTTTTATATTTTGTACATAAAGGAATTACCAACATTAGCTCCTTTTCAATATATCTCTGTGAATGTTTCTCATTCATATTATGCTGTTTATATTTTCTGAGTCATATCACTTGAATTTCTCTAAGCATATTAACTAGGGGCTTTTTGAGAATTATTTTGGTTCAGTTATTGGGGTTATTTATCTTTCTCTTTCATGTTGACTACTATTTTGCACATATATGATAATCCTGGTGGTCTAATTGGATATACATTACCAAAATTATCACACATCAACATCGTTTGTTTCCACTAACAAGTCTTCCCTTGAGAGCTACAGAATGTAGTCTTTTCATTTAAGCATTCTCTGCCCTCAGATTTTTGGGCAAATATTTTAGAGTTTTATGTTGATTCTGATTAATAGCACAATTTTTTTTTTAAGATTCCTAAAATCATTCATACTTTTCTCAGTTTTCTAATTTTTACTTGGCACAAAGACATATTTTTTCATGACCAACTTATGACTGCTCAAGATTTAAGTAGGAATGTGAAAAAGTAATTTTAAATTTAGCACAGTGGATGTTTAGTTCAACAGGGCCTTTTCTGAAGTTATACCTTTAAAACCTGCCCACAAGTTACCTTATTTTTTTGTCGTGGAGATATTTCAGCCTTCAGTTACCTCAGAAGATAACAGTATTCCATTTTCTTTTGAGAAATTATGAAGTTTTGCCTTTGGAAAGTTCATTTTATCCATGCTTATTTTTTCTGTGCCCACAAAGTGAAATACAGACACGCAGAAGATTTTAGAATGATATAATTTGTAACTTTTAAGCATAGTCATTTCATATAGGATTTTTTGTTGTTGTTTTGCTTCAGTTGCTACACAAGCAAAATAGCACAGCAATATTTTTAGAGGACTGCGTTATTAGAAGTATGGAGTGTCACAATCCTGAAATACTTATGTAATTATATGCAAACAACACGAAAGTACTAGATACTGAAGAATTATTTTAGAGAATAGTATCTAAGCATATCGTATCAGAACTGTTATCCCATACTGGTTAATTTCTGTAAAAATAAATTGTTGCCTGAGGAAATACATCTGCTTTCTCTATGTGGAGCAAAATCAACTATAGTGCAAATGTGATTGGAGAACAGACTGTGCTGTTTAGGAGTAACTGCCTGAACAAACATGTCTCTCTTACAGCAGTCTTTTGGCACATGACTGCTTCTAGAACAATATTTACAATCTGAATGTGCATCAGATTAAGGATGGAGGAATAAAATTGACATTTCTAGGCTTCCTGAGAGATGGTGATGGAGGCAAACATGAAGGAAATTTGTAAGGGATTCATATACATTCCTTGATGTAGCAAAGATGTATGGAAATTGCCACATAGTTTGATCACAGAAGACAACAGAATTCTTATGTTAGAAGGAAAACTGAAAAATGGGCAATACAGATAACCTGTATGTGAGGGTCATAAGTGAGAGGTTTTCAAAAGTAAAGAATATCATGGCTAATAAAATTAATGTATGTGATATGCTGAACAAATGCCTGGCATGTAGAAAAATGGAAGCAATTCTTTGGATAATTCACGTTAATTTTAACAATTCTATTTTCAAATACTTCTAAAAATATATTTTTTAATTAAGCAAAACTGTGGACTGTCTACAAGAAATTTGCTTCAAATATAATAAATTAGGCAGGCTAAAAGTAAAAGGATGGAAAAATATGCAGCAAACAAATATTTATCAAAAAGAAGCCAGACTAACTGTATTAACATCAGATAATATTAGCAAAAAAATAATTATCAGTGACAGAGAGGGGCACTATATAGTGATAAAAGATTAGTCCACCTAAACTTTTAGGAAAGTATGGCAATCCTAAATGTATATGCACCAAACCATTATATTTCAAAATATATGAAACAAAACTGATAGAACTGAAAGGAAACATAGACAAACCCATGTTTAAGCTGGAGATTTTACCCCCTTTCTCAAAAGTTAATTTAAAAAAAACAAGACACAAAACAGCAAGGATATAGAAGACCTCATGCAAGCATCAATCAGAAAGTTCTAATTAACATTCATAGAAAAATCCACCCAACAATAAAATTTGTATTTTAAGTCCTCACAGAATATATATAGGCTATATTAGGGATTTTTAAAAAATCTTTAACAGATTCTAATGAATTAAACCCACACAGAGTGCTTTCTTTGACCACAGTGTAACCAAACTATAAATAAATGACAGATAATTAAAACCCCCAAACTCTTGGAAACTAAGTAACCCACTTGTGACTAATTCAAGGGTCAAAGAGAAGGTGCCAAGAGAAAATGAGAAAATATACTGAACTGAATGAAACTACAATAAAGTATATCAAAATTTGTGGCACAGAGTTGAAGGAATACTGAAAGAGAAATTTTAGCATCAAGTGCACAATTAAAATTAAAAAGCTGTTAATCATTTACAATCTCAAGAAATGAGTAAAAAAGAAGAAAATAATCCCAAGCAAGCAGAAGAAATAATAAAGATAAAAGAAGAAGTCAATGACATTAAAAATAAAAATAATAAAATCAGTGACACAAAAAGTTCATTCTTTGAAAAGATCAAAGAGATAGACAAATCTCTAGCAAGACTGACAAATGTATAAAAAAAGACACTATAAGTGACTAATCTGAAGAATGAAACAAGTAATGTCACTATAGACCTTGTACATCAAATGGGTAATCGAAGAATAGAAACAATTTTATACACATAAATTTAGCAATTTAGATGAAATGGACTCCTCCTCAAAAGACAATTATGATACCTCACACAATATGAAATATATAATTGAATAATTAGCAATTTTATATTTTATATTAGCACAACTGAACTTATACTTTTAAAAAGTGAATTCATGAAGTATCATGTTCTGACATGCAGGATTTAGAGTCATTTGTTTCTTCCGAAACACTGTTTTGAATTAGAGATAAACTATCTAGTTCATTTTGTCTGAGTCTCTTTTCCAGAACTCTGTAAAGTAACTAGCCTAAGAACTTACATCAATTTGTGTCAGCTGATGAGGAGCCCTCATGCTGAAGCTGAACCTCCAATACTTGGTCCCCTGATGCGAAGAACTGACTCATTGGAAAAGACCCTGGTGCTGGGAAAGATTGAAGGCAGAAGGAGAAGGGGACAACAGAGGATGGGACAGTTGGATGGCATCACTGACTCAGTGAACATGAATTTGAGCAAGCTCCAGGAGTTGGTGATGGACAGGGAAGCCTGGCGTGCTACAGTCCACGAGGCCTCAAAGAGTCGAACACGACTGAGGTACTGAACTGATGACGAACCCAGAGCCTTTTTGCCATGTAGCTATTTTTAAGAACCACATGTGATAATCTTTCCACAACCCATGACCTACACACTCAAGAATCATCTATCCGGGCAAAAGATACCAGTATCCTAACAACCAAAAAAAAAACCAAAACAAAACAAAACCTCCCTTTAGCATGTTCACATGTGTGTTTGTTTACTGGTGAAGCAAACTGGGAGAAATGAGATGTGAAAACCAGAGTGATGATTTAGGTCATGAAAACAGTAAGTAAGGGCAGTACCTGCTTTCCCTTTTACCTCCCAAAGTCAAAACATAGATTAAAAGGTGAGGGTGCCGGTTTGGAAATGGATATAAAGCAGGAAGATGGCATAAATGCACCCCTGTATTGCCACCTAAAATAGGGACACTTTGTCACATTTTGGGTCCCCTAGAGAGAAAAGGAAATGGCAACCCACTCCAGTGTTCTTGCCTGGAGAATCCCAGGGATGGGGGTGCCTGGTGGGCTGCCATCTATGGGGTCACAGAATGGGACACGACTGAAGTGACTTAGCAGCAGCAGCAGCAGAGAGACAAGGAACATATACTGCAAACATAAAGTAGACAGGCAATAACTCTGAAAATGAATGTGGCTGAAGATGAGACATGAGGCTCTAGCACTGTCAGTGTGTTCCTGTGACTTCCTTTATATCATTACTTCCAGCCAAAGAAATAGTATAGGGACCAGGCAAGGCCAGCCCTATACAGTTTTATTATGCAAAGAAGGAATAAATATGACAAGGGAATGAGCAGAAGATCAGGACTTTTTCAATGTTTCTTCAGGGTCAAGTAAGCTCTGAAGTGCCTGTTATAGTTCCAAGAAAGAAGAGACTTCCAAAGTAATAATTATAAACCAATTAACCACAATGAATGGTATGTTTATGTGTACATGAGTGTGTGTGCAATTAACATGTATAATGAGAGATTTGCTAAACTTCTCAAGTTGAGGAAATTTTTCTATTTCTCACATTTCTTATATTTCATAATTTCTTGTTACTTTTTTCCTTTTAATTCTAAAGTAGAGGGATGTGGAAGCCAATAGAGACTAAGAAGGCCCTTTGGAAAATGAGTTCATACATCATTATCATCTTTGCCAGTTAGCATTTATTGAGCAACCAGGCACTTGCTTCTTTGAGTCCCCATGAAGACCCATATTGAATAAGAATTTCTATATTCTGTATGGTCATCTATAAAGAGGACAAGATTAATGATAATGTATTATATCATGTGGAATTATACTTAGGTTTTTTTCCTAAAGAAGATAATATTTTAAACAAATTAATCTGTGTCTATCATTCAGATATTCATAATTGGAACTTTGTTTCAATAAATACAATTTTACAGAGTTGGAAGAAATTTTGTCTTATAAACTGTTGCTATGAACACTGGGAAGAGCTATGGACCAATTCTTACTTATGTTAGCATAGATTTAACGAGTTGAGTTATATTTTCCAATCTGATATTTCCAAGAGTAAAAAGCTGGCCCATTCCAAGAGAGGAATTTTCCATGTTAAATGTTATTTCACATTAAATTCACTCAGATGTTATGAGAATTTTCCTTTCTCTAGCAGCTCTAATTTAGTATCATTTTTTTATAATTATGGTAATAGAATTAACCAATAGAAAATAGTGAATATTGTCTGTGCTCATTTCTATGCTAAAAATGAACGTTCACAATGTCTTTTACAGTCTAACATGGGTGTTCTGTTGCTTAGTCATATCCAAGTCTTTGTGACCCCATGAACTTTGTGACCAGGTTCCTCTGGTCCACGGGGATTTTCCAGGCCAGAAGAGTGGAGTGGGTTGCCATTTCCTCCTCCAGGGGATCTTCCTGACAAGGAATAGAATTTGTGTCTGCTGCAGTTCTTGCATTGGCAGGCAATTCTTTACCACTGAGCCCCACTTGGGAAGCCCCAATATTAGCTCTCATACATGCTGCAAAAAACAAGGCCATTTTGAAGCTAGCTAAGAGTAAACAACAGTTATTGTGCTCAGAATTACAAATTCACTCTCTCAGCAAGTCAAATATAGAGAAGAAACACATTCTCTTTATATAATTTACTAATATTCAGCAAGAGACTCTACCTGCTTGGAAGGACAAAAAAAAAATTAAAACAGCCCCGATGGCTGATTCATAGAGTCCCTTTACATCATACATATTTCTTTGATATAGTCACTGCATTGCAGTTATTGTTGCCTCAATGTTTGCTCCTCTGAGGTTTTCTGGATGTCTATAGGGCTCCAAAATCACTGCAGATGGTGACTGCAGCCATGAAATTAAAAGACACTTACTCCTTGGAAGAAAAGTTGTGACCAACCTAGATAGCATATTGAAAAGCAGAGACATTACTTTGCCAACAAAGGTCTGTCTAGTCAAGGCTATGGTTTTTCCAGTGGTCATGTATGGATGTGAGAGTTGGACTGTGAAGATAGCTGAGCACTGAAGAATTGATGCTTTTGAACTGTGGTGTTGGACAAGACTCTTAAGAGTCCCTTGGACTGCAAGGAGATCCAACCAGTCCATTCTGAAGGAGATCAGCTCTGGGATTTCTTTGGAAGGAATGATGCTAAAGCTGAAACTCCAGTACTTTGGCCACCTCATGCGAAGAGTTGACTCATTGGAAAAGACTCTGATGCTGAGAGGGATTGGGGGCAGGAGAAGAAGGGGATGACAGA
>NW_011495034.1:10393145-10393384 GCF_000754665.1 Bison bison bison | reverse complement strand
GTCCTTTGGACAAATTTCACAAATCTGACTATGAAGGCCAGAAGCAAGCCACAACAAGATGCCTAGGGATTAGACTGCTGCTGCTGCTAAGTCGCTTCAGTCGTGTCCGACTCTGTGCGACCCCATAGACGGCAGCCCTCCAGGCTGCCCTGTCCCTGGGATTCTCCAGGCAAGAACACTGGAGTGGGTTGCCATTTCCTTCTCCAATGCATGAAAGTGAAAAGTGAAAGTGAAGTCAG
>NW_011495034.1:10392023-10393045 GCF_000754665.1 Bison bison bison | reverse complement strand
GACACTTACTCCTTGGAAGAAAAGTTGTGACCAACCTAGATAGCATATTGAAAAGCAGAGACATTACTTTGCCAACAAAGGTCTGTCTAGTCAAGGCTATGGTTTTTCCAGTGGTCATGTATGGATGTGAGAGTTGGACTGTGAAGATAGCTGAGCACTGAAGAATTGATGCTTTTGAACTGTGGTGTTGGACAAGACTCTTAAGAGTCCCTTGGACTGCAAGGAGATCCAACCAGTCCATTCTGAAGGAGATCAGCTCTGGGATTTCTTTGGAAGGAATGATGCTAAAGCTGAAACTCCAGTACTTTGGCCACCTCATGCGAAGAGTTGACTCATTGGAAAAGACTCTGATGCTGAGAGGGATTGGGGGCAGGAGAAGAAGGGGATGACAGAGGATGAGATGGCTGGATGGCATCACCAACTCAATGGACTTGAGTCTGAGTGAACTCCGGGAGTTGGTGATGGACAGGGAGGCCTGGCATGCTGCGATTCGTGGGGTTGCAAAGAGTCGGACACGACTGATCGACTGAACTGAACTGAACTGATAGGGAGAGAGATTCATGTGGTCTCTTGGCAGCATTGTTGAGAAGGCAGAAAAAATGTGGTCAGGCAGTGAGGATGAGATTTCACTCCAGATACTCCCCTGTAAGCACTGATACTGAGTTGGGAGCTAATAGACTCACCATGAAGTCTGCCTAGGCAGGGCTGAAATGACCCTTGAACAGGTATTGTGTGCACAATACCTAATTTAGGAGCAAGGTAAAGGCTAATGCCAATGATAATAAATCAGCAGGTTTTAGTTTCCAAGGTATGATTTATTTGAGAAAGATTACTCAGCTGGTAAAAAAAATCCACCTGGAATGTGGGAGACCTGGGTTCGATCCCTGGGTTGGGAAGATCCCCTGGAGAAGGGAAAGGCTACCCACTCCAGTATTCTGGCCTGGAGAATTCCATGGAATAGTCCATGGGGTCATAAAGAGTCAGACACAACTGAGTGACTTTCACTTTCACAAATCTGACTA
>NW_011495034.1:10355686-10391923 GCF_000754665.1 Bison bison bison | reverse complement strand
CTGCCCTGTCCCTGGGATTCTCCAGGCAAGAACACTGGAGTGGGTTGCCATTTCCTTCTCCAATGCATGAAAGTGAAAAGTGAAAGTGAAGTCAGCTCAGTCGTGTCCGACTCTTAGCGACCCCATGGACTGCAGCCTACCAGGCTCCTCCGTCCATGTCCAGGCAAGAGTACTGGAGTGGGGTGCCATTGCCTTCTCTGAGGGATTAGACTAGCCACACCCAAATTTATCAAACCAACTATTTTGAAATTTGTCCAAAGGACTCAGAGAACACCTTGAGGAAATGAAGATTCATTTATTTTGCCATTATGTCAGATGATCACATATCTCCCCAAGAGGAAATAGAGGATAAAATATGAAAGAGATCGAGCTGTTTTCTCCTAAAATATTGACCGTTGCTTAAAATAACTGTATATATTCTCATTTCATAACTAAATGATGAAAAGGACTAAACATTTTATTTCCCACCTCCTCTCCTCATCAGACTTGGTGCTCATGTCCTCACTACAAATGCCATCTCAAATGAATAACGAATAACCTTCTGTCTAAGGTTCCTCTGAGAGGTACATCCGTAAGATAATAACAAGCAAAATTATATTTCTTTTATATCTTTAATCTTAAGTCTCAAGCACTCAGGAATTCTCATGGGTTGGTATAAACCTTACAAAGAGGTCTTATATCCAAGCTAGCTCTGCTAAAATGATCTGTAAAATATAAGACCAACTCTAACTACTTCACATAATGATAACACCAATTTCTTTATTTTTTACCATTTTTAAATTGAAGTATAGTTAACTTACAATTAACTATATAATGCTGTATTAGTTTCAGGTGTACAGCAAAGTGATTCAGATATATATATATATATACATATATTATGAAAAATACTCTTTTCTTTTTCAGATTCTTTTTCCATTATAGGTTATTCTATTATTTCTTAATTTGTCTTACTCTTACAACCAAATAGAGAACAACAAATTAATTAAAAATAGTACAAAAGGAAAAAATAAACATATTAAAATAATTAGTACAAGTGGAATATAAAGAACAGAAAACAAGTCAAAGGGGAAAGCAATGAACTATTGTTTAGAGTAACATTGGTCTAAGCTTGCCACTCCATGCCTTCCAGGACAAGTATATTATTTCTGAACTTAGTTATTGTTTAAAAGAGAATGGGTACAAAGAGAGATACATTATGCTTCAACTCTTCTGTTCTAGTTTACAACCACATAGATAAGAGAGAAATTACTGGGACCACATCTTTTTAATTTCTTGGAAAATGTCATCCTGATGGACTGAGGAAAGGGAAGTAGTTTTAATCACTGAAAATTCCAAAGATAAAGTGATCTTCCTGTAAAGAAAGTGAAAGTTGCTCAGTCCTGTCTGATTCTTTGTGACCCCATGGACTGTAGTCTACGGAATTCTCCAGGCCAGAATACTGGAGTGGTTAGCCTTTCCCTTCTCCAGGGGATCTTCTCAACCAAGGGATCGAACCCAGGTCTCCTGCATTGCAGGCAGATTCTTTACCAGCTCAGCCACAAGGGAAGCCCTTCCTGTAAGGGATGTGGAAATGGAAGTATAGAACAGCAAAAGAGAAGTTCTAACCCTGAATGGTCAAAAGATATAGAGCAGATAATTGATGATATTGTTGTTGTTCAGTTGCTAAGTCATGTCCAACTCTTTGCGACCCCATGGACTGCAGCACACTTGGCTTCCCCGTCCTTCAGCATCTCTCAGAGTTTGCTCGAATTCATGTCCATTGAGTTGGTGATACTATCCAACCATCCCATCCTTTGTCATCCCCTTCTCTTCCTACCCTCAATCTTTCTCAGCATCAAGGTCTTTTCCAATAAGTCGACCCTTTGCATCAGGTGGCCAAAGTTTTGAAGCTTCAGCAACAGTCCTTCCAATGAATATTCAGGGTTGATTTCCTTTAGGATTGACTGGTTTGATCTCCTTGCAATCTAAGGGATTCTCAAGAGTCTTCTCCAGTACCACAGTTTGAAAGCATCAATTCTTTGGCACTCAGCCTTCTTTATGGTCCAACTCTCACATCCGTACATGACTACTGAAAAAACTGTAGCTTTGATTATACCTGTAAGATACATTAGAAAATGAAAAGATTGTGTTCATCCTGCATCTCATCAGTTTGCCATCATATGAAAGCTGGCACAAGAGAAATATTCATTTCTTATTTTCCATACTCTGTAACCCTGTTTTTTGTTTGTTTGTTTTAGCATTTGATAAACTCATGGAAGCAAACTATGTGTATTTTTGCCTTGGCCTACATGAAAAGACCCATAGCAATTCATTCTTTCAAATAAGCCTTGAAATAAAGATCTTGAGAACATAAATGGTAATTATATCTGACATTTCAAATTTAGGAAGTATGAAACCCCTACTCTAAACTCCTTTCGGTTATGCTTATATAGTATTACTTTTATTGTGTCTGATAAAATAAGTAACTTAATCCATCTCCTTGCCTTCAAGTAAACTCACACATACCATTTCTAGCCATGAGATAAGGCCTTTTGTTATAAATTTCAGAGAAAGAAATTCTATATTGAATTTTGCTAATTCATTTTCATTTAGCCTCAATGTGTCAGGAAATGTTATTTTAATTATACTTATAATTCACATAATATTGCCAGCACTTATAAGGAGAAATGAATGAAAATTGTACAAATCATGAAAAATTTTCTATAGTCTCTTTTACTAAAGATTAAAACTATATTTCCCTCAGTTTTCCATATTCTCTGAATTTTTATATTCTCACCTGATGTGTCTAACTCTCAAAATCTGTAACTATTCTTAGGCTACCTTCTGAATTTCCACTTCACTCACTTTCTAATATGTCTTTGCCAGTGAAGATAACAAATTTAAGGCCATTTCTGTGCAGTACCTTGTCTCTTTATCCCCTTAGCTGTGTGCAGGTAAATCACCTAAACCTTATATTGTTACCATTAGCACTCAAAAAAAAAAAAAAAAAATCTTGTATAGTGTCCAATAGATGAAAGGGTAGCTACCCTAGCATATCCTATGAGATTATAATAAAGTAAAAATTTTTTTGATAAAAGTCTGTAACATTTACAGATGTAAGTTTGTCAAAGTCCTAGGTCCCTATTCTTTTTATTGCTCTGCAAAAATACTAAATATATCAGGGGCAGAAAGAACTATCAAAGCCACATTTAGAAGACCAGCAGGGCATCAAGAGACTATCTAAAAATTAAAGCTAGGTTAATTTTTTCCTAAAGAAATTAAGAAGAATAAGATAAAGCATTTTTGTTTAATAACAAAGATTGGACAATTGCTAGCAATTAGCTGAGCAATTAAAGAGTAATTTACACCTTTTCTGTGTAGAATTTAGGATGTTCACAACACACAAATTGATTATTGCTCTAAAATCATTTTAATAGTACTTTTCCACTTCTAACTTTAAAACTCTTAATTCATTCTAATTTTAGAGCTGCATTACTAAAAGATAATTATTTCCATAGCAGAAATTTAATGCTAACAGAGTAAAAACAGAGAGTAAGCCACACTGCTTCTTTTCCAGTTGAAATATCTTCAAATTGATTATGCAGGAATGACTATTCTTCTGAGTACATAATTTGAAATAAAATGAGCATTTATCAGTGTCTTTACCAGCACTGTGATGGTAATATGGCATATATGAGGTCTCACTAGACTATCCCAACAACAACAAAAAAGGTCTTAAAATGGAAATACATTCAATAGGGAAATGAGTTTTATTTAAACCTGACTCTGAAACAAAATCTATTATCAGAGTCCTTGCTCATTTATTGTATGACAGCTACATGTTAAAAAATATTTCTAATGAGATGGTGACTTGTTTCTCCATTTTAAAATTAATTTCTAAATTGTCACATATTTTGTGATTTCTTTTTGGTCTGATCTATCTTCTTATTCTAATTTGACCAAGAGTTTGAATTGTTTTCTATAGAATTTTATGTCTAGAATTGAATCTTAATATTTTTTAGTAAGCAATTTATACATTCATTTTGTATCACAAAATGCCACTAAGGCAAAAAAAAAAAAAAAAAAAAAAAGAAGAAGAGCATTTGCTTTAAAAAATAGAAACTATCTGATTATTTCGTATTATTTTTACTCATTATTTGTATATTAAAAGATTGAGTTTCTAACTGATTTTATTTTACATTGATTTCATACAATATCTATAAGAAAACAGACTTGGCATGACCTCAGTATTATTGTAGGGTATATCAATGATCTATGATCCAGAACATGCCATGTGAACTTGAAAAGAGGGTATATTCTGCTGCTGGTGGACTTTCGTAGAGATGTCTGTTTGATGTAGTTGATTTACAGTGTTACGGATGTCTTTGTTGTTGTTGTTCAGTCACTAAGTTATGTCCAACTCTTTGTGACCCCATGGACTGCAGCATGCCTAGCTTTGTTACTGTTCAGCACCACAATTCAAAAGCATCAATTCTTTGGCTGTCAGCCTTCTTTACTGTTGATATCTTATATGTACTTACTGATCTTCAGCCTAGTCATTTCATCCATTACTGAAAGTAAGCTATCAAAGATTCCATCTGTTACTGTTAAATTGTATATTTCTCTCATATCAGTTTATTTTTTTTATGAGACTTTGTTGTTAGGCACATTTATTTATTTTTTTAAATGGTCTATTGTTCTTAAATTTGACCTTTGTGGATAATGATCACCTGCATTTCTAAATCTCTGCATGTCTTAGCTGTTATCTTTATAATGGATTGCTATTTTAGCATTATAAAATATCATATCTTATTAGATACCTCTAATAAGAATTTTTATATTAAAGCTTTTTTCCCCTGATATTAGTATAGTCACTCCTGCACTGTTTTAGTTATTATTTCTGTGATATATCTGTTTCCATCCCAGACGTGTATCTTTGAAAAAAAATAATAAAGATGTATGACTTTGAATCTAAGATGTGTTTCTTGTATAAAGCTACAGTGGAATCATGTTTCTGTTTTTGTTTTCTTTATCTATTCTTCTAATCTCTGCCTTTGATTGGAGTATCTTATCAATTTATTTGTCGTTGTTGCTCTTTGGCTAAGTCATGTCTGACTCTTTGAGATCCCATGGACTACAGTATGTCAGGCTTCCCTGTCCTTAACTATATATCTCCTGGAGTTTGATCAAACTCATGTCCATTGAATTGCTGATGCCATCCAACCATCTCACTCTCTGTTGCCCTCTTCTCCTGCTATCAATCTTTCCCAGCATCAGGTTCTTTTTGAATGAGCAGGTGTTCACATCAGGTAGCCAAAGGACTGGAACTTCAGCTTCAGCATCAGTCCTTCCAATGAGTTTACAGGGTTGATTTCCTTTAGGATTGACTGGTTTGATCTCCTTGCTGTCCAAAAGACACTCAAGAGTCTTCTCAGCACTGCAATTTGAAAGCACCAATTCTTTGTCACTCAGCCTTGAAAGTGAAAGAGGAGAGTGAAAAAATTGGCTTAAACATTCAAAAAACTAAGATCATGGCATCTGGTCTCATCACTTCATGGCAAATAGGTGGGAAGACAGTGGAAACAGTGACAGATTTTATTTTGGGGGGCTCCAAAATCACTGCACATGGTGACTGCAGCCATGAAATTAAAAGAAGCTTGCTACTTGGAAGAAAAGTTATGACCAACCTAGACAACATATTAAAAAGCAGAGACATTACTTTACCAACAAAGGTCCATCAAGTCAAAGCTATGGTTTTTACAGTAGTCATGTATGGATGTGAGAGTTGAACTATAAAGAAAGCTGAGTGCTGAAAAATTGATGCTTTTGAACTGTTGTTAGAGAAGACTCTTGAGAGTCGCTTGGACTGCAAGGAGATCCAACCTGTCCATCCTAAAGGAAATTAGTCCTGAATATTCATTGGAAGCACTGATGCTGAAGCTGAAACTCCAATACTTTGGCCACCTGATGCAAAGAACTGATTCATTTGAAAACACCCTGATGCTGGGAAAGATTTAAGGTGGAAGGAGAAGGGGATGACAGAGGATGAGATGGTTAGATGGCATCACCGACTCAGTGGACGTGAGTTTGAGTAAACTCTGGGAGTTGGTGATGGACAGGGAGGCCTGGTGTACTGCAGTCCATGGGATCACAAAGAGTCAGACACAACTGAGTAACTGAACTGAACTGAACAGCCTTCTTTACAGTCCAACTCTCACATCCATACATGACTATTGGAAAAACCATAGCCTTGACTATACAGACCTTTGTTGGCAAAGTGATGTCTCTGCTTTTTAATACACTGCCTAGGTTTGTCATAGATTTTCTTCCAAGGAGCAAGCGACTTTTAATTTGGTGGCTGCAGTTATGGTCCATAGTGATTTTTGAGCCAAGAAAATATAATCTCCCACTGTTTCCATTTTTTCCTCAAGTATTTGACTAAAGTGATAAGACCAGATTCCATGATCTTAGGTTTCTGAATGTTGAGTTTTAAGCCAGCTCATCAATTTATATCTAAAGTAATCATGGTAAAGATAGGATTTATTTCTGCTGATTTCCTCCTCTTTTCTGTATGTCTTTTTTTCTCTATTCTTTTATTACTGTATTTTTGGTAAAAATAGGTATTTTCTAGTATAGAATTTTAATTCCCTTGTTATTTCTTTTAGCATTTTAAGTTATTTTGATAGAAATTGTCCTAAGTATTACAATTAACACTTTAAAACTGTCAAGATTTATACCAACTTTGTTTCAATAGTATACAAAATCTTTTCTTCAGTATAGCTTAATTTTACCCACCTTTGTGCCATTGTCAAATTATATCTTTATACATAGTAAGCACATAAACACTATTTTATAATAATTTTTATGCAGTTGTATTTTAAATCAGGTTAGAGAAGAAAAAGGCTACAAACAAGATGCATGTATTATGGCTTGCATTTACCTATGCAATTTTCTTTACAAGCAGTCCTTATATCCTTGTGTGAATTCAACTTATCATTATTAATTTATGGTTACTTTCCAGGGTCCTGAAAAAGCTGATTTTTACAGTGTTTGCAAATGTTCTCATTGAATTTAGGAAGAGTTGGCTGCCTAAAGTTCTTACTGTGCCATATGGGAAATCCCTTACATAAATATTTTTAGTGTTTAAAGATATCTTAAGGAAATGAGATGTCTCAATTCTATATCATTTATAGATTTTAAAAAGTCACCTCAGAATATAGCACTGTTCTGAATATTGAACTTCTCTACTTTGTGTGTGTCCTTTACTACAAATTACACTATCATGGGACCAGATCTTTTGAAGAGTTCAAATCTATGTAAGTATAAAAATTGATATATTTCAAAGAAATATTTTACTTTAGTGTAATATTTTCAGTTTTGGCAAGGAGGGTTGTCATAGTTACTTACATAAAACCTGAATATTTTAACATCAATCTTTCAAACATGATTTTCATTAGCTCTATCATGTAATATTCTATACTTCTATTTCCAAAGACAGACATAATATATATTGATTGCATTTCCCTTTCTCATATATTTTTCTATTCTATTTATCTTGAGGTTTGTCATTCTGTGTTCCTCAGATTTATTTTCATCATTTTTTTGTTTTTGTTTTTGATAATGGAGTGAAAATGAGAGAGACTAAAGTTTGGAAAAACATGTGATTCTCTTTTCTTCCCCATGTTTAATGTTTTATTCTTTGAGAGGAAGATAAAGAGAGATTGGTGTAGTATCATTGTGTTTTGAATGTATTCTTTAAGAATATGTCAGTTTATGAAAGAAACATTATATCTACCAATTTTAGTTAAAATCCACCATTAGCATTCTAAATAAAGTCATATTTTTCCCACCTAACTTATGTATTCATCCCAAGGCAAAGCTTTCGTGATGGAGATCATTTGGAACTCTTTTTCTAATTTCCTACTGATCCAAAATATGTCAAATATTAAAAAGGAAAACAATTGTTGAATATCCATATTGAAAGAAGAGAAAGAGGAAAGGGGAATTCTTCTTGACAATTGCCCTCTAAAAAGGCCCATCAAAAGCTTGTTGAAGGACATGCCAAGCTTGATTGTTTGGAAATCTGAATTGTATATATTTCCATTAAAATCCCATCCAGGTCCATTTAATTTATTCACAGATAAACAAAATGCCCTTTATTGCTTTGAATGCAGTTTTGACAGATGGTTGTTAGCATTCTGTCCAGGTGTAAAAAGACAAAGATAAATGAATCTGTTCCTTTTAATTCACACACTTTATGACTTTCATCTCCACTGGAAAGCACCCTTTGGCTCTCTATCTTCTTCATGTTCCAGTAAGAGATAGTTCTTTTTCTAGCTGGAGCTTGCTTTATTGTGCTTCTAAAGAGAAGCTACCTTTGCTTGAAATAATCAATTGAAAACACAGAAAGCAAATTGTTCTTTCCAAAATTTCAAACTTACTTTTATTTTTAAGTTTATTAGAATTGTCTTTTATATATATATATATATATATAAACCCATGAATTTACCTACATAATAACTAGAGTTTAGGGTAGTTAGAACTGTTCAGTTCAGTTCAGTTCAGTCGCTCAGTCGTGTCCCACTCTTTATGACCCCATGAATCACAGCACGCCAGGCCTCCCTGTTCATCACCAACTCCCGGAGTTCACTCAAACTCACATCCTTCAAGTTGGTGATGCCATCCAGCCATCTCATCCTCTGTCATCCCCTTCTCCTCCTGCCCCCAATCCCTCCCAGCATCAGAGTCTTTTCCAATGAGTCAACCCTTCACATGAGATGGCCAAAGTACTGGAGTTTCACTTTAGCATCATTCCTTCCAAAGAACACCCAGGACTGATCTCCTTTAGAATGGACTGGTTGGATGTCCTTGCAGTCCAAGGGACTCTCAAGAGTCTTCTCCAACACCACAGTTCAAAAGCATGAATTCTTCGGCGCTCAGCTTTCTTCACAGTCAACAGTTAGAACTGTTAAGATTTTCATTATTTGGCAAGTGCTTAATAAATGTCTTTCACTTGATGTGAAACAAATTTAAAATTAACTAAATAACTGAAACTATTTTTAACTTTATGCTTCTTATTTATAACATTAAATTTTGAAAAGTAAAATATTGAGCTTAAACTCAGACTACACGAAATTACCAGAATTACCCAAAATCTTCAGACATGTATTATAATGCTATTTCAAAATATTTAACATGTATTATTACTATACTTTATTTTATATGTAATAAAATAAACTCTCTTTAATTTTCAATAAAATAGGAAGAATTATATCAAAGTATTAAATTCTTATGGATTTAAAAGCACACAGTGAACAGTAAGATACTGCCCCCTATATTTACATGGCTTAGAAATAAATTATTCCTTTAAAAGTTCAAAAATGAACTTGTCCTTATAATTTAGTTTAGGGACAGGAATTTATTATAGTTTATTTTTACAGGTATAAAAAGCAATCTAATGGTGTAAAAGTCAACAGTTATTTGCTCTATGAAAATATTTCCTTTGTATTTGCCCAACTGTTTATATAGAATTTTATATAACTGACGGAGTGGTTTGTAAATTGTAACCCACAGACTTTTCAGGACTGTCTATATATTTTGAAAATTCAAAGTATTACTAGGAATTATTTCATGTTCACCATTTTTACTGTACTAACGTTTGCACTGATGGTACATGAACACCAGTGGTGAGTAAAACAGCATGTGACTGAGCAGGAATTAGGACAGTAGCAATAAAGTCTACTTGTACTGATTACATTCTCAACCACATTCCTCGCATGAAGGTCATATGTATACTAATCTTCATTTTGCTCTATGTGTCATCAGCATTTGGAAGAATTTGCATTCTTCTCGCTTGAAAAAAATAGCCTCTAATTTGATTCAAAGATACCATATCCTTCTTTTTCCTTTAACTTACCAGTCAGTGCTTCTCAATTGTTTTTAAACATTTCTATTATTCTTCCATACTTTTTAAACATACAGAACACACCTAAATATCACTGATGAAATGAAAACTCTCATCTCAAGACTGGACTCCATATACCAACTTGCTTACCCAGCATTTCTACTTCAATCTCTAATAGATAAGAAAGAAAACACTTCTATTTTCTGAAAACAGAGAAGATAATTCTAACAGAAGAAAAATTCTCAGACATTTCTGGACCAATGAAACAGACAAGGTCAGACTGACAAAAGATAGGGTAAAGGAGAATCTACATGAGGAGAAAGTTGGCAGGAATAAACAATACAGCCACAACATTTCCTCTAACAGAGGGTGGTAAAAACATGGGCCAGTTGTGGAGGTGTGTACTTAGGTGTGTTACTATGTAAGGCATATCAATTTCTTATACTCTGAGCAACTGGCATCATAAGTCACATCGAGGTTTATTCAATTCAGTCTGCTCCCTCAGTAAAGTCAAATATTGTTAAGACATGTACTTTAATGTGAAAAAGCAGTTAATATAGGGGCAGAAATCTCTACTATATTTGGGACACCTCTACAAAATTGAGAGAAGAAAAAAATTTTGACACAAATTAAATGCCATAATTTTCTCTGATGTTTTTGTAACAGTTTAATTCAGATATAATTCAAACATCATAAAATGTCACCATCTTAAGTGGATGAGTCAGTGGTTTTTAGTACATTCACCACAATCTAACTTGAGAACATTTCAATTATCCCTCAAAAAAGCCACAGCAATTTAGCAGTCATTTTTCCTTCCTCCCCTTCCCTAGCACAAGACTACGAACTCATATCTAATACATATCTATGAACTCTTTTTGTAAGTTACTTCTTTCACTTATCATAAAGCCTTTAAGATCTATCTATATTGCAGCATATATTTCATTCCCTTTGAAACTAAAATGTTTATTTAAATAACTATATATTGACACAAAGTTATAAGAAATAACACAAAGAAATCTCTTATATATTTTATCCATTTTCTCCCCAAAATCAATTTACTTTGCAAAGCTATAGTAAATACCACAGTTTAGATGTTTGTATTGATCCAATCCACTGATTTTATAAATATTCAGATTCCTACACTTTTCCTTATATTTCATTATGTGTATCTGCATTTTATTCTATATGATTTCACTACATAGGTAGGTTTTTGCATCTACTAACAGAGTTAAGAGGAACTAAAAAGCCTCTTGATAAGGGAAAGAGGAGAGTGAAAAAGTTGGCTTAAAGCTCAACATTCAGAAAATGAAGATCATGGCATCTGGTCCCATCACTTCATGGGAAATAGATGGGGAAACAGTGTCAGACTTTATTTTGGGGGGCTCCAAAATCACTGCAGACGGTGACTGCAGCCATGACATTAGAAGATGCTTACTCCTTGGAAGAAAAGTTATGACCAACCTAGATAGCATATTCAAAAGCAGAGATAATACCTTGCCAACAAAGGTCCGTCTAGTCAAGGCTATGGTTTTTCCAGTGGTCATGTATGGATTTGAGAGTTGGACTGTGAAGAAAGCTTAGCACTGAAGAATTTGAACTGTGTTGTTGGAGAAGACTCTTGAGAGTCCCTTGAACTGCAAGGAGATCCAACCAGTCCACCCTAAAGGAGATCAGTCCTGGGTGTTCATTGGAAGGACTGATGCTGAAGCTGAAACTCCAATACTTTGACCACCTCATGCGAAGAATTGACTCATTGGAAAAGACCCTGATGCTGGGATGGATTGGGGGCAGGAGGAGAAGGGGCCGACAGAGGATGAGATGGCTGGATGGCATCACCGACTCGATGGACATGAGTTTGAGTGAACTCCGGGAGTTGGTGATGGACAGGGAGGCCTGGCGTGCTGCGATTCATGGGGTCGCAAATCGTCGGACACGACTGAGCGACTGGACTGAACTGAACTGAACAGAGTTAAGAATCTGAAAAGTTCCGTCACCTCTTACTGCCCTTTTATAATCACAGAAACACTCCTCCCATGTCCTTTCCTTCCCATAGATCTGATTCTGATAATCATCAATCTTTTCTTCATTTCAAAAATGTTATATGAATGAAAGAATACAGTATATAATGTTTTGGATAGTCTCTTTTAACTCAGAGTAATTCCCTGGAGCTTCTACAAAGTTATTGCATATAAAGTAGTTTTGATTCTAGAGAGTATTTCATGGTATGTATGTAACAGAATCTGCTTAACCATTTACCTATTCAATGGCATCTGAGTTATTTTCAGTTTGGGTCCTTTTGTTTACTGTTACATATATATTTAATTTAATTGGTCTTCTTCATTGATCTATGGTTTATTCAGAAGTATCTATCTTGTATTGTCATGTATTGGAGATTTATTTTTTTATTGTCTTTCTGGTGATTGATTGCTAGATTGATTCATTTATGATCATATAATACACTTTATAATTTTAGTTATTTTCAATTTGTTACTTTTTATTTGTTTTATATGGCTCATGATATAGATTATCTTGGCAAATGTTCACTGTGCACTTAGAAAAAATGTATTCTACTATTCTTGGGTAAGGTGTTCTATATATGTTCATTTAATTCTTTGGTCAATTATGTTACCCAAGCTTTCTATATCATTGATTCCTTCAGTATAATAGATCATTCAGTTGCTGAGAAGAAACTTCTGAAATCTGTAACTATGGTTGTGGATTTGTTAATCTCTCCTTTCAGCTCTATCAATTTTGCTTCATTGTTTAAGATTTACTGTTTGGTGTATACACATTTAGGATCTTTATGTCTTAGTATTTTTATCACTATGAAATATATCTCCCTAGTAATTTTCTTTGCTCTGATATCTACTGTATCAGATTCTAATATAGCCATTCCTCCTTCTTTAAAATTAATGTTTGCATATCAAGCATTGTCCCATCTATTTACTTTCAACCTGATTGTTGTAAATCTTAATTGTACCTACAAAATTCTTTCACAGCCATATCTAGACTAGTGTTTGACCAACTGGGCATCAGAGCCTAGCCAAATGGATATAAAATTAACCATAACAGCACAATTATACCATATTTTGCTTATCTACTTATTAGCTAATGGATATTTGTGCCATTTCTATTTTTTGGCTATTATTAAGAATGCTACTATAAATAGCTGTAAATACTTTTTAATATTGACATATATTTTCAGTTATCTTGGGAAGATATTCCTGAGAGAGGAATTGCTTGGTTATGTGGTAGTTCTCTGTTCCATATTTTGTGAAACTGCCACACTGTTTTCTGAAGCACTGTGCCACTTTATATTCTCATCTGCAATGAGTGCAAGTGCCAGCTTCTCTGTATCCTCACCAACATTAGCTTTTACTGTGTGTCTTTTTAATTATAGCTACCCTAGGTTTATAAAAAAAAAATCACTTGATGTAATTACAATATAGTCTGGAGCCAAGAGATATTAGAGAAAAGGAGGAAATAGGGTTGGCTCAGGAAGCCATCTTCCATGTATAGCTAGAGGTCTGTGTTGCAAGGCTAGGAAGGCTTTTTCAGAGACTTGTCAAAATGTGAAGATTTAGAGCACTACCTTGGTTCTAATCCTAGCTATACTATTTCCAATTTATGTAGTGTTCAGCAAGTTATTTAACTTCTCTGTCTTGCTTCCTTTATCTAGAAATAGAAATCATACTAGTAACTCTCTAATTGAAAATGAGCTATATAATTTATGCTAAAATGAACTTAAGACTTTCGAGGCACTGTAAAGAAGAACTGCCTTTGATCTCATCCAAAAATAATGATAACTGAAGGATTAAAATGGTTATCCTTTAGACACTTTATTGTCATGGACTCCCAGAAATATCATTGTAATACATCTATGTTTTTACATTATATATCAAATTAGAGAGTGCATTTTTATATGTACTATTTCACATATGGAAGATATTTTATAAACAAATGTGGAAACAGATTAACACAATTGAAGCAGCACTGGGCTGGAAGTCCAGTGTGATTTACTCAGTTGGAATCACTTAAAGTCGTGAACTTTACTTTTCTCATCTGTGAAATAAGGAGATTTGACTTGATAACCTCTGGGGTTCTTTAAATCTCCTCACTCATGGTTGTGAATACAGTTTCCGTATTTAAAGTGTTTTATTTAAATCACTCCCTTCTCCTGTTTTAATGACATAGTTATGTAAAGCATATCTATTCTTTTGTTATTCTAAATGCTATCAGAATGCATGTCAGAAATCAAGGAGACAGACAAGATCTGTTATTTACTAATGAATTATTTTATTGATGAGGAGTTATATATTCAAGTAGTGATTGAACTTTATCTTCATTGATATACCTATGCTGAACTTACTTAATATTCTTGATCAGACAAAATATCCCCTCAAGATAGAGTCTCAGTAAACTTGTTTAACAATGTTCTGAACCACAAACCTACACATTATATCAGAATCTTAATGTAAAACTTTGCTATTCTTCTATATTCAGCTCTTTATAAATGGGGGGCGGTGTATTTAGTGCACCTGTGACCATTTAGAAAAGCAATTAAATATAAATCACAGAAAAAGAAATCAAGTTTAAATGATTAGTCCATTAATCAAGCTTATTTGTCACTTCATAAATCGAGATCAAGTCAGACAGCAAAACCAAATATGTTCTTGTTTTGAGTTTAATTTCTTCCTTCTGCAAGGCTTCAAACGGCCATTTAAAATTTCTCCATTGAGTCATGACTCCAGCTATCATTGAGAAAAGAAATACAACAATATTTTAGGATCATTACTGATACAAATATGTAACAAAAGATCTCTTAGTAAATAATTTACTGCTAATTCTGGCTTATACAACTTCAAAATTATTTCCATATATCAGTAACTTGCAAATCCTAAAACCATCATCTCTCCTATATTCTTACTTTGTGTGTGCTGTGTGTGCTTAGTTGCTCAGCCATGCCCAACTCTTTGTGACCCTATGAAGTACAGCCTATGACGCTCCTCTATACATGGGGATTCTGCAGGCAAGAATACTGGAGTGGGTTGCATGCCCTTCTCCAGAGGATATTCCCAACCTAGGAATTGAACCCAGGACCCCTCATTGCAGGTGGATTCTTTATTGACTGAGCCACCAGGGAAGCATACTTTGTACAGGTGCTTTCTTCTCCCATAAAGAAAATTTTGTTCAGCTTTATCATTTTCAAGAGATATCATAAAAGCCACATTTTTGTAAATTTTTAGACTCTCTCCCTTCTACCATTATTGGCATAGGTCTGTCTTGCTCCCAGAGTTTTCTAGTGTATATATGTCTCTATTTATTCTTAAAATTTTTATGTAATTTTTTCCCCAAATGTTAATACTATAAATAGATGATCATTGTTTAAGATAGATATTGGGTCATATGTTTCCTAAGTGTATTTTTGATGCCTGGCACTCAAATTGGTAACAACTCAGTAAATGGTCCAAATGTCCTCTTAGAACAACTCTGTTCAATAAAAATGCTAGTTGATAATTGTGAGATTAAGATTTCTAGAGATAAATACTTTGAAAGTGATGAAAATTTTCTGTGAGAGAATAAATAGAATCAATGTGCATCCTTGCTAATGCTTGTCTGAAAGGAACAGTCCAAGTCTTAAGGGGACAAATAAAATGAGCTATAGCATTTTCTTAACTCTGGCTTGATTTCTGAGGTTTCAGCCTGTCATTTTTTATAGATCATCTGCCTTTCATTCTGAATGTTAATCATTAGTTTTAACAGTGTGCAAATGCAGAGCAGCCTGAATTAGGGAAGAATCAAATTATTGCAGACTAAAACCTTTGCCTTGGAATTAAATTTCTGTATAACATTTTCTCCTGTCTTATCCGTTCATGGTTTTCTTTATCCTCCAATGTCAACTAGTTATTCAAGACCTCATTAATATAACATTAAAAATATTATTCTTAATACAATATTAATATATCATCATTTAGACAGTGTTATAAGTTATGAACAAGCAAAATTTTAAAATTTATCCCTGGAATAAAATTTTCAAGGGCTTAAAATTTTCAGGGTCTTGTCATTTGAAATACATACAAATATGTATGTATATAATACATATCCATTGCTACTAGATATGTACACATCCAACCTTTTTTTCTTCTAATAGAGATTTAAAACTGTATAAATGGTGTATATTGTATACTGTGCACTGTATATAATACATTGTGTATCATGCTAACAAAGGAGACTTCTACAAAATTAGCAAATTATTTATCTTTTAATTTGATAGGCTTCCTGGTAGCTCTAATGGTAAAGAATCTACCTGCAATGCAGGAGACCCAGGTTCAATCCCTGGAGAAGGAAATGACATTAACCAGTCTCTAATTTATCTCTGTTTTGGAAGAATTGGATAACTTTTACTGACCTTCCTTTAAGTGCATTAATTTTTTATTCTGCCATCTTCCTTATATAGACAAAGATAAGAAAAGTAGTGAGGAATGGTTTCCACCAGTAGCCAAAAAGTAGGTTTCAGCTCTCATCCCCTAGAAAGAAACACCAATTTAACATTCTCACGCACAACAATACCTTTATTAGGAGCCCCAGAACCCAAATGGGGGATTATAGCAGTCAGGTGAGCACAGAAATGAGGAAAGATGCATAGAAGAGAGCAGGAAAGATAGTTTCAAACAACCTGCATTTTTGTTCACCAACTCTTGCTTGATCTTGTCTGCTCTTTAATCCTGGTGAATTTTTCAGTCCCTTTATTGCATTCTTAAGCGCCATAATTTCTCTTTAGCCTTTAAAAACAATTTTCTCTTATTGAAATGGGCTTCCCTTATAGCTCGGTTGGTAAAAACTTTGCCTGCAGTGCAGGAGACCCGGGTTCGATTCCTGGGTTGGGAAGATCCCCTGGAGAAGGAAATGGCAACTCACTCCAGTATTCTTGCCTGGAGAATCCCATGGACAGAGGCGCCTGGCAGGGTACAGTCCAGGGGTTGTAAGAGTCACCACTTAGCAACTAACCCCCACCTTATTGAAATAATCACTTTGTTTATACATTATTTTTCTGATTTCACTGAGTATTTTATGGCAGTTTTTAAAATTCTCTGTTAGGTAATTTATGTGATTTAGTCACTAAGTCTGTCTGACTCTTTGAAACTCGATGGACTGCAGCCTGCCAAGCTTCTCTGTCCATTGGACTTCCCAGGCAAGAATATTGCAGTGGGTTGCCATTTCCTTCTTCAACATAGATTCTCTCTCTCTCTCTTTTTTGGCTACATTGTGTGGCTTTCAGGATCTGAGTTCCCCAACCAGGGATTGAATCTGGGCCCTCAGCAATGAACACTAGAGTCCTAACCACTGAATCAGAAGGAAATTCCCCCAAAAAGGTTAACTGTGCCCAATTTATCTATTTTTTTAGCTCTGCTGGGTTTTTGTCACTGGGCAAAGGTTTTCTCTAGCTATAGCAGGGGCTACTCTCTAGTTTTATTGCATAGGCTGCTTATTGCAGTGGCTTCTCTTGTTACAAAACACAGACTAGGCTGGTGGACTCAGAAGCTGTGGCACACAGGCCCAGTTCACTGCGGCATGTGGGATCCTCCTGGACCAAGGATCAAACCCATGTCCCCTGCACTGGCAAGTGGACTGTTCACCACTGGGCCACCAGGGAGGCTCCTATATCTCCATATCTTTAGGATCAGTTTTTTGAGATTTCTTGTATTCCTTTGTTTTGGCTACATTTTCTTGTTTCTTCATTTTCCTTGACACTGTGTGGATATTCATGAGTTTGGGGAAAAAAAAAAAAACAAAACCTTTCCCAGTTGTTCTCGACTGGCTTCCTACCAAGGAAGACCATTGCCAGTCAGCTCTGCTGGAAGTTCTGGCAGCTTCTCACAGTTTTTCTGTGGATGTGTATTTGCTGCTGCTGCTGCTACTGCTAAGTCGCTTCAGTTGTGTCCGACTCTGTGCGACCCCATAGACGGCAGCCCACCAGGCTCTCCCATCCCTGGGAGTCTCCAGGCAAGAACACTGGAGTGGGCTGCCATTTCCTTCTCCAATTCATGAAGGTGAAAAGTGAAAGTGAAGTTGCTCAGTTGTGTCCGACTCTTAGCGACCCCATGGACTGCAGCCTACCAGACTCCTCCATCTTAGAAGGATCTTCTGGTTTCTTATTCAGGATTATATCTTCTCTTGCTGCCTCTCATGTCTGTCTGCTATATGGTAGGTTCTCTGCAGTAGCGTCATACCACCCAACTGATTTTTTTTTTTTTTTTGGTTCTCAGCAGGCCATAGACATCTAGATTGTTCATTTCCCACCAGCACTTTAATACAGATGAAACAGAGGCTAGCCTCTTGAGCAGCCCTCTGAAAATTCTGGATGTTGGATATATGTTTCAGCATTCTCTCTCCCTGCCCAGAGATATGCCAGAGGCTTTGAGAGTTTTCCTGACCATATCACAGGGGCTCTGATGGTGACTGCATACTACTCTGAACCACCACCTTTGTTCTCAGTGGCCTCCAGGCATCAAGAATATGTCAGGTCCCCTCAGTGCTCTAACATACATGGTTCGGAATCTTGTCCCTTTGGCAGCTTCCTGAAAAACTGAAATGTTGGATGGGTGTTCCAAATCGTTACCTTAGGGAGAAGCTGGAATTTGCAGGGCTTGTATGCAAGGGTTGCCTGCTGTTTCTGCGATGAACTGGAGGGAGGGGCTATAGCCAATAAGTGTGTATTCGTCCAGACTGTCTCCTTTGTTCTTAATAGCTCCCAGCTAAGAGGCCTTTTGCTATGTGTATGGATGACATTAACCAGTCCCTTGAAAAAGTCAAATGTTGGATGGACTACCTAGTTCTCTTCTTCCCTTGGGAGAAGCTGGGTGTTTAGTTTCCTTCTGATTATGTGATTATATGGTACTGCACTTGGAAGAGGAGTTACAGAAAAGTATACCACAAATTTTTCTACCAGCTTCAGTGTGACTGGTTTCATGCTTGCCCAGAGTCCAGAAGCCTTCCACTGGTCTCTGGGTTTCTCACAAAAGGAGTTGGCTCCTGTATTGTTGAGTTATTGTGTCTGTGAGAAGAAGGAGAGGGCTTTCTATTTCATCATCTTGCTCATGCTCCCCAACTTCAGTTTTCTAAAGTCCTTCAGAGTGTTCTACTTATTTATTTTACAGTTGACTTATAGCTTAATTGCATTGCACTCAGAAAACAAATTATGTATGACTTTAGTCATTTCAAATGTGTTTGCATTTGCTTATGGCCAGCCAGCATAGTATAATTTTTAAATATATTATTTGTTCTTGAAAAAAGAAATATGCTCAGAATATCTTGGTAAGATATCTTGGAAAGATATGCCTGGATATATCAAAATTATATAGTCAATTTGATAATCATGTTCAGATTTTTTTAATCTTTGCTAATCTATTTTGTCTTTTTAGATTTCATTAACGACTGAAGATGTGTTAGAAACTCACTCTATGATTTACCTATTAATTTTGGTATGACTGTTTTTTGTTTTAAATGTATGGAGGATATGTTTTAGGACACATAAAAGTTTGAAGGTGTTATATCTCCTGTGCTGTGCTGTGCTTTGCTTTGCTTAGTCACTCAGTCGTGTCCAACTCTGCGACCCCGTGGTCTGTAGCCCGCCAGGCTCCTCTTTATCTCTTAAGCTTTTTAAAAATTGATTTCTCGCATTCTATTCAATCTCAATATAAGTCTCCTATAGTCCCCTGCTGAAGGTGAGAGTGCTGGTGGTTTAATTTTGATTCATTCCTATTCTGAAGGTGGTGGTGATGTGGATAAACATAAATATGATGCTGAGCCCCACTCTCTTCTTCCAGCGCATCAAAACCACTCTTCAGTTTCACAGTTTGATCGAGTGAAGCACCTACTTTTGTGCATCTTGCTTACATCTCAGGATTTTCCCTCTCTCTTTTTCGTCCAGCCAATTTGACTTTCAGATCATTAATTAATTTTGAAAATCATATTTTCACATTTTATCCAGAATTTTGAATTAAATATGTTTTTTCCCTCACATGAAGATGCTTCTATGTGAACTAGCCCACCATGTACTGGAAATTAGAATTCATGTCTGCAATACTTTCTTAAGAGTTTGAAGCTGCTGTTTAAATGTGCTTACCGGTAGCTGACTTCCAGAATCAGCTTCAGCTATACTGCTGTTTTATATACTTTCATATATATACTCTTATATCCACTTTTACTCTTGACCCCGACACTGTCTCCACTCTATGCTTTTGCTTCCAAAATAAAATTTTATTTTACTCCTCTAGTTGTATAACTAAGTTCTACTCACCCTTCAACTTGAAACTCAACCATAGGGAAGCTTTATCTTACCCCCCCCCCCCCACCAAAAAGGCTAAATTCTCTTTTGTGCACTTAGAATAGCATCCCTTCTTAATGACACTTATCACAGTTGCTCTTTATATTGATATGTTTGTTTAGAGAGAAAGTTTTATTCAGGAAAGGTCTATGTCTGGTTTTGCTCCTTATATTGCTTACCAGATCCTATCAGTATTCCAGAATATGCTCAAAAATTTGTATAAAATAACTGAATGAAATAACTGAGTGGATAATACATTTAAATGTGGAAATACTTATACAGATGTGCAGTGTAAAATTCTGCTCACTGTTAACTTCTACATAAGCCATGTTTGCTTAATTTTTTCTGTGTATTTTTCATGATATTTGGATGGAGGAGAATGTGTCCAGATCTTATTTGCCCATTAGTTTGTTCTTTAGAATTAATCTTGTTTTTCTAGTATTAAAGGTTTAAAGGATTGATTCTGTCATTCAGTCTTCCTAGAAAGAGATACATTATTATGTACAGGCCATCACATCCAGTATACTTTTTTTCTATTTGATTTCTCTATGTACTGAAATCACTTCCCCTGGGTTTTTTCATTTGTTCTGTCCTCATCTGGCTCAATAACTTAAACTCCATTTGAGTTTCTGTTTTTGTTGCTGGTTTTAAGTGACATAGGTATTTAGTTGAGTAATTGAATTAGTGTGAAATACCTCATTATGTGTTCTTATTTTGTGGATCAGAATTTATTTTTCTGTGTTTATCTATTTATGTTTGATAGTTGCTTTACAACTATCAAATTGAGTTATAGTTCACTCTGCATCTCGTCTTGTTTTCCCACCTCTTCACCCTTCTACATGAAGGTATGGGCAGTAAATATATAATTGCATAGTTTCTTTTTATCCTAGATGCTAATGCTGATTCAAAAATTGGGAATGGAGTACATGAGGGGCTATTTCCATATCCTCTTGTTTTGACACGTCCTCTAACTTTAGGTCTTGTGACCAGAGGACAGTGGGCACTTTAGAAATGCATTCACTTGAATTGAGATTGGGATGACACATATGTGCTATTTATACCATGCATAAAATAGATAACTAATAGATAACTAATGTATAGCACAGGGGACTTTTTAATTCACTGTGATGACCTGAATGAAAAGGAAGTCCAGAAGGATGGGGATGTATCTATATGTGGGGCTTCCCAGGTGACTCAGTGGTAAAAAAAAAAAAAAAAAAATCTACCTGCAATGCAGGAGACAAAGGTTTGATTTCTTGATCAGGAAGATTCCTTGGAAAAAGAAATGGCAGTCCACTCCAGTATTCTTGCCTGGAAAATCCTATGGACAGAGGAGCCTGGCAGGCTACAGTCCATTTGGTCACAAAGAGACACAACTCAATGACTAAACAAAACAAGAAAAATATATATAAGTATAGTTGATTAATTCTGGTATACAGTAGAAACTAACATAATATTGTAAAGCAACTATACTTCAATAAAAATTTTAAAAAAAGAAATGCATACACTTAGCTTATATCACAGCACTCCTGTGCCATGCAATTCACATTTTATTTTTTCCTGTTTGATTTTAATTTCACTAACTTCTTCAGGCCTAATATATGATCAGTGTCACCAATCAGAATTAGGTTTGAGTATGAGTTGTGGGAAGAAGAATAACATTGGCTTAAACCTTATAGAATTTTCTTTTGTTTTCATGTAATAGTTTAGAAATAGACTGATTGAGAATAGGCTGTTCCATTAATTCTCCAGAGATACAACCTGCTTGAGGCATTCTATTCCACTGTCTCCTGATATGCCCTTTATTTTCATGAAAGATCAAGCTTCAAATCCAGTATTTACAGTCCAAAGGTAAGGATCAAGGCCTACATACTAGTTTCTTCCTAAAAAATATTCCAAGAAACTGCCACATGATGATTTGCCTAAAGAGGTGTATCTAAAATTCTATATCCACCTCAAATCTTGGATCCCATGTAGTTCCCAGTCCTCTGTATATGTCAAGAGTTTAACTTTTCAATTGTCACATAAACTGACAGATGATCAATTTTCTCAACAACTCCCCATGTACAATGGTTAAGTAAAAATGTTACCTACACAGTAAAAATGCCCATTCAGAAAAGAGGAAAATGTGATAAAGTCGGCAGTAGTTAGTTCACAGCCCTGACAAAATCCTACTGGCTAAGAACTGGAAAGGTTTCATCCCACTTCTAGAGTATATGTCATGATTAGTCCATCAGATAGCCCTTAGTTCTGCTTTCTAGGAAGAATTTACTTTCTCGTTGTCTCGTCAGGCCCATCCATGGGCGCAGGTTCTTCTCCTAGTGAGCTGTACAGTTTTGTAGCTTGCCTCATATGAGATAATGTTGCTGACAATATGACAGTACTGATTTTATTTTTAATTATTTAAGTGAGTGTAAGCTATGTGAATTGCCATAAAGGTGTCTGTCATTTCAGCCAACCCAGTGCTACCACTGACACTTCATTATAATGTCTGTATACTGTGTTCTTATAAACAAATAATATATTGCTTATAGGTACATTAATGATAGACCAGATTGATTATTATAAACTTATAAATGTATAATAGATTGTAAACTATAATCCATAAACTAAGATTATAAACTCTTCCTTAGTTTCCTCTGTAGTTATGTGTCTGGTTATCCAGGAAAACTTTACAGGGAGTGGAATTATGGTTAGTAGTGAGGCTTCTAGAACATTTTTAAGTTTCTCAGAAGCCCAGGGATATATTATGTGACTAGACAGTATTCAGAGTTGGAATATCATGTCATAAACACATTAGGATATGAATTAGAATAATTCATTACATTTGAATTTTAAGCAATTATTATTAAATTTACTATTATGTGTATATAACAGATATATATATCTGACAAAGTAATTTTATTTAAGATTATGCAGTCTTAAAATGGAATCCCCTGGTGGCTCAAATGGTAGTGTCTGCCTGCAATGCGGGAGACCTGGGTTTGATCCCTGGGTCAGGAAGATCCCCTGGAGAAGGAAATGGAAACCCACTTCAGTATTCTTACCTGGAAAATCCTAATAGATATGAAATAAGTAAAAAAAAAAAAAAAAATTAACAACAATGAATGAAAAGAGTGACCTGGTCACACACCCAACTAAACAAAAAGACCAACATCAAAATAAGTTAGAAATAGAAATATATTTATAAAATTTTCTTAATTTTTATGTTTTTAAAAAATGTTCGCTAACTTGAATGGCTAATTGTTAAAATACAATAATAAAATGTTAGCACCTATTATACAACATTAAGGCAAGATATAGAATGACTCATGATTAGTTATTCAAATTTAATGTTCTGTAATTACTCAAAAACCTAAATTTAAACAATTTAAAGTTTTTCTACTCCACCAATTTTTAAAAAGCTGAATTTGTCTCTTCATAAAAAACTTTAAGTATCTTCAGTATTCATATTTGGCATTTTAATTGAATAAATCAAAATATATTATCCATATATAGTCTATTCACATAATAAATGAGGCTTGCTTTTCTTACCCTAACAATAACATTATTCATAAGAATAAAATTATTGGATTTTTTTTACTGGATTAAATTCATTTTAATGATAAAAGCATTTGAGAAAAACTTGGGGTGAGGTCACTGTGATGTAATTTTAATGAAATTGTATGTAAAATGAATTCCTAGAGGCTGCTGGCCCTTCTTAAACTATATCATTTATTTTTACACACAGGAATCTCTATTAGGCTATGGATGTGGTTAGCAGTAATTTCAACTTAGAATGGCCTCAGAAGTTAAGAACTATAAAATTACCGTGAAGATGGGATAAAAATTGAAATATAAAGATACTTCAGTTCAGTCTCTCGGTTGTGTCCGACTCTTTGCAACCCTATGAACCGCAGCATGCCATGCCTTCCTGTCCATCACCAACTCCCGGACTTTACCCAAACTCATGTCCATTGAGTCAGTCATGCCATCCAACCATCTCATCCTCTGTCGTCCCCTTCTCCTCATGCCCTCAATCTTTCCCAGCATCAGGGTCTTTTCAATGAGTCAGCTCTTCACATCAGGTGACCAAACATTGGAGTTTCAGCTTCAACATCAGTCCTTCCAATGAACACCAAGGACTGATCTCCTTTAGGATGGACTGGTTGGATCTTTTTGCAGTCCAAGGGACTCTCAACAGTATTCTCCAACACCACAGTTCAAAAGCATTAATTCTTTGGTGCTCAGCTTTCTTTATAGTCCAACTCTCACATGCATACATGACTACTGGAAGAACCATAACCTTGACTAGACAGACCTTTATTGACAAAGTAATGTCTCTCCTTTTTAATATGCTATCTAGGTTGGTCATAACTTTCCTTCCAAGGAGTAAGTGTTTTTTTTAATTTCATGGCTGCAATCACCATCTGCAGTAATTTTGGAGCCCCCAAAAATAAAGTCTGACACTATTTCCGCTGTTTCCCCATCTATTTGCCATGAAGTGATGAGACCAGATGCTATGATCTTCGTTTTCTGAATGTTGAGTGTTAAGCCAACTTTTTCACCCTCCTCTTTCACTTTCATCAAGAGTCTCTTTAGTTCCTCTTCACTTTCTGCCATAATGGTGGTGTCATCTGCATATCTGAGGTCATTGATATTTCTCCCGGCAATCTTGATTCCAGCTTGTGCTTCTTCCAGCCCAGTGTTTCTCACGATGTACTCTGCATAGAAGTTAAATAAGCAGGGTGACAATATACAGCCTTGATGTACTCCTTTTCCTATTTGGAACCAGTCTGTTGTTCCATGTCCAGTTCTAACTGTTGCTTCCTGACCTGCATGCTGGTTTCTCAAGAGGCAGGTCAGGTGGTCTAGTATTCCCATCTTTTTCAGAATTTTCCACAGTTTATTGTGATCCACACGGTCAAAGTCTTTGGCATAGTCAATAAAGCAAAATAGATGTTTTTCTGAAACTCTCTTGCTTTTTCGATGATCCAGCGGATGTTGGCAATTTGATCTCTGGTTCCTCTGCCTTTTCTAAAACCAGCCTGAACATCTAGAAGTTCACAGTTCACATATTGCTGAAGCCTGGCTTGGAGAATTTTAAGCATCACTTTACTAGTGTGTGAGATGAGTGCAATTTTGCGGTAATTTGAGCATTCTTTGGCACTGCCTTTCTTTGGGATTGGAATGAAAACTGGTGTTTTCCAGTCCTGTGGCCACTGCTGACTTTTCCAAATTTGCTGGCATATTGAGTGCAGCACTTTCACAGCATCATCTTTTAGGCTTTGAAATAGCTCAACTGGAATTCCATCACCTCCACTAGTTTGTTTGTAGTGATGCTTCCTAAGGCCCACTTGACTTCACATTCCAGGATGTCTGGCTCTAGGTAGGTGCTAGTAGATTAAAAATTTACAGGACATGATTATAATTTTAAAGTTCTTAATTAAGTTCTTAACACAGTAGCTGATGTAATTTTTCATATAGTCTTTTAGACATGACACATCATATTTTTGTGTGTTCCAATAACACTTTGTTTTTTAACTTATTTTTATTTTGACTTATTTATTTTAACTTACTGAAGTTCTGATTTACAATGTTGTGTTACTTTCTGCTATAGAGCAAAGTGATTCAGTCATACATATGTATACATTTTTTATCCTTTTTACATTCTGGTTTATGCAGGATAAACCATAATGGGAAAGGATATAAATATTGAATATAGTTCCATGTGCTAAACAGTAGGATCTTGTTGTTTATATGTTGATATTTTATATGCAATAGTTTGCACCTGCTAATCCCAAACACCCAGTCCATCTCTCCCCCAGCCCCAAACTCCTTGGCAGTCACAAATCTGTCCTCTATGTCTGTGAGTCTGTTTCTATTTTGTACATGGCTTCATTTGTGCCATATTTTAGATTTCACATATAAGTGATATCATGTAGTATTTGTCCTTTTCTTTCTCATTACTTCACTAAGTATGATAATCTCTAGTTAAAAGATATATCATATTTTTAAAAATAATTTGAAAGATAGGATTTTGTGAGGGAAAAATAAAAGAAATTCTTTCTTAGTTTGTAGATGATTTGCTTTGGATCAGAAAATTTGTTGTTTCATTTTGTACTAGTCTTTTGTACTGAAAACTATTTGTATTTAAGTTGAATAGAAAGATAACTGGGTTGTATCTTTTATTTTGTTGAGACAAATTTTAAGATAAACTATAATAGTATTAGGAAGATTCTTCACTTATTTCTCTACTGGAGTACACATGCTTAAAATAGCATATTTAGGAGTTTAAAAAACACATTTATATTACTTTAATATCCATTTATTCTTTCTGTTTTGCCTACTACATTGATTGGATTAATATTTTCTTGATCTGTTGCAGATTATTTCTAAATCAAAATAAAGATAACATTTATTCTAAAATAACATTTCAATCCACTGCTATATCTAATATTTAGTTACAGTGAACATTTGATCAAAACTTAGTTTGCCTACTGTGCTATTTTTGAACATTAATAAAACATTTTAAAATCCCTTTTGATGCCAAAGATATCAGTAAACTTTAATCTCTTATATACTGAAGCAACTTGCATTCTTGTTGCCAAGCGGTACTTAAATGGAGAGTGCACTCCACTAACCTTTGAGACAATATTGAATCATTTGGCAGAAATTAAGAAACTATAGTGTTCAAAACTATATGTGTTATTGTATTATTGTTAGTATATTGTCTTCAGGATTAAATTGACTAAATTATTAGATTTTGATATGTATTTTGTACATTGTGTGCCCAAAATATCTGAAGCAAACATGCTAACTCAGCCTAATTTAGGGTAAAGTTAAAGACTCATTTTTCAATAGTATCAAGCATATTAGCAGGGTTTTTAAAAAATCTGCTATTATATAGACTCATATTTAAACTACATAATACAGAATAAGCAAAATAAAAATCCCAAGCTATATTTATATTTCACTATTATCAAAACAAATTCATTTATTTATCAGACATGATGTTTTTATGTATTCATTAGCTGGTGCTGTATAGAGACCTGGGGAAAGGGAGAGTGATAATGTGTAAAGAACATCTTAAAGCATACCATGGACAGCCCAGTTGCACTGTGGACGTATTCAATTTGTATGTAAAATGTTTAAGGTAAACATGATTTACATGAATTTAGAAAATAGCAAATATTCATATTTCTGTGGTAGAGACATGTCTAATTCAGTTATAGCCAATGTGTTACAAAAAAGAAATTAAGAAAAAATTAATATATTTAGTTAGCATTTACTTGGCTTTCTTCATTGCCTATTGTTATCAGGCAGAGAAACTAAATCCTGTGTTTTAATTCTCTCTATTCATTGCTACCCTATACTTCTCTACACACATATTTTCATCCTCTTTCCTGCATCTTCCTTCTTCTGCTCCAGAACACCCATATACCTCTACACTGTGATAGCCACAAAACTTTGAGGAAAACAAAATTTACTCTTGGCAATGGAGTTCCACTTGGTAAAAGTCACTGAGGACTCCTCAAGAACTCAGTACTCATGAGCCTACTGCTGCTGTTGCCTACTACAATCAAAGATACCAGAGAAGCAGTAGGAGAATCTCTAAACAGATAACAAAGCAAGGTCCCAGCTAGTCATTTAAAACCTTGCCACAACTGAGTTATTGACTTGCAATTGTGGGTTAATGGGTAGATAGGAATTAAAAAAAAATCAGTGATTAAAATAGAGAATCAAAATCATGTAACTCTCATTAATATTTACAATGACTGTAAGCTTTTCCTGAAGAATTATGATCAACATTTAAATCACCAAGCAAAGCTAAAATAATTGAAAGCACATGCTTAAAGACCTGTAGAAAGGAAATGATAAGCATTGGTGAGAAATAGAAAATAAACCCATAGAGAGCATGTGGATTAAAAGATGGCTACAGTGAGAAGAATAGTAGAAAGACCAGAAGGAGTCAAAGTGTGTAGAGACCTGGGGACAGGGAGGTGATAATGTGTAAAGAACATCTTAAAGCATACCATGGACAGCCCAGTTGCACTGTGGGCATATTCAATTCATATGTAAAATGTTTAAGGTAAACATAATTTACATGAATTTAGAAAATAGCAAATATTCATAGTCTTATTCAATATTCATATTCTTAAACTTTATTTAAGAAACAACATACCCGAAAAAGCACAAAATTCATCCTTTTCCCACCACCTGTGTGATAAATATTGTTTTATCTCTTGAAGTTGCCCACTGTCAGAACAAAAAAATTAGCACCATATATAACCAAACATGGGCTTCCCTGGTGGCTTAGATGGTAATGAATATGCCTGCAAGGCAGGAGAGCTGGGTTTGATCCCTGGGTCCAGAAGATCTCCTGGAGAAAGGATTGGCTACCCACTTCAGTTTTCTTGCCAGGAGAATTCCATGGACAGAGGAGGCTGGCAGGCTGCAGTCCATGGGGTTGCAAAGAGTCAGACACGACTGAGAAACTTTCACTTTCATAACCTACAAAACTGGAGATGACCTAATAATGTCAAAAGGATTTTTCCATTACATTAGTTTATAATTCTGTTTTTTCTGCTATTGATGATTTACCAAATGGATGCATTACATAGAAAATATAATTCTAATCTCCAAACTTCACATAACGTTTGGTGCTTTCTTAGATACTGACATGTTTAAATTTGAAAAAAAAAGTCAAGAAAATTAAGCTAATTTAATCATCTTTTAGATACTTGACTAAACTACTGGAAGAATTACCTGATTTTATGTAAACACTTATAGCAATGAAGAAAAGCTGTAGCTAGATCCCTTTAGAAAATGTATTAGTGCTCAGCCAATAGATAATGAAGGTGTTTGTGTAAGTCAGTTTTAGATGTCATCAAAAGTGTGTTCTCATAAATTACCTTTCTTATTTTACTAGTCTCACAAGTTTTAATGTAATATTTTGTGGTACTTAGTCTCAAAAAAAAAGTTACTATTAAGAAACAGATTCTTGTTAATTTCCAAAAGTCATCTAATCATCCAATCAATCTCAAAACAGTAGATACTAAACCTTTTTCCTAGACTGTCAGGAGAAATGAAAATGCCTCTGACTCATACATTAAAGGCTTTATATTTAGTTAATTAATATAACTTCACCATGGAAGTGAACTTGAACCAATTTATACAAAGTGGTTTATATTGAATTGAAAAGAAAGGATTAAGGAACTTCTAGAAGGAAATGATGTAAAAATATAGTTCTAAAATAGGAGACTTGATTAAATTTTACAAGTTTTAAGGCATAAATCCATGATTAATATCCAAATTTAATTATGCCATTTTAACTTTGTTTTGGAAATTCCAAATTGCAGAACGAATAGCTTACAGCAGAATATATTATCAATTGTTGCTTCTATTTTAAATGTACTAACTGAATATAGTATGATTTTCTCTGTGTTATTACAGTCCTGAATATCTAAAATTTACTTTTAAAATATTAGTCCATCAATCTATACTTGAGTTTGTATTTGTCCATTCTATTATATTAATAATTTATTTCACAAATAGTGTATTTTGACCTAATAGAGGAAACAATAAGCTATCCAGATAATTTTTTTCCTGTCATTTTTGGAAAAAATTTGGAATACATAAATCTGTTATAAGTAGCCTTAGCAATGCTCTATCAATGTTGGCCTAATCACTACTAAGTGTCTATTTAACAGAGAAATATGAAAAATGGATTATTTTTGTTTGTTTGTTTGTTTACTTGTTGCCTATGAGATACATGGATTCTATGCCACATAGAAAACAAATAAGTTTCTTCAAACAATGGGGGTGAGTCATGTGGAAGCAAGTAAATGGTGCAATTAAAATTTCCCTTTGTTTTGCCCTTCTATTATTCAAAGGTACTACTTTGAATCTACATAGTTGACAACCATTGGCCTAGAAAAGTATTTAAGGAGGAAAAAGAATGAGATCTCTCCTACCTCCTTCAAACTTCCAAAGAGCAATGATTTATTTTTACTTTACCCCAAGACTTTTTCTTACATGCTCTATCCTAAAGCAAATACTGAGCATAAAGCAAAACAGACTAATTCATTTCACTTACAAAACTGTCAGACACTTATTGTCTCTCTATACCAAGCTATGTTTTGACTCCATCCTGAAAGGTTAAAATGGAGAAAACCATCTTTTGTAAGTGGAAATATCCTACATTCTGCTACACTCTGTGTAAACCGTTAAAAAAATGATGATGGGCTATTAACTTTTTTCTTTCAAGTAATGACAACCAAGGAGAGCCATGAAAATAGAATTTTTGGAAAGCAGCTAGAAAAAGTTGAACATCACACAGTTTTCCATTCTCAATGCAGTCATGAATATTCATGCTAACATATTCATTTTAACTGTCTGGCACTCGGGTAAGGATTTCTGAATTAGCATGCCTGATAGGGTATAGTACATTACTGGAAGTTGAAATGAATGCTGGACTTCTTTAACCTTTATAAAATCTGTTTTTGAGTCCTTGCCTATTCATTTTGCATCTCATCACAGCAGCCAAAGCCATAAACTCAATGAAAAGACTCAGAAAATTAAGTCAGCAAATACAAAGAATAACCAGAATGATTGCCAGGAAGAGTAATGAGAATTTTCCAAAACTCTATTGAACTGTATTCTCAGGATACCAGATAGAGAAAAGCAAGCATTATATGTAGTTGCCTTCTATAAAATGAGACTTGAAACATATTTTTCTTTCTTCAACTCGTAGGAAGAATTTTAAAAATCTGACTGGTAGGTAAATTATTGAAGACTTCTGAAAAATATAAATTTAAATATGAATGTAAAGAATGGAAAAAATGAAGGGTAGAAAAAGAAGAAGACAATTTGATTTACTTTTTAAAAGATGTAGTTCAATTAACTTCACTTCAACCAATAGTTATTGAGTACAAATTAGAACAACATAATATTATGTAAGGAGGTAGTAAGGACAAATAATAGCAAATAGCTATTGAGTACATTCTGGGTGGAAAAAATCCATTTTAAAAAATGAAAAACCAATCGTGCTTCTTAAGTTTCTATATATACTTAGCGTTTACCAAGGTGGTTCAAGGTCAGGTTTCATTCCATCCCAAAGAAAGGCAATGCCTAAGGATGTTCAAACTACTGCACAATTGAACTCATCTCACGTGCTAGCAAAGTAATGCTCAAAATTCTCCAAGCCAGGCTCCAACAGTATGTGAACCAAGAACTTTCGGATGTTCAAGCTGGATTTAGAAAAGGTAAAGGAACCAGAGATCAAATTACTAATGTGCGTTGGATCAAAGAAAAAGCATGAGAAGTCCAGAATAACTTCTGCTTTATTTACTACTCCAAAGCCTTTGACTTTGTGGATCAAAACAAACTGTAAAATTCTGAAAGATAAGGGAATACCAGACCACCTTACCTGGCCCCTGAGAAATCTGTGTGCAGGTCAAGAAGCAAAAGTTAGAACTGGACATGGAACAATGAAGCAGTTCCAGATTGGAAAGGAGACCATCAAGGCTGTATATTGTCACCCTGCTTATTTAACTTATATGCAGAGTACATCATGAGAAATGCTGCGCTGGATGAAGCACAAGCTGGAATCAAATTGCTGGGAGAAACATCAATAACCTCAGACATGCAGATGACGCCACCCTTACGGCAGAAAGTGAAGAGGAACTAAGGAGCCTCTTGATGAAAGTGAAAGAGGAGAGTGAAAAAACTGGCTTAAAATTCAACATTCAAAAACTAAGATCATGGTATCTGGTCCCATTACTTCATGGCAAATAGATGGGGAAACAATGGAAACAGTGACAGACTTTATTTTCTTGGACTCCACAATCACTGCAGGTTGTGACTGCAGCCATGAAATTAAAAGACATTTATTTCTTGAAAGAAAAGCTATGACCAACCTAGGCAGCATATTAAAAAGCAGAGACATTACTTTTCCAACAGAGGTCCATCTAGTCAAAGCTAAGGTTTTTCCAGTAGTCATATATGGATGTGAAAGTTCAACACCACAAAGAAAAGCTGAGCAGCAAGGAATTGATGTTTTTGAATTGTGTTGTTGGAGAAGACTCTTGAGAGTCTCTTGGACTGCAAGGAGATCCAACCAGTTAATCCTAAAGGAATCAGTCCTGAATATTCATTGGAAGGACTGATGCTGAAGCTGAAACTCCAATACTTTGGTTACTTGTTGCAAAGAACTGACTCATTTGAAAAGACCCTGATGCTGGAAAAGATTGAAGGCAGGAGGAGAAGGGGACAAGAGAATGAGATGGTTGGATGACATCACCGACTCAATGGACATGAGTTTGAGTAAACTCCAGGAGTTGGTGATGGACAGTGAGGCCTGGCGTGCTGCAGCCCATGGGGTCACAAAGAGTCAGATACGCTGAGTGGCTGAACTGAACTGAAGGGAGTTCTTAATCCACTATAAAAGTAGAAACTATTCAGCACTTTTTTATTTGTCTTATTAAAGACATAAGACATTTTTTGTTATATTTTAAATAACCAGGAAAATAAGATATAATATAAACATGAAGAAAGAGTGTTGAAAAGTGATCACCATTATTCCTTTCAAGATTTTTAAATTTTTACTTATTTTTCAATAAGTATATATACACAATCTCTTCATATAGCTTAAAAAATAAATGGTAGCAAGGAATGGACAATTTGAGCAACTTTATTCAGAAGAAAGATGGGTAATCTCACACTTTGATTAAGCAAATTTAATTGGCAGGCAGTTTATTCTTGGATACTAGAAAAACAGTGACAGAGAATCCTGAAAGACATATAAAAGATAGATTAGTGAAATTTAAGGTAAATTTGAACAATAGCAGATTTTTTTTTTTTTGTAAAAACTAGGCAAATCTAAAAGAAAAAACATCGTTAAATCTACCAGGCTTGTCATTAGTCTACTTGAAGAAAAATAGAACTATTTTCTTCTATTTGAAGAAAAACAGAACTATCAGAAAAGTTATTGTGCCAATAAACTGAAGTTAATGCAATTTCAATAATATGTTTTAATGCAAACTCACTACTTGAATGGTTCCTAGAAGTAAGAAAAAGTGATTGCTCATTTTGATAGAAGTTGAAATGTCATAATTGTTGTGCCAAATGTTGGAGGTAGGAATTATATGGCTTAGAGCAGTGAGCAGCTTGAAATCAGAAAGTCTCCAGATGAGTGTGTTCTATGGTAGTTCCAAAAGTATACACCATTTACCAAAATATAAAGAATGGATGGTGAGGGAGCCCCAGTATCACTAAAAATTTGGTGACAGCATTCCTCTGCAGGTCCTAGGCAATGGTAGAAGAGGCTGCTACATAAGTTAGTTAACTGCATAGGGCTGATAAGGCACTAAAATAATAGAGGACAAGTGGCAGAATCTAGCTGCCAGAAGCTAGGTGTGACAATTAGTATAACTAGAGAGGTCACAGTTTCAGTAAAGGGGATCTGAACTGCAGAGGGTTATGCAGAAGGATCATAGAACATAGTAATCCCATGAGAAAAAGACACATGGATAGACCAAAGCAGAATGTTACTTTCTGCAAGAGGAATAAATTCAGAATGCAAAACAAGGAATCTGAAGGCAAATGTCTCAAAAAAAGTTCATGGATCTCTTGTCCATTTCTAAATGTGAGCAAAAGTTTAGACCTGCAATCTACTTAATAGAAGAGCTACTATGGAAAACTCTGATTATATATGGTAATGATTATCCCACTTCCCCAAAGAGTTCTATGACCATTTAATGAGGCTACAGTGTACTGAGCACAGGGGAACACCTAGACTTTTTGAGGACTTTTGAAAAAAAAATTCCGAGTGGATGTTGTTACCTAGAGACCAGGGTACTTCTGTTGGAATGTAAACATATCAGGCCAAGTGGTGAATGGAGTCCTGGCCAAAGCTGACTATACAATGATCTACTGGGTCTGTAGACCAATCAGGTGATCATTTTCCTGGTCTGTATTCATAATTTGGATTTAGGTGCTTAACACTTGATGCAGCCTCCTCATAGGATCCTTGATCTGTGAGGAAAGAGGAAGACTGAGTGCAAGTCTCTGAAACTATCCCACCGTTTGCTAATAACAATATTAGTGAATTAAATAATACTGCATCCTGTGTGCATGCTGGGGAGAGGTTAAGGGGGTGCTGGTGGTGATGACAAAAATTAGTGAAATTATTAAAAATATAAAGCATGCCAGGTTGGTGATTCTCATTATAGTTCTGTTTAATTTACCAGTCTGGTCCCTGTAGAAACCAAATAGTTCCTGAAACATGGTTGTCAGTAGACTACTGAACCCTCAAACAAGCAGTATTTTCAGTCACAGCTGCTGTGCCACATATGTTGGCTTAACTAGTGGAGATCTATGTGGATTTGGGTGCATGATATATAGACATTCTTGCTGCCCACTTGTAGAAAATGCAATTGGCAGTCAGAAGCTCTTCAGTATTTGTCTTAGCTGTGGAGAACTGCATCACCTGAAGTCAACCTTTCCAAGACAGACTGATCCTGTTACAAAGCAAAGTGAGGTATAAAGTGCAGACCATGCTATTGAGATGCAGAACAATTCTAATGGGCTATAGCCACTCCAGGTATATTTACCAAGTAGGCTGAGGATTTTCAGATCTTTTACTCAGTACTATTCCTCCCCATTTCTTTCACACATATTGATCCTTAGAAATCTCTATCTTGATGATGATCTCCTTCTCTGTGCGGAAGATTTTAAGTTTCGTGTAATCCCATTTCTTCATTTTTGTTTTTGTTTCCCTTGCCTTTGGAATCAAATTGACAAAAACATTGCTAAAAGACTGACATCAGGGAGATTACTGCCTGTGTTTTCTTCCAGCAAATTTATGATTTCAGGTCTTATATTCAAGTCTTTAATAAGTTAATTTTTGTGTATGGTGGAAAACAGTGGTCTAGTTTCATTCTTTTGTGTGTGTTTGGCTACCAAGTTTTCCCAGCACTATTTATTAAAGAAACTATTCTTCCTCCATTGTATATTATTTGCTCCTTTATTGAAAATGAATTTTCCATGTATGCATGGGTTTATTTCTGGGCACTCATTTCTGTTCCATTAATCTGTGTCTGTTTCCTGAACATACCATACTGTTTTGATTACTGAAGCCTTGTGTTATAGTTTGAGATCAGGGAGCATGGTATCACCAGCTTTGTTCTTTTTTCTCAAGGTTGTTTTGGCTATTCAGCATCACTTATTCCAGGCAATGTGTCAGTATCAGCTTCAAGTGTTTGACTCCTTGTTGCTACAAATGAATCAAACAGCAAATTACTCTAAGTTCCCTTTCAGCTTTTGTCATGTTTACATTAAAGAAGATAATAAAAATATGTATTCTCTGAATTTTCTGTGCTTTTTTGCATCATTTTTAGGTGAGTCTTATTAGTTATAAGATTGGTTTTAGTTCCAGTTCTGTAGTGGAACAAGGATAACATTCACCAGGTCTAAACATCTGTTTTAATCTTCTCAAAAAGTGCTGGTGGTAACAGAGCTGCCACTACTTCAGTCTATGTGTATCATCGTATTTCATGAACAGGTGGGCTGGATATATATTCCATGGGTCTTTAATTAATGTAGATTAACCTTGTCTGTTTTTGAAATTCAAATAAATAGAATTATTTATTATATATTTTTTAAATCAGTTTTATTTAATTCAACTTTCTATTTATCAGGTTCATACATTTTAGTGTTTCTTCCAGAATATTATTTATTTTCATTGCTATATAGTATATGTATTTATGCCATAATTTACTTATCTCTTCTACTGCTGAAGGGCATGTGGGTTTTTAGACTATATTTTATTATAATATATTTTATATTATAAATATATTTTTTAGATTATTTTCCATTGTAGGTTATTACAAGTTATTGAATATAATTCACTGTGCTATATCAGATCAGATCAGTCGCTCAGTCGTGTCCGACTCTTTGCGACACCATGAATCGCAGCACGCCAGGCCTCCCTGTCCATCACCAACTCCCAGAGTTCACTCAGACCCACGTCCATCGAGTCAGTGAT
>NW_011495034.1:10355239-10355586 GCF_000754665.1 Bison bison bison | reverse complement strand
CCTTGACTAGACGAACCTTTGTTGGCAAAGTAATGTCTCTGCTTTTGAATATGCTATCTAGGTTGGACATAACTTTCCTTCCAAGGAGTAAGCGTCTTTTAATATCATGGCTGCAATCACCATCTGTAGTGATTTTGGAGCCCAGAAAAATAAAGTCTGACACTGTTTCCACTGTTTCCCCATCTATTTCCCATGAAGTGGTGCGACCAGATGGCATGATCTTCATTTTCTGAATGTTGAGCTTGAAGCCAACTTTTTCACTCTCCACTTTCACTTTCATCAAGAGGCTTTTGAGTTCCTCTTCACTTTCTGCCATAAGGGTGGTGTCATCTGCATATCTGAGGTTA
>NW_011495034.1:10349258-10354843 GCF_000754665.1 Bison bison bison | reverse complement strand
ATTGATATTTCTCCTGGCAATCTTGATTTCAGCTTGTGTTTCTTCCAGTCCAGCGTTTCTCATGATGTACTCTGCATATAAGTTAAATAAACAGGGTGATAATATACAGCCTTGATGAACTCCTTTTCCTATTTGGAACCAGTTTAGGTAAGTCCTTATTGCTTATCTATTATTGTTTTATATATATATATATATATGTATCTGTTAATCTCATATTTCTAATTTATCCTTGCCTTCACTCCCTTTATCTTTTGAATACTGTAAGTTTGTTTTCTATGTGAGCTTTTTTCTCTTTTTGTAAACTAATTCTTTTGTATTATTTTAAAATTTCACATAAAAGTGATGTCATATAATATTTGTCTTTATCTGACTTATTTCACTTAGTATGATATTCTCTAAGTCCATTTGTGTTGCTATAAATGGCAATATTTCATTCTTTTTTATGGCTGAGTAATATTCCAATGCATATATACACCATGTCTTCTGAGGTAAATCATCTATTTTTGAGGGGAACTTGGATTGTTCCCATGTTTTGGCTATTATAAATAGTACTGCTATTTAACATTTAACGTTGCATTCAATGTAATATCAATATCACATTAAATACCACAGTAATCCAAGTCTATGCCCTAACCAGTAATGCTGAAGAAGCTGAAGTTGAATGACTCTATGAGGACCTACAAGACCTTATAGAACTAACACCCAAAAAAGATATCCTTTTCATTATAGGAGACTGGAATGCAAAAGTAGGAGGTCAAGAAATACCTGGAGTAAAAGGCAAATTTGGCCTTGGAGTACAGAATGAAGCAGGGCACAGGCTAATAGAGTTTTGCCAAGAGAATGCACTGGTCATAACAAACACACTCTTCCAACAACACAAGAGAAGACTCTACACATGGACATCACCAGATGGTCAATACTGAAATCAGACTGATTATATTCTTTGCAGCCAGAGATGGAGAAGCTCTATACAGTCAGCAAAATCAAGACAGGGAGCTGACTATGGCTCGGATCATGAACCCCTTATTGCCAAATTCAGCCTGAAATTGAAGAAAGTAGGCAAAACCACTAGACCATTCAGGTATGACCTAAATCAAGTCCCTTATGATTATACAGTGCAAGTGAGAAATAGATGCAAGTGATTAGATCTTATAGAGTGCCTAAAGAACTATGGACAGAGGTTCATGACATTGTACAGGAGGCAGTGATCAAGACCATCCCCAAGAAAAAGAAATGGAAAAAGGCAAAATGGTTGTCTGAGGAGTCCTTACAAACAGCTATGAAAAGAAGAGAAGCAAAAGGCAAAGGAGAAAAGGAAAGATATACCCATTTGAATGCAGAGTTCCAAAGACTAGCAAGAAGAGATAAGAAAGCCTTCCTTAGTGATCAATGCAAAGAAATACAGGAAAACAGTAGAATAGTAAAGACTAGAGATCTTGTCAAGAAAATTAGAGATACCAAGGGAGCATTTCATGCAAGGATGGGCACAATAAAGGACAGAAATGGTATGGACCTAACAAAAGAAGAAGATATTAAGAAGAGGTGGCAAGAATACACAGAAGAACTATACAAAGAAGATCTTCATGACCCAGATAATCATGATGGTGTGATCACTCACCTAGAGGCAGACATACTGGAATGCGAATTCAAGTGGGCCTTAGGAATCATCACTACGAACAAAGCTAGTGGAGGTGATGGAATTCCAGTTGAGCTATTTCAAATCCTGAAAGATGATGCTGTGCTGGGAAAGTGCTGCACTCAATATATCAGCAAGTTTGGAAAACTCAGCAGTAGTTACAGGACTGGAATTCAGTTTTCATTCCAATCCCAAAGAAAGGCAATGCCAAGGAACGCTCAAACTACCACACAATTGGACTCATCTCACACGCTAGCAAAGTAATACTCAAAATTCTCCAAGCCAGGCCTCAACAGTACGTGCATCATGAACTTCCAGATGTTCAAGCTGGATTTAGAAAACTCAGAGGAACCAGAGATCAAATTGCAAACATCTGTTGGATCATCGAAAAAGCAAGAGAGTTCTAGAAAAATTTCATTTTATTGACTATACCAACCCTTTGACTGTGTGGACCACAACAAACTCTGGAAAATTCTCAAGGACATGGAAATACCAGACCATCTGACCTGCCTCTTTAGAAATCTGTATACAGGTCAGGAAGCAACAATTAGAGCTGGACATGGAACAACAGACTGATTCCAAATAGGGAAAGGAGAACATCAAAGCTATATATTGTCACCCTGCTTATTTAACTCATATGCAGAGTTCATCATGAGAAATGCTGGGCTGGAAGAAGCACAAACTGGAATCAAGATTGCTGGGAGAAATATCAATAACCTCAGATATGCAGATGACACCACCCTTATGACAGAAAATAAAGAAGAACTAAAGAGCCTCTTGATGAAAGTGAAAGAGGAGAGTGAAAAAGTTGGCTTAAAACTCAACATTAAGAAAACTAAAATCATGGCATCTGGTCCTATCACTTCAAGGCAAATAGATGGGGAAACAGTGACAGAATTTATTTTTGAGGGGCTCCAAAATCATGGCAAATGGTGATCGCAGTCATGAAATTAAAGGATGCTTGCTTCTTGGAAGAAAAGTTATGACCAACCTAGACAGCATATTAAAAAGCAGAGACTTTACTTTGCTAACAAAGGTCCGTCTAGTCAAGGCTATGCTTTTTCCAGTAATCATGTATGGATGTGAGAGTTGAACTATAAAAAAAGCTGAGCACTGAAGAATTGATGCTATTAAACTGTGGTGTTGGAGAAGACTCTTGAGAGTCCCTTTGACTACAAGTAGATCCAACCAGTCCATACTAAAGGAAGTCAGTTGAATATTCATTGGAAGACCTGATGCTGAAGCTGAAATGCCGTAAATTGACACTTGATGCAAAGAACTGACTCATTAGAAAAGATTCTGATGCTGGGAAAGATTGAAGGCAGTAGGAGAAGGGACATCAGAGGATGAAATGGTTGGATGGCATCACCGACTCAATGGACATGAGTTTATGTAAGTTCCAGGAGTTGCTGATGGACAGGGAAGCCTGGCGTATTGCAGTCTGTGGGTCAGTTTGACAAAGAGTCAAACACAATTGAGCCACTGAACTAAATTTATAAACATTGAGGTGCATTTACCTTTTTGAATTAGAGTTTTCATCTTTTTTGGACATATGCCAAGGAATGGGATTGCTGCATTATTGTGTGGCATAAGCATGCTCAGTTGTGTCTGATTCGTTTGCAACCCCATGAACTGTAGCCCTCCAGATTTTTCTGTCCATGGGATTTCCCAGGCAAGAATACTGGAGTGGGTTGCCATTTCCTTCTCTGGGGTTACTGGATCATATGGTAGCTTTATTTTTAGTTATTTTAAAGAAACTCCATACTATTCTCCATAGTGGCTGTACCAATTTACATTCCTGCCAACAGTCTACAAGGGCTCCCTTTTCTTCACACCCACTCCAGAATTTGTCTGTAGACTTTTTGGTGATAGCCATTCTGAGTAGAGTGAGATAATACCTCATTATGGTTTTGATTTACATTTCTCTAGCAATTATGGATGTTAAGTATCTTTTTATGTGTCCATTGGTCATCTATATGTGTTCTTTGGAGAAACGTATATTTAGGTCTTCTGCCCAATTTTTATTGGGTTGTTTTTTTTTTTTTGATATTGAGTTATATGAGCTGTTTATATATTTTGGAAATTAACCCTTTGTTTGTTGCATTGTTTTCAGCTCTTACTCTTCTATCAAAAATTTTATCTGTTGCATAACTATAGTGTGCTTGTGAAAATTTTAATAAATAAAATATATTAAGTTTATTATGTAATTCTACGTTTCTTTATAAAATTGCTCTGCTAATTGAATTTTATTTAACATTGCATGTATTGGTTTCCTTGGACCAAGTATTTGCACATTTCTTGTATAGGTAATATGTTGAAGACTGTTCCCAACTAGCTGGTTTTAAAACTCAGGTTCTCTTATTTATTGCTAAGCCAGTTTTCTTATTTCATTTAGCTTTGTCAGTGTGATTCTTTGTGTATTCATGTCCCCTTTACTTCTCTGAAACATAGATTTATTTCAACTGTTGCAAGCATAGGTTTTGGATTTGTCACTTCAAATTGTGCTCCTAAAAATGACTTCAGTCAATGCATTTTGTTGTTGTTGTATGCTGGGACCTACTGCCACTGGGTCATTATCATATATGATACAAAGGACTTGTATCAATAATATATAAAGAATCTTTAGAACTCAATAATAGAAAGACAAACAGTCCAATGAAACCATGGTCAAAGAGTTTGCATAGACAATTCTCAAAAAAGAAATTCAAACTGGAAAAGCGTTTGAAAGGATGCCTGCCATAATTAGATAAATAAAACTCAAAATCACTTCACACTCACTAGAATAATTTTAATAATAAAAAAGCCAGGATGAACATAATAATAAAAAACAGAATTAACATAATACAAAAAATTAGAATGACTATAATATAAAAGGTAGAATATAAGGAATTGGTAAGGATGTACTTCCTAGGTGGTAATAGTGGTAAAGAAGTCGCCTACCAATGCAGGAGACGTTAAGAGACATAGATTCGATTCCTGGGTTGGGAAGATCCCCCGGAGAAGGAAATAGCAACCCAATCCAATATTCTTGCCTGGAGAATCCTGTGTACAGAGGAGCCTGGCATGGTGCAGTCCATAGGGTTGCAAAGAGTCAGACACGACTGAAGTGACTTAGTATGTAGAAATTGGAATTCTCATATACTGGCACTCAGAATGTTTGATGGTGTAAATACTTTGGAAAATAATTTGACAGTTCCATAAAACATTAATACAGAGTTGTCAGTTTACTCATTAGTTCTACTATTAAAGAAATGAAGAGCACCAAAGAAAATAAAACATATGTACAAATACACACATAAATGTTTCTATATGAATGCTCATGTCAGCATTATTCATAATAGCCAAAAGTAGAAGCAACTCAAATGTCCTTCAGCTAATAAACTGATTATACATTGTAGTATATTCATTCAATTAAATAGTATTTGGCAATACAGATTAAGCAGATCTATACAAATAGAAAGTAGATTAAGCTTTCCCAATGGCTTGAGTGGGTGGGGGAAATGAGAGTTAGTGCTAAGGGGTACAAGGTTCTTTTTGGAGTGATGGAGATAATTCTGAGATTAGATTATGATGCTGAATGCACAGATCAGCATCACTGATATTACACTTTAAAAAGGTAAACTTTTGTCTATAAATTATACAGCAATTTACTGTCAACATTAAATATTACTATATGCTAGAATACAAAGTGAAAGTGGAAAGTGAAAAAGTTGGCTTAAAACTCAACATTCAGAAAACGAAGATTATGGCATCTGGTCCCATCACTTCATTGGAAATACATGGGGAAACAGTGGAAACAGTATCAGAATTTATTTTGGGGGCTCCAAAATCACTGCAGATGGTGACTGTGGCCATGAAATTAAAAGACACTTACTCCTTGGAAGGAAAGTTATGTCCAACCTAGATAGCATATTCAAAAGCAGAGACATTGCCAACAAAGGTCCGTCTA
>NW_011495034.1:10306025-10349020 GCF_000754665.1 Bison bison bison | reverse complement strand
GATGCTGGGAGGGATTGGGGGCAGGAGGAGAAGGGGACGACAGAGGATGAGATGGCTGGATGGCATCACTGACTTGATGGACGTGAGTCTGAGTGAACTCCAGGAGTTGGTGATGGACAGGGAGGCCTGGCATGCTGCGATTCATGGGGTTGCAAAGAGTTGGACACGACTGAGTGACTGAACTGAACTGAATTGAACTGAAGGTACTATTATAGCAATTATGCAAGAAACTTTAGGAGCATTGCCTTTAATTATAGCCCGTCTTGAGGACAAGTTTCCTTGTCCTCAAGAAATGATTAAAAAACAAAACACAAACAAACAAAAAAGCAGAAGTTTTATGAGTCCTTTAAGACCCTAGATCTAGCATAATAGAAGAGATTGGAAGACAAGTCTCCCTGTCTTCAAATCAGTTTGCAATACTAGACATTGCTTCATCAGAATAATAATAATATTTGAGCTAATGCATATGGAAAAGGCTTTTTTCTATACCACAAATCCCCCAGGCATATGTAAAGTATTATTTTTAACCATCCTCATTGAGAATGCAGAATTTTTCCTTGTCTTATTAAAAGTTATTTGTGTACCTAGCACAAATCATACTTCCTTTAGCCAACAGCAGTAATGTGATAATACAAATCTGTGCACACATACATCTATACAATGTAGAAGAACCATGCAATGAACACATAAAGGCATAAGCATATGACAAGAAAGAAGCAAAACCCTCTTTTCCTCCAGAATTTTGTATTTTACAGAACACACAGTTAATCTTTTATTAGATAAATTTTTAGTATTTGCATGCTCTATTTAAAAATACTTTAGAAACAAAAGAGTCTTTTTCAGAGGACTTTTTAAAAGAAAGTGTTTCTATGTGGTAAACCATCTCCCTTTTTGGAAAGAGAGAGAAGCTTTTCTTTTTAGACTTGATGAGGTAAAAGTCAGGCACAGTCTTTTCATGTCATGAATCTCTTCTAGCTGTCACCCAGAAGTAGCCTCTTGTTAGGAAGTATTTCCTTAAGTGGTGCTTAGATGCTAATTAACTTCATCCAAATTCTAAAATATCTTTCAAACACATTTTCATGAGTGTTTCTGGCATAAGTGAATAGATTTCCATTTTACCAACATACATTGATACCCTATTAACTAAATCTTAGTACCTATTACTTAGTTGTTTTAATAACAGTGAACTTAAGTGAACTTCATATTGATGAACTCTTTAGATCTGCCTACTTTGTGAAACACAAAGGGTACTTTTGAAAATGATCATTTCAGATTCATAAGCCAAGAACTAAGATGAATTTTGTTTAAACAACCAATTACTTTACCTCAAGCCCTTCAGAGGTGGAGACTTTATACATTTTTTTTTTTTTTTTGCTCAAATGTTAAAAAGAGATGCTGCAGACATGGATACGTCGAGAGAATCCTCTCTGTTTGTTTGGTAAAGATCCAACCTCCTTTCCACAGAGCAGAAATATGCTCTTTTTTTTTTGGTAATAATTTTAGAAAAATCAAGCCTTGCCTATCATGGTAAGATTTCCCAGAGACAGCTGAGGAAAAAAAATAGTTTGATGGATAGGGACCTGTAGGGCTTCCAAGTTCAACAGAAACAGCCTCAATTACACAACTGTAACTTCCTCTGTTTAGAGATGGAAGTTTCTAATCTGTAGGAAAACATTTAGAGCAACAAGAGATTAGACTATTTACCTCCTCAACCTGCCCTAGTAATGGCATTCCCGGTCTCCTTCTCAGAGACTTGCAGAGAAGCAGCGTATTAGTAAAGCAGCCCCAAAGAAAGGAATTGTCCTGTCCAGAGTCTGGATGACCTAGAACAGCAGGTCATAGGGGTGATAGAAGAGAAGCAGTGTTGGTGATTGGAGAAGGCAATGGCACCCCACTCCAGTACTGTTGCCTGGAAAATCCCATGGACAGAGGAGCCTGGTAGGCTGCAGTCCATGGGGTCGCTAGGAGTCGGACACAACTGAGCGACTTCGCTTTCACTTTCCACTTTCATGCATTGGAGAAGGAAATGGCAGCCTACTCCAGTGTTCTTGCCTGGAGAATCCCAGGGACGTGGAAGCCTGGTGGGCTGTCGTCTATGGGGTCACACAGAGTCGGACACGACTGAAGCGGCTTAGCAGCAGCAGCAGCAGTGTTGGTGCTCATGGCCATGATAAACACAGTGTGCAAAACACAGAAGCAAAAGGAGTCAAGGGCCAAGCACCAGGCATTTATAAAAGTTGTCAGAGACCTCAGAAATGGTTTTAGTCTTGTAATGAAGTGCAGAGATTACAAATCCAAATGCACACAGAGGCCAGGAAAGTAATATAAATGACTGAGGCAGTGAATGCTTAAGAGAAATCAGATGACAAATATAATCAACACACCATTAAGTAATGAGATTTTTCAGACATAGACAGTAATACTAGCAATATTAATCAATACCTTTTCACACACCAGCTGGCTTTTATAAATGTTGCCATGTTTGATTTAGCTATTTTGTTCTTTAAAACAAAACATTACAGAAAGTTACAATTTCCTCTATTCCTTTTTTAATATTATATTTTTCCTTCTGCAAGAGATAAGCACAATCATATAATTGATATTTATTACTTTGTGCATGTCTTATAAACTAGATTGATTTCTGAGTAATAATAATAAAGGGTACACTTATTCTCACAACCTACTGTTATTGCTTGTATTAGGTTTTTGAGATGTATTCATGCTGATACATATGACATGCTTTTTTATTTTCAGTGAAATGTATATTACTATTTATCATATAAGTAAACCACCCTTTAATGAACCAATTTTTTCTGTAAACAGGCCATGTTTACATATTATCTTCTCCAAAAAAACACTGCAATATATAGCTCCTTGGAGAAATGTATGAAACTTCATTTAAAGAATATATGAAATGATTGAGGCATAAGGTGTATGCATCATCAATCTTACTATTTGTCTTCAAATATCATCCCAAATTGTTGCTGTATACAATCTGTACTCCTTTCCCAAGGAGGTAGAGGGTTGGCTGTCCCACACCTGCCATTTTATGTCAGGGACTTGAGCACCCTCAGATTTTGGTATTGGAGCATGGGAGGGTTCCCAGAACCAGTCCTCCATGGATATCAAAGGATGACTATAAATCAAAAATTTTCAGTATGCCAAGTACCCAGGTTAAGAAGCAGAGTTTTCTTAGGGTCTTAGGAACTCCTCTGGGCTCCATGCTTTCATATTTCCATACTCTCCCAGAAATAATTACCATCCTGACTTTTGTGATAATAATTTCTTTGTTTTTGCTTTTTTTTTTACTTTATATTTTGTAACTATCATGCAATGAAAGTCATGTTTTTCTCCTGGTGCACAGTTCTAGGCATTTAACTATATGTATACATTTGTGTAGTCGCCACCACCATGAAGACCCAAAGCTGCTCCATAACTCAAAGAACTCCTAATGCTCTCACTTCTTGGTGATACCATCATCCCCACCCGTGCTACTGCTAACCACGGGTCTGTTTTCCAGGACTATGGCTTGTCTTTTTAAGACTGTTGAATAAATGAAATCAAGCAGTAGGTAATCTTGAGACATAAAATCATTCAGCATAATGTCTCTGAAATTCATCTAAGACGTGTGCTTTTATTGATAGTTTCCCTCTTTATTTCTGAGTAGTATTCATTGTATGTGGAGAAGGCAATGGCACCCCACTCCAGTACTCTTGCCTGGAAAATCCCATGGAGGGAGGAGCCTGGTGGGCTGCCATCTATGGGGTCGCACAGAGTCGGACACGACTGAAGTGATTTAGCATAGCATAGCATAGCATAGCATAGTATAGCATTCATTGTATGGCTGTGCCATAATCTCTTTATCCATTAACTTGTTGAAGGACATTTCAATTTTTTCTGTCTTTTAGCCATCACAAAGAAAGCTGCTGTGAACCTTCATGGGCGTGCTTTACTGTTACACATAAACTTCCATTTTGTAGGGTAAATACCAGGGAGTGGGCTTGCTCAGTCTTATGGTAAATGTGTACTTAACTTTGTAAGAAACTGCCAAACTGGATCTGTTCTCAAGTCCACTGCTTCTGCCCTGTCATCTTCACTCTACTAAGTCCATTCAACAGGCTTTTAAAATTTCACTTGTTATATTTTGCTGCTCTATAATTTTCATTTTGTCCCTTTTAAAGGATAATTTCCACTTCTTTGCTAAGATGTTTTTAAGTTTTTCATTTATTTAAGAGAATTTGTAATCAACTGTTAAAATGTTTTATGGCAGCTGCATTAAAATCTTTGTCATATAATTCTTTTTATTTATTAATATAAATTTATTTATTTTAATTGGAGGTTAATTACTTTACAATATTGTATTGGTTTTGCCATACATCCACATGAGTCCGCCATGGGTATACACGTGTTCCCCATCCTGAACCCCCCTCCCACCTCCCTCCCCATACCACCCCCCTGGGTCATCCCAGTGCACCAGCCCCAAGCATCCAGTATCATGCATCGAACCTGGACTGGTGATTCATTTCTTATATGATATTATACATGTTTCAACACCATTCTCCCAAATCATCCCACCCTCTACCTCTCCCACAGAGTCTAAGAGACTGTTCTATACATCTGTGTCTCTTTTGCTGTCTCGCTTACAGGGTTATCATTACCATCTTTCTAAATTCCATATATATGCGTTAGTATACTGTATTGGGGTTTTTCTTTCTGGCTTACTTCACTCTGTATAATAGGCTCCAGTTTCATCCACCTCATTAGAACTGATTCAAATGTATTCTTTTTAATGGCTGAGTAATACTCCATTGTGTATATGTACCACAGCTTTCTTATCCATTCATCTGCTGATGGGCATCTAGGTTGCTTCCATGTCCTGGCTATTATAAACAGTGCTGTGATGAACATCGGGGTTCACGTGTCTCTTTAAATTCTGGTTTCCTTGGTGTGTATGCCCAGCAGTGGGATTGCTAGATCATAAGGCAGTTCTATTTCCAGTTTTTTAAGGAATCTCCACACTGTTCTCCATAGTGGCAATTAACATCTGATTCATCTTGGTGTTGGTGTCAGTTGATTGTCTTTCCTCATTAAAGTTGTAATTGTTTTGATTTTGGTATGGCAAGTGATTTTTAATTTTTAATATTTTGTCTTTTATGTTAGAAGGCTCTGGGTTGACATTACGTCTTTTATTCAAGTGAAAAATTATGCTAGTTAGGTTTAGCATGTGGTCCTAGACTTCTTTTATGGATTGCGATTCCAATTCCAATTTTGTTTTCAGACATTTGAAGTATTGTTTTGGCCTGCTGATTTATTGATACAGTGCTATTGTGGCTCCCAATGGTCTCTACTGGCATTTTCTGGGGTACAGGAGAGGGGATGGAGACTTGAATCCAGAGTAATGAAGAGGCTGCTTGTATCTGTACCACCAGCCTGCCTTGGTGTCTTCCTTTAGGGAAGGAGAGCCTCAGGTCTGTGTAGACAAAAAGGCTTCCCTGACTATACAGGGAAGATCCTCCTACCAGTGATTCCCAGCCTCCCTTGTGTCTCTAGTGGGAAGGGAAGTCTCTGTCAGTACTAAAGTTATAGGGACCTTACCAGGTTTTGATGTTTCTTTGTTTAATACTTATACTTGATTTGTAGTTTAAAGTGTGTGTTGACTTCTAGTCACGCTAAGGTTGTGGTGGTGAGTTGTAGTGTTTTAATGGTGCTGGTACTTCTATACTGTTTTGGAGGATATATGGCAGCTAGGCAGCTACCGTTATCTTCAGCCACAATTGTCCTCAATGACTTAGAAAATGATCCTCTCTGCCACTCTCCTTACCTTCAAGAATGAGTAGGCATGGTTTGATTTGTCTGAGAAAAATGGAAACTATACAAACTGACACATTTTCCTAGTCACTTATTTCCCAAAAGCATGTCATCCAATTCACCAACACTCGTAATAGCCATGGATCTTATGTCATAAATGGTGCTGCATTTATTTTCTCAGACTTTTTCTGTTTTCACCAAAATTTTCTTAAACAGCATTGTTCCAGATTTATTGAATATCCTGGAAATTGATGAAGAAAATATTTTATAAAAATATATATATTAAAGCCTAAATGTACTATCTTGATGCATTGTGTATTAAAACAGACAGAAAAGACTTTAATGTAGTTATTAGTAATAATACTATTTAAAATAAATTCATCGTTCTTAGAATTTGTGTAATAAACAGATTCATTGCTTTACATATTCAAAAAAGTCTAGTGAGAACAAAATAGTAGATTTTTTTTTCATGATCATGGAACATTATCTATGGTGAAGAATATAGAATGGTTTTCTACCTATTAGCAAAGTAAAATAACTGGAATCATACAATTTTTAAAATTTGAGAGTACTATATGTATTTAACTTTTTACAACTCTCATCCTTTTCTTTTCTGGAATTTTTACTACAGCATCCAGAGCAGTAATTATAAAGATGTTGCTTGAATATTGACAGTGGAAGAAGCAAAGAGGCATTGACATAGTTGCTGTTATATTTCTAGTTTCAGAGACAGACCTCAAAAATATTATCTTTATATTAACATATATACTTTGAGGCTACATTAGGAAGTAACATATGATGTAAAATTTTGAATGCACTTTGCTTTGGTTTTCCATCATTGTAAAAATCAACACAAATGTGTCTAACTACTTCAATCTGAAGGTCACTGGTTATATTGAGAAGTGATATTTAGTTACAGAGATGATAATATCTACAACTGTACATCTGGTTTTTGAGTCATGTACTAATCTGAGTATTGGGAATTCCTGGCATTTCTGGGAAAAAATATACTCAGTATGGAAAGTATATAAGCTGCATAATGTAGATGTATGGAAGAAAAAGCTGGATCATAATTTTAATATTATAAAATCTTTGCATTCTGCTCTAGAGTTATGGGTATAACAGGAGATTAAATGACATAATGCTATATAAATGTAAAGTGCAATCATTATTATTATTCATCACTCCTTTGGTCTTCAAAAAGTGTAATTTGACCTCTCAGCAATGTTTAATTTATGTGCCAGTTTGAATTAAAGATAGATCTTCCAGATGCTTGAAACAGGGTAGAAGGTATCTAAAGTTTCTTATAGACTCATTTGTCTCTAAAATGTTGTTATTACATTTTTTTATAATCCTGACATGCAGTTTTGTAGTATGTGCTTTTAAAATGTCTGTGAGATTTCTATGACTTATTTCTCCTGAAAAGCTCAACTTGTATCTGTTCAGTGGCAATTAATTTTATTACTATTTTCATAATTCCTTAAAATGATACATACACGTGGGTTTTTGCCTTTTAAAAATAGAATGGCTGCAATCCAAAAGTCTACAAGCAATAAATGCTGGAAAGGGTGTGGAGAAAAGGGAACCCTCTTACACTGTTGGTGGGAATGCAAACTAGTACAGCCACTATGGAGAACAGTGTGGAGATTCCTTAAAAAACTGGAAATAGAACTGCCTTATGATCTAGCAATCCCACTGCTGGGCATACACACTGAGAAAACCAGAAGGGAAAGAGACACGTGTACCCCAATGTTCATCGCAGCACTGTTTATAATAGCCAGGACATGGAAGCAACCTAGATGCCCATCAGCAGATGAATGGATAAGAAAGCTGTGGTACATATACACAATGGAGTATTACTCAGCCATTAAAAAGAATACATTTGAATCAGTTCTAATGAGGTGGATGAAACTGGAGCCTATTATACAGAGTGAAGTAAGCCAGAAAGAAAAACACCAATACAGTATACTAACGCATATATATGGAATTTAGAAAGATGGTAACAATAACCCTCTGTACGAGACAGCAAAAGAGACACTGATGTATAGATCAGTCTTATGGACTCTGTGGAAGAGGGAGAGGGTGGGGAGATTTGGGAGAATAGCATTGAAACGTGTATAATATCATGTATGAAACGAGTCGCCAGTCCGGGTTCGATGCATCGTACTGGATGCTTGGGCTGGTGCACTGGGAAGACCCAGAGGGAGGGTATGGGAGGGAGGAGGGAGGAGGGTTCAGGATGGGGAATGCGGGTATACCTGTGGCGGATTCATTTCGATATTTGGCAAAACTAATACAATATTGTAAAGTTTAAAAATAAAATAAAATTAAAAAAATATCATATTAGTGTTAAACACCTTTAATTTAATAATTGAATAATGGGGTGAACTGGAAACTTACTTCCCTCATTTAATTCAGCAAATAGAATTTATTTAGCACTAACTCTACCTAACTGTTGTGGGTACACAAAATGAATGGATATCACTATCATCAAAGATTTTATACTCATAAGGCTAAATGTCAAGTCACATCAGTCATGTCTGACTCTTTGTGACCCTATGGACTCTAGCCCACCAGGTTCCTCTGTCCATGGGATTCTCCAGGCAAAAATACTGGAGTGGGTTGCCATTTCCTTCTCCAGGGGATCTCCCTGACCTGGGGCTAGAAACCACGTCCCTTAAGTCTTCTGCCTTGGCAGGTGGGTTCTTTACCACTAGCGCCACCTGGGAAGCCCCTCATAAGGCTAAAGACATTATAAAAATGTATACTGTTAAATAACATAAACTCTCACCTCTGATATAAAAAATTTCTCAAAGATGTGGTCTGTAACTTAAAGGATGCTTTTTTAGTAAGAAAATTTTAAATATCATTTATTTAAAAATTAATTATTGTTCTTTTCAACTACTTTGCTTGTTAAAGTCTAAAGGTATAAATATTGCAATCTGTGAATGATTAGTTCAATATACACTAAGAATAAGCACAGATGATTAAGCCAACATATTAATATATGCATCAGTTTTTTAATGCAATCCATGGATTAGAGAGAAATAATAACTTTTCTCCCTCCACCCTCTTTTATGGACTTTATCTGAAAATTATTTCAGAAAGATAACCAGAACCACATTATCTGGTATACCACCTTAGTTTAGGGTTTCCCATGTCAGCTGGTAGAGAATCCACCCACGATGCGGGAGACCTGGGTTCAATTCCTGGGTTGGGAAGATCCCCTGGAGAAAGCAACACCTACCCACTCCAGTATTCTAGCCTGAAGAATTCCATGGACTGTACAGTCCAAGGGGCTTTGTTGCTGTTCAGTTGCTCAGTCATGTCTGACTCTTTGCCACTCCATGAAGTGAAGTGTACCAGTCTTCTCTGTCCTTCACCATCTCCCAGAGTTTTCTCAAACTCATGTTCATTGAGTCAGTGATGCCATCCAACCATCTTATCCTCTGTCATCCCCTTCTCTTCCCACTTTCAATTATTGCCAGCATCAGGTCTTTTCTAATGAGTCGGCTCTTTGCATCAGGTGGCCAAAGTACTGGGGCTTTAGCTTCAGCATCAGTTCTTCTAATGAGCATTCAAGGTTGATTTCCTTTAGGATTGACTGGTTTGATCTCCTTGTTGTCCAAGGGACTCTCAAGAGTCTTCTCCAACACCACAGTTCAAAAACATCAATTCTTTGGTGCTCTGCCTTCCTTATGGTCCAACTCTCATATCCATACATGACTATTGAAAAAACCATAGTTTTGACTAGATGGACTTCTATCAGCAAAGTAATGTCTCTGCTTATTAATATGCTGTCCAGGTTGGTCATAGCTTTTCTTCCAAGGAACAAGTGTCTTTTAATTTCACAGCTGCAGTCACCACCCACAGGGATTTTGGAGCCCAAGAAAATAAACAGTTTCTATTGTTTCTCCATCTATTTGCCATGAAGTGATGGGACCGGATGTCATGATCTTCATTTTTGGAATATTTTAAGCCAGGCTTATCACTCTCTTCTTTCACTTTCATCAAGAGATTCTTTAGTTCCTCTTTGCTTTCTACCATAAGGGTGGTGTCATCTGCATATCTGAGGTTGTTGATATTTCTCCTGGCAATCTTGATTCCAGCTTGTGTGTAATCCAGCCCAACATTTTGAATGATGTTCTCTGTATATAAGTTATATAAGCAGGGTGACAATATACTGCTTTGATGGACTCCTTATCCAACTTTGAACCAGTCTGTTTTTCCATTCCTGTATTAATTGTTGCTTCTTGACCTGCATACAGGTTTCATAAGGTGGTCTGGTATTCCCATCTCTTAATTTTCAACAGTGTTGTGATCCACACAGTCAAAGGCTTTAGTGTAGTCAATGAAGCAGAAGTAGATGTTTCTCTGGAATCCTCTTGTTTTTTCTATAATCCAATGGATGTTGGCAATTTGGTCTCTGGGTCCTCTGCCTTTTCTAAATCCACCTTGTATATCTGGAATTTCTTGGTTCACATACTGTTGAAGCCTAGTTTGAAGAGTTTTGAGCATTACCTTGCTAGCATGTGAAATGAATGAAATTTTGTGGTAGTTTGAACATCTTTAGCAAGGCCTTCTTTGGAATTGGAATTAAAACTGACTTTTTAAAATATATAAGTGAGAATAAGCCAAAAAGAAACACTTCTCAACCAAAACAATGATGTCATTGTTGTTTTTCAGTTGGTAAGTCATGTCTGACTCTTTGGGACCCAATGGACTGACGCATGCCAGGCTCCCCTGTCCTTCACTATCTTCCAGAATTTGTTCAGATTCACATCCATTGAGTCAGTGATGCTTTCTCATTCTCTGAAACTCCCATCTCCTTGTGCCTTCAGTCTTTCCCAGCATCAGGGTCTTTTCCAATGAGTTGTCTCTTCACATCAGGTGGCAAATATATTGGTACTTCAGTCTCAGCACTGGTCCTTCCAATGAATTTGTGTGCTGGGCTTAGTCGCTCAATCATGTCTGACTCTGCAATCCCATGGACTATAACCCACCATGCTCCTCTGTCCATGGGGATTCTCTAGGCAAGAATACTAACGTGGGTTTCCATGCCCTCCTTCAAGGGATCTTCCCAACCCAGGGATCAAAACTAGGTCTCCCACATTGCAGGTGGATTCTTTGCCAGCTGAGACACCAGGGAAGCCCTTTCAACAAGTATTCAGGGTTGATTTTCTTTGGGATTGACTGATTTGATCTCCTTGCATCCAGGAGTCTCTCAAGAGTCTTCTCTAGCACCACAATTCAAAAGCATCCAGTCTATGTTGCTCAGCCTTCTTTATGGTCCAACTCTCACATCCATACATGACTACTGGAAAAACCAAAGCTTTGACTAGACAGAACTTTGTTGGCAAAGTAATGTTTCTTCTTTTTAATATGCTTTCCAGGTTTGTCATAGCTTTTCTTCAAAGGAACAAGCCTCTTTAATTTCATGGCTGCGGTCACCATCTGCTGTGATTTTGGAGCCCAAGAAAATAAAGTCTCTCACTGTTTCCATTGTTTCCCCATCCATTTGCCATGAAGTGACGGGACCAGATGCCATAATCTTCATTTTTTGAATATTAAATTTTAAGCCAGCTTTTTCACTCTCTTCTTTCACTTTCATCAAGAGGCTCTTCACTTTCTACCATTAGAGTGTTATGAGATTAAAATTTCTTAACTTTTATTCATGTGTATATATGCATTGTATTAACAAAAGAGCATAAAAGAAGCTTATCTGTAGTTTTTTTTTCCTCTTTTCAAGACATGACCTGTCTATAGAAAGCAATTCTGGGACATTGATAACAGTCCAGGTAACATTTTCAGATTATCCTTTAAGGGAGGAGGAAAGCATTATCTGGTCTAAGAGCTTTGACAAGAGCTGTCTGAGTGCCAGCAGAAAAGGACATTAGTAACCAAGATATATCATTTACAATGTGGCCTTTTTATGACTCCTGTCAAGTTACAGCATAATCTGAAGAAAATCAACATCATTTAAGGTTGCAATGACCTTCTAAGGGCTTGTTTTTAAGAGCAGAGGTTAAAAGGCACAACAGTGTGAGTCACCGAACATGATTGCACTGGAGCAAGTTTTATAGATTGTCATTTTCTTTTTAACTCTGCTTGTAAGCTCAGTGTCTATTATACAATTTTAAAATATTTTTTGAGAATTAGAGGGCTGTGTTAGGAGGTCTGGATTTTATTTTTCTTTTCCAATTTGATTTTCTATATAAACTTAACAAAAACATATGGACATAATGCCCATTAAAATGTGAGCCTCTTAAAAAATGGCTGAGACAAAAAAAAAGTGAGCTTCAACGTGATCAGGATATAATGAATAACTTAATATAATCATCTTTTTATAATAAATCAGAGCAAAGAAATAGCTCATCAGTATATGAAAGAGACTAATGTAGTAGATATTTGGTGACAGATCAGAAGACAAGACAATAATTCATAGTGACTTGACCAACCAGATGACTATTATGGCATTTGAAATGATCGACTAAGAATAGTAGTACTCTGGAGCAAAGTTACAACTTAGTTAAACACCAACAAGTGTTTCTAATCAAAACAGTAGAAACAAAGCACAGTAATCTTTTCTTCTTAGAAAGCTTGAAAATAAAGAGCAAATTCTGAAAAAAATCAATGTAGGGAAAAATAGACTAGTAAAAACTCCTGAAGAGAAAATGAATTACTAGAATTTAGAAATGAAGACACGCATCAGAGAACATCTGAGAGAAAGAAAAAGAGGACAAGCATTACAAGTTGAAATATGAAGAACAGGCTGAGAAACTTTAATTTTATTTAAAAGAAAAATTTCAGGAGGAACAAATATAGAAAACTGAGGAAAGGAAATAAAATATTCAAAGTGTTAAAGAAATATTTCAAGCATTAATGAAAAATCTGAGTATTGATATTAAAAAATTCATCACAACTGAACTAACTGAACCCCACCAAAAAATCACATTTAGACAGATGATAGTCAATGAAAATCCTTTAATGTTTCATAGAAATATAACTGAACTCATTTTTTTCCTATAACATATGTCCCCTGTCATTTTCTATATAAACTTTAATCATTTCTGTCTATATATTTAGCTTGATGCAGTTTGTGTAATATTACTAGAAGCTTTACTTTCACTTTTAGAAACTCTAAGCTTCTACTGTTTCCTGCTATAATCAGTGCTGGATCCTTCTTTGTGTATATATTTTAATTATTTTCTCAATTTGTTAACCTAGTATACAAAGAAACAAGTCTTACATTTTCAACCTCTGTATTTTTCCAGTGTTCTGTGTATTGTAGGCCATCAGTAAACATTTTTTATGTAAAGCAATGAATGAACGAACCCAGATAAAGGTCTCCAATTATTTGCAGTCATCAAATAAGCTTTTATACAAATATTTGGTTTATTGGAAGACTTAGCAGTTTGATACTTTGAAATAAAAACATCCCAGAGGGATGGTATGAGGAGGGAGGAGGGAAGGGGGTTTAGGATGGGGAACACATGTATACCTGTGGTGGATTCATGTTGATGTATGGCAAAACCAATACAATATTGTAAAGTAATTAACCTCCAATTAAAATACAAACATTTATATTAAAAAAAATAAAAAAGTAAAAACATCATTGGCTCTCATGAGTTTTGGTAAAATTTTCTTAGTTATAATAAATAAAAATCATCATCCATAAAGATGCTTGCATTTACTAAGTTTAAGATAAATAAGGATTAATAAAGTTTTTGTACTCTCAGCAAGTTAAACATAAGATGATTTTTCAACTATTATGACATTAACAATGTGATTATTAATCTCAAAAAGAAGTGAATATTATAATTCATGTGAGTTAGGCTAATAATAATGTATTTTCTTATAATAGAGATTGATAAAGATCAGAAATAAAAAATTTAAACAAGGTTTCCTATCAATAAAAACATAGAAAAGACTTCACAATCACCTGGCCCAAATTGTGCTAGTGGGATGTTTTAAGATCTTGACTTTTTCTGAGCTACAAACAACCCATGATTTCTTTCTGAGCCACGATCTCTCTCTGTTTTGCTCATTCTGTTCTCTTCTCATTTCCCTATTATCTTTTAACATCATGTTTGACCATGCATGCATGCATGCTCAGTCGTGTCCAACTCTTTGCAATCCCACGGACTATAGCCTGCCAGGCTCCTCTGTCCATGGGATGTCCCAGGCAAGAATACTGGAGTGGGTTGCTATTTCCTTCTCCAGGGAATCTTCCTGACCCAGGGATGGAACCCTCCTGACCCAGGGATGGAACCCATGTTTCCTGCATCTCCTATATTGGCAGGCAGATTCTTTACCACTGCGCCACCTGCGAAGCCCCAAGTTTGACCACTCCACTGTAAATCAGTTTTCATTTATTCCATATATTGCCTTTCCTGCTTTGATATCAGGGAATAATTTTTAAAGATAATTTTGAAAGAAGTAGGCTAACAATTGTGGAGAAAAGCAAGCTTATGTATAGAGCTTCCCAGGTACTCATTTGGTAAAGAATTGCCTGTAATGCAGGAAACCTGAGTTTGAGCCCTGGGTCAGGAAGATCCCTGGAGAAGGAAATGGTAACCTACTCCAGTATGTGGGCATTCATGTATATATTGAATGAAGAAGGGCTAGCCGATATGAAGAATTTTAAGAGATGAGTATTCTAGGTATCAGAGTCTTCCTCCACAAACATTATAGGACAGAAAAATACTTGTTTTTAAATTAATGGTATTTTAATACATGTATTTAAATTAATGTGATATTGTGCACCACAATGAGTATTAGAAAAGCACAGTACTTGGGTGATGAAAAATTATTTTTTAACCATCAACTTTTATTAAAAATGAAAATTTCTAATATATATTCTTTGTAAAGCTATATATGAACCCAAAATAACTCTTCAGAAAGAATAATAATAGATATTTTGCATCAAAAAAGCAAACATTTTAATTTGGACTTTCTAAATAATAGATTTAAAAAGTGGACCATTTTCAGCTCAGAGCTAGTGAACACAGAGAAAATTGTTATAGTGTCTGGCTGTCTGAGTGATCACATTCTAATTAGGTAATGCCTCTCCTATATTGACAGCTTTGACTCTTTCAGGTAAATATCTCAAAAGGAAAAGATGGTGAATAATATGATTAACAGAAAACTTAATTTACTTAAATCTCAGGCTTTTCTGGTAACCCATGAAATATTCTGGTAATCCTGCAAGCATATTGAATAATCTTAGATAATGACTGCATAATGTAGGGAGTACGCTCTGTTTCCATTCCTGATGTCAAGCAATTGTGGTTACACTTGGCATTTTTGAGTATAAATGCTGCTTCTATAATACCAGTTTCCCTGAAAAGTTTGGCAATAAGTGAGATTGATGACTGAGAACTGTGAAACTATCTTGGAATCACTGGCCTTTCTGAAACATTCAGAGCATCCATCTTTATCCTCTCACTTTGAGTATCACAGAATTGGAAATCAGGTGATCTAGCCTACTGTTCAGACTGTGCCTCAAACTGGTTGTGTGACCAGGGACATCTCTCATAAATCTCTTGGGTTTACTTATTTTATGGCAAAATGAAGGGGTTAAATTAGATTGCTAAAGTTCCTTGTAGGCCTGCCCTAAAATTGTGTGAATTTAAAAACATCTATTAATATATAAAAGACACATACTTTGAATTGAAGTAAACTATTGCTATTACTTGGCAAAGAAGTTTTTGAATGTAACCCACAAATCATAGATCAGCTACATTTTCACCCATTGATATCCATTGTGAGCACATTTCTAATTCTAAATTTAAATTTTTTATATCTGATAACTAAAAAGCTAATTATTTTGCACACATCTTTTTTTTTTTTCAGAAAGATCCAAAGATGAAATACTTTGCAGATAATCAGAATGGCCAAAATCTCTTTTTTCCCTAAAGTGTTAACATTTTTATCTCTAATGTGCTGTTTCACAGATACATAGAAAATCTAGTGCAAATAAACATCCAATTAAATGTTGCTACACAAAATAACTGGCCCATAGTTTAGATTTCACAGACATGCTAGGTAGAACTTTATGAAGAATTTAGCATGTGTATAAGATTAGTAGAATAAATATGACTGTGACTATTGCAAAATGATTTATTTCTTATTAAAAATAAATTGCCATTATAGAAGGAGGGAAAATAGGAAATATAGGGTTTCCCTTTACCATGTGTCTGATGGGCTGGTGACCACTGGCTAAGTGAAAGTGTATCTCTGGAGATAATAAGAAAACTGAATACAAACAATTGTTCTTGAGGAGCTGTTGTTGACTTGAGCTTAGGTATCTAAAGCATTATGCAGTTTCTGGTAACCAATATTCATGTCTTTATTTCCTCTCACACACAGTGCAGGTCGTCTATTATGGACTTACTTTTGGCAGTAAATGAAAGAGTCATCTTATCATTAATTGTGACAGCATAAATTAATAATTACTTGAATATTTACTTTGTGTGAGTCTCTGAGGTATAAAACTTTAATAATTACCATATTTTAACCTTCAAAACCCTAAATATGAGTATTATCATTATCTCCATTTTTTTAGATGAGACAGTTAAAATTTAAGGATGATAATTAACTTGTCCAAGTTTATATATCCAGGAAGTGATTTTGTTGATTCTTAAATTCATGTCTAGGTTAGTTTAAAGCCAATTCTTTTAATCAATATAGGATATTATTTAAAAATTAGATTGAAACAGTGTCAGAATGACCCAAGAAAACAAGGCTTCTAGAATCACAGGTGTGCTGTTGGCTGTATTGTATTCACTGATTCGTTGTGTTCGGGTGTTGTAAGTCTCCAAAATTATGAAACACTTCCACTTGCCATTTATCCCACAAATGGGCTTGCACAGTTGTGGAGTAACATGCTTTTGTCTGTTCCATTGGTACATTTTATTTTCTAATATTTGAAATATAAATCTCCCCAAATATTTTTAAAACATAGTTGTGTGAGGATCCAAATGAAGTGGATGAATACGCAGATTGTACAAAGAGCAATTTCCAACATAATATTCCTTCAGGATTGAAGAAGAGGATGGATAGTGAATTTTTTTCCTCCTGTTTTTGTTCCTAAGTGATCTTTGTTCAAAATTCAAGTATCAAATGTTAAAATAATTAAACAAGGGGATCATTAGACCAAGAAGGCTCTAATGCTTTGGTAGTTCCAAGCAAACCAAAAGTTGGAGCCAGAGTCCATGAAGCAGACGTAAGAAAATGAAACTTAAGAACAACCAACTTGGCTTTCCCAAGTAAGGCAACTGATTAAAGTGAAGTGAAGTGAAGTGGCTCAGTCGTGTCCGACTCTTTGCGACCCCGTGGACTGTAGCCCACCAGGCTCCTCTGTCCATGGAATTCTCCAGGCAAGAATACTGGAGTGGGTTGCCATTTCCTTCTGCAAGGGATCTTCCCACCCAAGGATTGAACCCAGGTCTCCCGCATTGCAGGCAGATGCTTTAACCTCTGAGACACCTAAAGAGGCAACTGATGAAGCTATAACTAAAGAACTGGCCTTCTTTGTTTCACTGTCTTCTCTATAAAAACTTAGCCCTGACTCCTTTCCAGGAACACTCATTCATTTTTTTTTAAATAGCTTTATTGAGAAATAATGCACAAAATAAAATACATTCATTAAAAGTGTACAATTTAATAAATTTTCGATGTGACACTAAAAATATGTGCCTCAGTCACCACTTTTGTTTTGATGCTGCCGGATCAAATCTATGTAAGCTCCAGTAAACTGCTGAGAATTCTGATGTACCTCCTTTTACCTTTAACATAATTTTCTGCCCCTTCTTCCCTACAGTGACTTTGTACCAAAAAATAAAAAAAAATTAGATCAGAGGAAGACAAGAGGCACAAATGGAAATGTTGTTTTCCACTTACTATTAACAAAGAGAATAAAATTAAAGCCTTCCTAAAACAGGGCTTGGGAAGATATTTCATCTCTCTCAAACTTTAATTTAAAAATTTTTTATAAATAATTTCCTTTTCATTGTATGATTATCTAAATGTATGTGCATTTCCACTAATAAGAGATGCTCAATACTTACATTTCTATAACTTAGTTCAAGTTGACCTTCTCATCTAATTCCACTAATTCTAGCTTCATCAACTTTACTCTTGTTACCAGATGTTTGTCTTTAAAAAAGTAAAAAGTAGAATATATTTCATTGCCTATAAAAGCAAATGTTACCAAAGAATTTAAGGAAATGGCTTTGCTAACAACATATAAAGCTCTTGCTTCTAAATGACAACAGGGCTGTAGGAAAATGGGAGAGGTGTTATTTGCACAACAAACACAGTAATTGTTTTTTCTGTGAGATTGGAAAGCCTGATAAATATCATGTTTATTTGCCAACCACCAACCATTTTCCTTGAATGTTATTATATTATTTGAATGAATATCCTGTCCAGAATTTTACCTGTAACATAATTTGAATTATCTCTGTATATAAAAACCAATAGCTGAACAGATTCCTTCAGAAGGTGTGATATATGAATTTATATAAGTTGTATATTATGAGGAAATTTATTTTTTCAACAATATTTTTTAAAACTCTGCATAGATATTTCCCTTTGAAATAAGTGTTTAAGTAGCCAGATGAATGCTGACATATTTCTAATTATTCATTTCTAATGATAAAATATAGACATTTGTCAGTTATAGTTCTTCTGGGAGGAGAAATCTACATTTTCACTTCATTATGGAAAAATTATCTGTTCTATGATTTACATAGAACTAATATTTTAAAATTAAACAACACATATTGTATTAAAAGTTACTTAAAACCAATAGATAATAGATTTCAAAAGACAGTGACATATTCAGTTATTAGTGATAAGTTTCTTGGCTCCAGAAACTGTATTCCCATATTAGAGGCATCATATCCAATCTTTATTTATAAAATATGATTTGACAAATCTTATGGATATCTGGCTACTTTTCTAAAGATTCTTTTTCATATGCCTTAATTCTTAAATCAGCAGTAATGATCATACATCAGGTGGCTAATATATACTTTCTGATGGACTAAGTAAAATCATTACAGTCCAAAAATTTTATTGCATTTTAAATGAGCTAGTCTTTTGATGATAAACCATTTACCTATTATATTTTCTTCATCTTTTGTCATTCTATACTTTAATTTTATTTCAACAATGTGATAGAAACAAGAAATCACTAGCAATTTACAGAGATGCGTGAATTATATAATAAATAAAAAATTATATTTGATTAAAAGTATTTGTCATCTTTCAACTTTGATGAAAATTTTAGAATTATTAAATTTATTGCTTAGCCTGTTTTGTTCACATTTTTTGGTGTACTCATATCAGAAAACTGAAGTATATTTAGATTTTACTGTTTTAAACAAGCAATCCCCAAAGGCAGAAAGCGAAGAGGAACTAAAAAGCCTCTTGATGAAAGTGAAAGTGGAGAGTGAAAAAGTTGGCTTAAAGCTCAACTTTCAGAAAATAAAGATCATGGTATCCGGTCCCATCACTTCATGGGAAATAGATGGGGAAACAGTAGAAACAGTGTCAGACTTTATTTTTCTGGGCTCCAAAATCACTGCAGATGGTGACTGCAGCCATGAAATTAAAAGATGCTTACTCCTTGGAAGGAAAGTTATGACCAACCTAGATAGCATGTTCAAAAGCAGAGACATTACTTTGCCAACAAAGGCTCGTCTAGTCAAGGCTATGGTTTTTCCTGTGGCCATGTATGGATGTGAGAACTGGACTGTGAAGAAGGCTGAGCACCGAAGAATTGATGCTTTTAAACTGTGGTGTTGGAGAAGACCTTTGAGAGTCCCCTGGACTGCAAGGAGATCCAACCAGTCCATTCTGAAGGAGATCAGCCTTGGGATTTCTTTGGAAGGAATGATGCTAAAGCTGAAACTCCAGTACTTTGGCCACCTCATGCGAAGAGTTGACTCATTGGAAAAGACTGTGATGCTGGGAGGGATTGGGGGCAGGAGGAGAAGGGGACGTCAGAGGATGAGATGGCTGGATGGCATCACTGACTTGATGGACGTGGGTCTCAGTGAACTCCGGGAGTTGGTGATGGACAGGGAGGCCTGGCGTGCTGTGATTCATGGGATCGCAAAGAGTGGGACATGACTGAGCGACTGATCTGATCTTATCTGAAAGTAATACAATTTTGATTTTTGTTCAGTTATATTTCCTTACAAATCCAGAAAGACAGTTACTCACTAATTACTAAGAAATACAGACAGATGGACTATCTCCTATCTGGGATGTTTCCCTCTCTGTGTCAGAGGGTCTCCTGCAGGCAATTGAATATCAGTCCTGAAAATGATACACAGAACTTATTTACTGGAAGGACATGAAGTACCAAACAAGTACAAAGCATGAAAAAGCAATGCTACCATGTTTTGTGGAAGATATAGAGCTGTAATTAGTTTTAGAGCAGCAAAATGGCTACTACAGTTTTCATTATGGTTTTTGTTGCAATGATTTTATTATGCCTATTAGAATGGAGTAGTAGTGACTCAAAGTGCATATTCTAGACCAAGAATGCTTAATTTTAAATCCTGACTCTACCACTTAATTTGGAGAAGGAAATGGCAACCCACTCCAGTACTCTTGCCTGGAAATTTCCATGGATGCAGGAGCCTCGTAGGCTACAGTTCATGGGGTCGCAAAGTATTGGACACGACTGAGCAACTTCACTTTCTTTCTTTCTGTAGTTTCTTTTGGAGAAGGAATTGGCAACCCACTCCAGTGTTCTTGCCTGGAGAACACTGGGGCCTGGTGGGCTACAGTCTATGGGGTTGCAAAGGGTTGGACACGACTAAGCAACTAACACACACACACACATACACACACATACACACACACACCACTTATTTAACTATAAGTTGAGCAAGTTAGATACTTTGTTCTTTCATTTTCTCATCTGAGTATATTCCTGTCTTCTATGCAGTGTCATTCTGAATGTTAAATATGGCAATATGTGTAAAATGCTTAGAACAGTGACTGGCATAGAAACTGTTATAATGTTGCCATGTGAGCTCAGTATAATGCCATAAAGTCACTTCTCAATGTCATTGTAGACTAGATTTATATTTTTCATGTCATCGTATGTAAGTACTTCATGATTACTTGAAAGTGAAAGTGAAAGATTTTTAGTTGTGTCCGACTCTTTGCAACCCCATGGACTGTAGTCCATGGAATTCTCTAGGCCAGAATACTGGAGTGGTTAGGCTTTCCCTTCTCCAAGGGCTCTTCCCAACCCAGGGATTGAACCTGTGTCTCCCGATTGCAGGCAGACGCTTTGCCATCTGATCCACCAGGCAAGCCCAAGACTGACAGAGGCAAGTGCAAATAAGGATGAAGATGGATAAGTCCTGGCCTGTTCTGACAGCAAGATTGCTCCCACAGGTTCTGGAAGGAGACACAAATGAGTCAGAAGTGAGGATGCTCTTTCCGTAGCAAAGGGGTGAGTAGGCTCCTGATTCTGTCTTCCATGGCAATAATTGTCAAAACAGTGATAGGAGATTCCAGTTGGCAATAAGGAGGAATTAGCTTTTACTGCCTTTTGATGGTTCATAAGAATAGTCACAAAATTACTATGGAAATACTGGTATTGGTTTAGCTTTGAAATTTTAGTCTGTAAGATTATTTAGGTATATTCTTATAGGGACAAATTCTTTGCCTTGTAGGAAATTTGATTTTTCATCAAAAATAATGACGGAATCACAACATGGATCATTAAATGTGATAATACCACTACAAAAGTAAGCATAACTATGAAGTAATGGTACTAGAGTTCTGTAGTTCATAAAATAATATTGTTGGCATTTCTTTTAAAAAGTTTTTTTTTTTAAGTATGTATGAGCAGAATTCCAAACTTGATCTCTTTAAAAGTTAGCATTTGCTTTAAAATATAGATATGATGATATTACAGTAATTTCATTAAGGTAAAATTTGCATTTATAATTATATTAGATTTGTTCATCAGTTGTACATTTAGTAACTAAATTGTGATTTACTGAATAATACTAAAGGGACTAACTGTCTTGGTTTGGTATAATTAATCCTCATACAAGTCTAACAAGTCAGTATATATACTGTGTATACATGTTCTGTAGTCATATAGGCTTTATTGGAGGGAAAATCATATAGTAGAAAGAGAAGCACATGGTTATTAGGTTTTTAGTACCTTTGACTAGGTCATCTGCAATGTTCTTGTTGTTCATTTTGTAACTAGGTCCCTAGGCCAGCTACGAACACATGTTGGCACTGACATGGATCTTTTACTGTTGGTTCTCCCTAGATCTCTAAATAGGACAGTGATAAGGAAAAACAGCAAAAGGAAGTAAAAAAAAAAAAAAAAATCTGATCAGTAGTCCATTGTGATGCTCAGTAAGGACCCCTGTGAACACTCTAGGCAAGACAAAAGTATCCAGCTGTTCTCATTCCTAGTTTCAGGGACTAACGAGGGCCAGGTCTATGCTGCTGAAACTGGACTTGCTTGGAGCTTAGAGCCCTAGTGAGAGGGACTCTTACTTCCTCCCATTCTATTTTCTTGTCATATGTGTTAGAAATGCCTAGTAAGTGTGATTTAAACAGAGCAAGGTGTAGATACCAGGTATGTGTACAGTTTGAGTATGAAGGCTAAGTGGACATGAAGATGTAGGGGCTTGGATGAAGTTGAGTTTAGATATGATGACCTTCAGTGAAGTTGCAATCAGGTTTGTAAGCAAAGACAACTTTCCCACTTGGTACACACTATTCAGTCTCCTAATAAGTTGATCTTATGCAGATTCTTCCCCTGGACCTTGAGAGAAATAAAAACAACAAATCTCCAGTCAACCTATTGGAGTCTCTTACGATCAGCCTGCTGATCTAGATAAATAAATTTCAAGCCATGTCTATATAATCCAAAAATATCAGATCTGATTTTTAAAAGGTCAATCCTAATAATCCCAGAAATCCAAAGCTATGGTCAGGCTTCTGGGTTCATTTAAATGGGTATTTACTTGCAAGTCAGTTAGCAATATAAAAGCTGGTATGTGATCCATAGTTTTAATATATGAATATTCAACTGCTCAAACTAATACTCATACATCAGTTGAGGTCACATTTACCACAAATCTTTTAAAAAGTTGGTCTTAGAGTTTTTTGATTTTAAAAATTTGATTAAATTGCATTTAATAATTGTGGATCAGACTTATTTTAGATTTATTTTAGGAGCCAGGACTAAGGAAGCCTTAGATTTATTTAATGTCCAGACAAAATTCCCGCAATAGTATCATAATGGATATCTTGTATGTATATTTTAAATGATTGGCTATTTAATTAACCCTGATCTATAGTAGTGAATTTTGTGATATTTGGAAGGTACCAAATTTTAATATTTTTTAACAATCCAAGCCTATGCTTGAATTTGTTATTTTTTGAAAGATTTTTTTCCATTTTCATATGAATATCTAGTACAATCAAAAATTTGTAATGTATGCAAAAGAAATAATTATGAGGCATACTTATTAGAAACATATATATATAGGTGTGTGTCTATATGTATTTAGAATGACATTGAGATCACTTGAACTAATGAGATGAAATCAGAAAAAGATAATTTCAAACTTCTGTTAAAAGCATTAGAATATAGATGAAGAGGAAATAAAATCATTCAAAGGAATGTTCCTTCTTCTTAATTTATTAATGTATATACCCATCCATTTATTCTTTAAGTCAAGCAATATTTGATGAGATCTGGGTTGCAAAAATCAACATAACATTAAGACTGGCTTTGAGTTGCTTATAATATTCATCAAGCCCTGGGTTAGTGGTGAACATACTTTTAACAAATGAAATGAGGAATGTCTTTAAATTTGGAGAATAGCTTCTTGATAGCTGATAAGAACTTTGGATTTTGAGCCAATCATGACCCTGGTCACAGAATTCAAGCAGTGTAACTGTGGCTTAACTTGCTTTTTCTCAGCAATGCCTTTCCATTCATCCAGTGTGTAAGAGAGGGAGTTCCCACTGTGGTACTCACACAGTAATGACTCTTTGCAACCCAGTGGACTATACAGTGCATCTAATTCTCCAGGACAGAATACTGGAGTGGGTAGCCACTCCCTTCTCCAGGGGATCGTCCCAACCCAGGGACTGAACCCAGGTCTCCCACATTGCAGGTGATTCTTTACCCTCTGAGCCACCAGGAAAGCCCACACAGTGAAACACACATTTGAATACAAAGTTTTTGAGAACCCTTGGGAAAACCTAGTAAGTGTTTTATTTTACCCTTCTCTTTTTCTCTATCACTTGACTACTGCATGGATTTGGGTGATTTTTATATTCTATGCTTATTTTAATAGAGAATTTTAGGTTACTGATTTAAGATTATTTCTTTTCTAAAGTAAGTATTTAAAAAGTTACAAATTTCTCTCTATGCATGCCTTCATCTATGTGGTGTTTTGAAATGTTACCAGTTTCTAAAGATTTCAAACATGGATTCTGTCATGGCAGTTTGAGTGTAAGTTGGAAAAGAATTTCCAGACACAGTTTCAGAAAGCAGTGAGGTTATTAAGAACAAAAAGCAGAGAAAATGTGGGTGTTGCAAGCACAGTGTGCTGACCTCCTGACAGACCAGAGAGAGTCAACGCTTTTGTAGGCTAATAGTCAATTTTTATAGCCTTAAGACAAAGAAAATTCCTGCTGGAAGGGTAGCATTAGGTGATTGGTTAGATCAATATAGGGTGAGTACTACGGTGGCCATTTTTACCTAACATGCAGTTAGGAGCCCGGCTGGGAAGGATCGGGGGCTTTTGGCAAGAGTTACAATGGGGTCAGTCATTTCTGGAGATGACATTGGTATGGGCCTCTGCATCTGTGACCTTGGTATGGGCCTCTGCACCTGTGACCTTATATTAGTAAACCTGTTTGATACAAGCATAATTCAATAATCTGTTTAGTTAAAAATAAAAATTAAGACAAGACAAGCTCAAGAGCTAGTACTCAGAGCATGGTTGAGAGGCACTCCAGCCCCATGCATACACACATTTTCTAGCAACCTCTGGAGAGTCCTCTTTCACCTTGAGGCACAGAGTAATGTATGGTTCTCACTTCTGCTGCATCTAGCAGCCTGAAGAGGGCTTCACAAACACTCTAAAACTTTTTCTTCCTCCTCTTTTCCCCCTTTATATTTTGTTCAGCCTCTTGAACTTTACAACTCTCAAGAGCCAATCTTTTTTTGGCAGGAAGCTGCATGAGTGATAATCCAACAGAGCAGTGTCATCCACCTGAAGGATGGCACTGGAAATTGCATGATTTGTAAGGAAGGAAATTGTCACTTTCTGAATGGTGTTTCATCATGAGTCTAGGCCCGAGGACAGTTTCACACATACGGTTCCTCTCACACATACCTCAAATGATCCTGCTTCACGAATCTGAAGCTGTGAATGCTCATATAGCTACAGTGCAAAGGGTGATTTATATTTAATTAACATTCTCAAAAAGTCTTAAAGGTGAAAAACGCTGTAAATTGTTGGAGATAATTTGTTGGGTTTCTATATTAATGTTATTTATTTATTAACAAATTGCAGCCAGTGTCTAGCATTTGCTTAGATCTAAATATAGATAATTTCACTCTAATCTATAAAATATGAACTTTATAAATGAAGTACATTGAAGTTTTATTACTTTCAATATAAAATTTTTCAGTTATTTGAAAGCAGATTTTTAGTAGTGAAGGTGTCTGCAGATGATTAACTATTTGGCAAAAAGCCTAAGGCAAGTAGAATTTTAATACTGGAATATTAATTTCATAACACTATTCAAATATTTCAAAAATAAGTTAGATACACACTTTTAAGGGATCTGTTTATTGTGAAATAAGAGGTACATTTTTTTTTTTTGGAAAAAGCAGTGGAATGGGACAAATTGATTTTAGACAAATTATGGATGTCCTGATAGTCTCTATCAGACCTTATTTACAAATGAAGATCTTATTGCTAGATTCTCTTCAGGTCATACAATTAGAATTTTATTTTTTAAATAGAAATTCCTATATTCTTAGTTCATAAGAATATTGAATATTAGAGTTATACACTTAAATCCTATTTAAATGTGATGTAAACTTTGAAGAAATGAGTAATTTCTTTTATATTATCTATGCTTCCCTGGTGGCTCAGATGGTAAAGTGTCTGCCCACAATGTGGGAAACCAGGGTTCAATCCCTAGGTGGGGAAGATCCCCTGGAGAAGGAAACGGCAAACCACTCCAGTAGTCTTGCCTGGAAAATTCAATGGACAGAGGAGACTGGTAGGCTACAGTCCATGGGGTAGCAAAGAGTCGGACACAACTGAGCGGCTTCCTTTCTTTGTTTATATTATACTTGAATTTTTAATTTAAATTGTCTTCATTCATATAACTCAATTTTATATTAATATTTTTATATTTTCAAAGTCTTAGAAGAGCAATCATTTTCAGTGATTTCTCCCACAAAGTAGGTATGTGTGTATATATATACACATGTACACACACACACAGATATATGTATATAATTTTATATGTGTATAAAGTAAATAATGTCTGATACATCATTTTAATTCTAATTTTTTTTTTTCTTACTGGCTGCTATGTGAATTACGGCATGCATTGATTCATCATAATTCTTGATCAGATTAATACTAACTTAATTTCAGTAAACATAAAGGCATTGTAGCCATTCATAAAATGTAAGTTTCTCCTTCCCACTGTAAAAAAATATAATCTTGGGTATTTCTGGGCCTTTCTGTTCTTTCTCTTGTTTCATCTTTTGCCACTTTAGCTACCATAGAGAAAAAGAAACCAAGGGATCCACTGAGCCAACTTTCCTGGGATTAGATTTATCACTTTTCAATTTCATTGGTAGCTCTTGCTTCTTGTAACAGATCACAGTTCAACTTCTGTTTCACATGAGTAATTCCAAAGACATCCAGGCATCAGGGCTTCAGCAACCCCATCTCTTCCTGTTTCTTTTCCCCAGACAATACTTTAGTCATGTTTCTGTGAATGGAGGTCATTTTAACAAATTCCATCATTGCTACTTTTCTGGAAGAACTCAAGGAACCTGAAGGCTATTATACTCACGGCTGTGAAATATTACAGAGAATGAATATACAACAGGATTGTTGTTATTGTTTAGTCACTAAGTTGTATCTGACTCCTTGTGACCACTTAGACTGTAATATGCCAGGCTCTTCTTTCTGTGGGATATCCCAGGCAAGAACACGAGTGGGTTGCCATTCCTTCACAAGAGATCTTCCTGACCCAGAGATTGAACATGCGTCTCCTGCACTGTAGGAGGATTTTAGTGACTGTAATTATAGAGTTAAGATTCCAAAGAAAACAAGGATAAGCAAGGAGAAAAAAACTATTTGGCAGAGTCTGGGTGAATCCCAAAACAGATTTCTTATGTGCTCTTCAAAGGGGCGACAGGGCATACTCCTTCCTTCAGCAGTGAAATGTACACTTCTGCACAGGAAAGTCTGTTTGAGACTCACAGTCCAAGGTTTTATTAGGGGCTGGTCACACAGACACTCTGCCTAGCCACAGCTACTAAAATTCAAGATTCCCAGAAGGAAAGCAGGTGTTCACCATAAATCATACTGCCTGTATACACAGTTTATACAGAGCAGTACAGAGATTTGACCATTTTACAGAATGTTTCAAAGCCAAATTTCCTGAAACCAGCCAAGGGCCAGCTCTGCAAACAAGCCCTTCTAAGGATCAGCCTTGCTGTGTTAACTCTGTCCTGAACATCTTCTTATGCTGTTGCTCAGTTCCCATTTGATGCTGTCTTTAATGCACGTTGTCCCATTACATTCTCCCAACAGTCTACTCTGATATGTATTACTACTCTTCTTCTACTTTTCCGATGAGAAAACTGAGAATCAGAGAGAAAACTGATTTCAAACGGTCACATAACTAGGAAGAGGTAGCAAGGTTTGCAGAGAAGGCAGTGGCACCCCACTCCAGTACTCTTGCCTGGCAAATCCCATGGACGGAGGAGCCTGGTAGGCTGCAGTCCATGGGGTCGTGAAGAGTCAGACAGGACTGAGCGACTTCACTTTCACTTTTCACTTTCATGCATTGGAGAAGGAAATGGCAACCCACTCCATTCCAGGGACGGTGGAGCCTGGTGGGCTGCTGTCTATGGGATCGCAGAGTCAGACATGACTGAAGCGACTTAGCAGCAGCAGCAGCAAGGTTTGACTTCAAAGTCAAGATTTTAATCATTAAATATACCCACATGGCATATCTTCAAAAAATATTTACTGAATGAGTGGATGCCAAGTGAATTGGGACTGGAGGATACCATATTATTTAATATAATTGTATATGTATAGAATCCTGAATTCTTATTTGAACTAGGTAAGGCAAAACATTACTTCTATTAGGCAGAAGAAGAAAATCAAGAGCTGAAGTATATAGAAATATATTAGCTTCTCATTACTATGTAGAATTTAAACAAACTTTCTAACCCATTCCTTGCTAAACTTTCTACACCAGTAAATTTGTGTCTTTAATTACAACTATGGTTTTTAAATGCTCTAATTAATATGCCAAAGCACTGTCAGAGACAGATTGCTTGCAATTGCTCACAATTTTGGAAAGAGATAAATCTCATTGTATTAAATATGTTATAATCACTTTTAAAATGCAGGTCAGTTGAGTTGGACAGCTTCTCTAGACTTCTTCAGGGGTGGATATTAATCCACCACACAGCAAATCTGCTCACACATCAAATCAAGGCAGAACCACTAACATATGGCAAGCTAAAACTTCAGAGGTCTCACAGGAACCAATTCATTCAGACAATACTTATTCTTCTTCATTTTTCTACTGTAATACTAAATGGTAGCATCTGTACAGATAATTATACAGAAAAAGAAATATATTGGATATTAATCCCACAATTAATGTAATTTGGCAGGAGCAAATATGGTGTGCAAAATAATTTTCTTTACAATCCTTAAAATAATCCAAATATTTGTCCCTAAAAGATAAGAACTAGAAATTCAGACATTATCGTGGTGGTACCTAAAACATTTCTTTTAGTCTGTTGAGAATGTACAACAAGGAGTGTACTTTTAGAGTAAACAGGTTTCAGAAAATGTTGCTATAAGTTTTTTTCTGATGTCATTCTCTCTCCCCCAATGTTAGTAGATTTTAATAGTTAGTATAGATTTTATTATTTGTTAATCTGTTAGACTAATCAGAGAAATGTTAATCAACACAATAAACATATGCTGAGTGTCTACTATCAAATAAAAAGCTTTTTAGGTAGTTTAAGGTGGTGGAACTAGGGCTTAGAACTATTGAATTAAAGGATGCCCATTTTGTTGTTTACAAAACCTTTTTGAGTTAACAATTGTGATACATTTCCATGTCAATGATACCAAGTGTGCATTTTGTCACATAGATGAGTTTGTTCTGATAAACTGCTTGTAAGTAGCTCCTCTGATTCCACTAATTTAGCTTTCTATTTGTTAAAATTTTGCTAGTTAATCATTATGCAAATGGTACAAGGGGTAATCTTTGCTTTTTATTACTTTTAATTTTTCTTTCATCATTATCTATAGTTAGATAGTAGTCCATATAAAATTAAATATATTATAATTCTAAAGAATACAAGGCATACTTTTGTAGCAATGTTTTTAAATATCAACTTAAATTCCAACATGACATTTCACACAGAGAATTTAGAAGACTGAAGCTTTCAGTTTCATATACATAGTAATAAAAATGTTATTGTTGGCAAATATTTTTCAACTTTAATGGTAAATGTATCTCATAGTTCTCAGGAAAAAAAAAAAAACTAAGCTTGTGAAATCATCTTAGAGATTGGTTTGTTCAAAGGCAATATCTTTGTCTTTGTAAATGTTACTATATTGATTAAAATTTTCATCTAAGTTTTATGGTTTGGCTTACAATGCCCTTTACAAACTAACCCCTCATGCATTCTGACTCAGTATTTTAAAAAGTTGCCATGCTCTTTCATGATTCTATAACTTCTAACTATTTTATCTTCTGGAAATCTCCTTCCTCTATTCCTACACATCTTAAGACTCAATTCAAATTGGGATCCTAACACTTCACAGTTTTTCCTTCATACTTTCTAATCTGGATTTAAGGTTACATTTCAGCATACTGAAAAGTATATTTTAAATTGTGTAATCTCTGTGATTACAAATCTATCTAATTTGATAGTTTGTGATCTCTAAGCAAATGGGACCTGTGTTATTCATGTTTACATCATGTAAACCAAGTCTAGTAATTCTTCAATTATTTATAGAAGTTGCTTGGGTAATTACATACATACCCACTCTTCTGTAAAGAGATTGAATTCACAGTTTAAATACAGTTTCACAGATGGTTACTGTTGGAAATATTGCTTAGCTGAGTGATTCCATAAACTAAGCAGCACTCCAGAATCACTTCTTTGCTATAAGGCCCTGTGCCTAGAATGTCTGAATCAGTAAATGATCCATGGGCCTAAAAATCTGTATTTCAGTACAGATATCTGGTAATTCTCATGCAATGGCTTTTAGGAGCAATGATTGAGAATAATGCTAATATGAAAACCATGAATTGATTCATGCTGACTTTCCTTTCATTTACTGATTCAATGTATACTTATCAAGGCTAGAACTTGCAAGGTGTTGGGGGTTTAATCAGTGAACAAAAGAGTCCTTGTGCTTACCCTTAGGTCCACAGTCTTGTGGCAGTAACAGACTCCAACTGATCAATCATATCAATACAAATATAATTTTAAATGAAGTTATAAGTACTATGAAAGAAAATGAGACTCCTAGCCAACATTTTCAAAGACCAAGAAAAGCTTTGCTGAAAAATGTCATTAAATAAAAGACCATATAAAAGTAAATAGAAAAAAAAAAAGTAAATAGAAGCTAATTAAGTAAAGAAGGCACAGGAATAAATTAGGTGACAAAAAAGCCTTTCAAGTAGAAGGGAACTCTTCTACACTCTGAGGCAGCAAGTTGGAGCTTGCCACTTTGAGAAATTCAGAGTCTGGCTCAATGGGAATTTGTGCAGTGTAAGTTTAGCATGTATACGCGGAGGGATGAGGAATCGTTCAGTCTACAAAGACAGGTTAAGGATTTTGATCATTATTCCAAAAATAATAGGAAGGATTTTAGAGGTTTAAGTAAAACAGTCACATGAGCAAACTTAGATTTTAGAAAGAATGCCAGCTACTGTGTGAAATCTTAGTGGGCTTGAGGTGGAGGATGGCTGGGATGGGAACAAAAGAGAGAGCAGACAGGTCAGAAGTTTGCAGAGAAAGCCAGGTGAAGAGTGGTGATCCCTTAGGCCTCAGTGAGAGTCAGAGAGAGACAAGTGGACATTGTCAAGACGCATTAGAAATTAAGGATTGCTTTCTGGTCCCTCAAAAATAAATATGTAAATAGTGCTGCAGTGAATATTGGGGAACATGTGCCTTTTTGAATTATGATTTTCTCAGTGTATACACCCAGGAGTAGTATTATTGGGTCGTATGCAGTCCATGGGGTTGCTCAGAGTCAGACAGGACTGAGCAACTTCACTTTCACTTTTCACCTTCATGCATTGGAGAAGGAAATGGCAACCCACTCCAGTGTTCTTGCCTGGAGAATCCCAGGGACAGGGGAGCCTGGTGGGCTGCCGTCTATGGGGTCGCACAGAGTCGGACACAAATGAAGCGACTTAGCAGCAGCAGCAGCATGGTAGTTTTAGTTTTTTTTAAGTTTCCTCCACTGTTCATAGTGGCTGTACCAATTTACATTCCTACAAGAGGGTTCCCTTTCTCTGCATCCTCTCTAGAATTTATTGTTTGTAAATTTTTGATGATACCCATTCCAACCAGTGTGAGGTGATACCTCTTTGTCATTTTGATCTGCATTTCTCTAATAATTAGTAATGTTGAGCATCTTTTCATGTGCCTCTTGGCCACCTGTATGTCCTCCTTTGAAGAAACACCTTTTTCAAAACCTATTTGCAGGGCAGGAATTAGAGATGCAGACAGAGAGAACAGACACAGATGTGTGGACATGGCGGGGAGAGAGAAGGGGGATTGGGATGAATTGGGAGATTAGGATTGACATGTATACACTACCATGTGTAAAATATACAGTTAATGGAAACCTGCTGTATAGAATAGGGAGGTCAGCTCTGTTCTCTGTGGTGACCTAAAGGGGTGGGATGGCAGGGAGGGAGAGAGGTCCAAGAGGAAGGAGATATACGTATACATCTAGTTGACTCATTTTGTTGTACAGCAGAAACAAAGACAGCATTGTAAAGCAACTCTACCCCAATTAAAAAAAGAAATCTGTTTCCCAATTTCCTTTGAATGGGGTAACTGGTTGTGTCATGTAATAGAGGATTCAGGACGTGAGATTACCAAGTATTATTAGAATAAGTACAGGGCATTGCACTCTTAGAATAGGAAATAACTTGAAATGGAAAACATGAATGCTTTGGAATTCAAAGAACTCTTGCCCTGACTCTGAGTTTTTCATTGACTTGTTGCTTAAGTAAAACTCTCAAGCTCCTTGTTCCTCAATTCCTCATAAGAAAAATTGGGACAGTCTTGAGTAAATCCTAGTTGTGACATAGTTTCACAGTGTGAGATGATTTCTTATCTTTACTGGAAGGGCTTGGTGATTTTTTAGTATATTTGAATATAATTTAGAAAACTGTCTCATACGGCTAGAGAGTAGTAAAATTTGCTCCAGGTGAAGCTCGAACTCACAACCTTGACTTTAAAAGTTAATATTCAAATAAAATTTCCAGAAATTCTACTTGATATGCTACCATAAAATATGAATAATACCTTCATTTTGAGTTTTCAAGCAACATCTTTGCCACATTTTGTGATTTATTTCCTTGAAATATTTTAGAGTGAAACTTGTTACACACCCCCCCCACCACACACACACACATCAAATTCTTCCTCCGAGAATTAGGCTTCATTCTGAATGATAGCAATATAATTACTTCTATTTTTAATTAAAATATATCTGATAAGAAGTATCTATTAAAATGATAATTTAATTTAATGGAAATGTACATTTTACTTCAAGTGCTACATAGTCCTTAACTTCTTGGAAATGATTGGTAGGGATAAACCTCAATACACAAATGTTTTTTCCACAAGTTTCTTTTAGAATTAACCAATTATCCATTTTTTTAACAATATATTTATTCATTTGATTCACAGTTATTGAGCATCTATAATATGCCATATATAAGTATGGTGGCCTAGAGGACATTATCTGGGGGATGCTATCAGGGAATATTTACCAGAGGATGTAGTGTTTAGGGTGAGATTGGAATGTATTAGTTCCCTAATCTGCTGTTAACAAAGTACCAAAAATAACAGATGATTAAAATAACAGAAATGTATTGCTCACAGTCTGGAGGCTAGAAGTCTGAAATACAGGTGTCAGCAGGACCATGAGAATCCTTCCTTGCCTCTTCTATCTTCTGCTGTTTGCAGGCAGTCCTCGCATTCCTTGGCTTGTGGATGCATCACTTCAGTCACGTGACCGTTGTCTCCCTGTGGTGCTTCCTGTTATCTTCCCTCTGTGAACGTCTGGGTCCAAATACTCTTCCCCTTTAAAAATATTTATTTGGTTGTGCTGGGCCCTCAATGCTGTGAGCAGGCTTTCTCTAGTTCCAGGGAACTGGGGTTACTCTTTGTTGTGGTGCACAGGCTTCTCACTGAGGTGGGAAGCATGCGCATGAGATGAAGCATGAGCATGAAGCATGCTCCATGTTGTGGAGCATGGACTCTAGGGGTGCAGGCTCCATGCGGTTGCAGCTTGTGGGCTCTAGAGCGCAGGGTCAGTACTTGTGGCACACAGCCTTAGTTGCTCTATGGCGTGTGGAATCTTCCCCAACCAGGGATGGAACCCGTGTCTCCTGCAGTGGCAGGCAGATTCTTACCACTGTACCATCAGGGAAGTCTAAAATTTCCCCTTTCACAAAAACACTGGTCATACTGAATTAGGCTTGCCTCAATGGTCTCATTTTTCCTTGATTACTTCTGTGAAGACCCTATTTAGCAATTACATCATATTCTGAAGTACTTGAGGTTAGGTCTTCAGCATAACTTTCTGCATCAAACACAATCCAACCATTGTTGTTTAGTCGCTAAGTCATGTCAAACTCTCCATGACCCCATGTACTGAAGCCTGCGAGGCTCCTCTGTTCATGGGATTTCCCAGGAAAGAATACTGGAGGTGGTGACCATTTCCTTCCCTAGGGGATATTCTCCACCCGGGGACTGACCTCAAGTCTCCCACATTGGCAGGCAGATTATTTATCACTGAGCCACCAGGGAGGTCCAGAGTAATCACAGCAAGGAGTAAAAGTGAAGGAGCAAGAGAATTCCATAGTTAAATGAGTTGTGTACCATCGCTGTCTTGAAATTCACTTGGGAAATAAAAAAGTAAAATGTGACTCGTCAAACAGGATCATTTTGTATTCTTTAGAATAGCACCCCTAACTGCTTTGATTACTCTTACAGGATGGAAGAGGGTTTTAGCTAATGGTATATAATGTGAAACTCAGGAATATTTCTAGCACCTATACTTGGAGAGTTCCTTCTCTTCCTTCTTCCCTCCCCTTTCTTGCTCTCAGCTGCCTCTCTAAGTCACTATACCATCATTGATTATAGTAGGGGTAAATGGAATGTTTTAGTCTAAGAGCTCATCCTCTAGGCAGAGGTCCCAAGGCTTGCAGTGAGATCCCCAGGACAGCAAATGACCATTTCTGACTCATGACTGGACATTCTTCACTAACTTCAACTCTAGCCCTTTCTGTTTATCTCCAGAGATAAACTCTTGAGATACACCTCACTCTTCACAGTGTATGGGAGTGAAAGAGAGCATATTAAAAACATATCCTTTATGTACAACATAAAACATACTTATTTTTAAAGTAAATTCTTGAAATGGCAATACTTGGACAGCCATTATTTTTCCATGTCTTGATAGACATCACAATCTTTGGAAACACCAGACTCACTCTCCAGTCTTGAAACAATGACAGTTCATTTATTTCAATTCATTCATTATTTTTCTATCCATCAATTCAACTCACATTTAATTGGTGCGTGACGATGCCCAGCATTATGCTAGTTATGAAGCCATGGACCTGGCCCTTAAGTAGTTTGCAGTCTAGAAATAAGCCCACTGGAGAGCATGAGATAACCATCATTCTTGCCCTTAAGTAGTTTGCAGTCTAGAAATAAGCCCACTGGAGAGCATGAGATAACCATCATTCTGTCTTGATAATGCTGACCACACCCCTAAGCAGAAACATCCAAAAAATAGAAGGCAGTGTCAAAAATGGCCATGTAAAATTTATATCATCCATCAACAAGTTGCATTTCTAAGAATTTTCCTAATAGTCTTATCAAACCTCCACAAATAAATACATTTATATTTTTGGTAAATTTTAATTAAAAATGTTTCTCTGGACTTTTGTTTATTCAGGTCTTTGGAGGATAAGAATTTGATTCTAGGAACAGGAGTTTATATGCCTGTATTGGGCCTCACATTTTGTATTAATGTGAATGACTGTATTGATTTGAAGAAATGTCATTATATATAGAGTGAGCATAGAGAGACTTTGCTATAAAAAATGAATCTGTGGATTTTAGGTTCAGGGATTAGAAAGTTGGGAAGGGGCAATAAAAGGGAATTTAGGAATCAAAGATGGGAAAAAATTGGTGGTTTTCAAAGATAATCTGATTAATGAATGGTAGGAAGAGATGGAATATTTTAAAGCAGGGGGGATATGAGGTGATACAAACGTCCACAACCTAACATATGCTGTCCCAGACACTCAGGATGCATCAAACACCGTGATCCATTTTAAATGTAGAAAAGTGGCAGAATTAATGTCATCCCAGTTCAGTGCTTGTGGGGTGCCCAGCAAGGTTACTGTCAATGGTATTATCAGCTCTGCATTTAGAAAAATAAAAATCACTTCAAAACAACATTTTCCATGAGAAATGGGGTCAAAAATTATATAACCATTATTTGGGGCAAAATTGTAAAACAGTGTAACAGAAAATGTATGAGGACTATACACAGTGTAATATAATTCTTATCTTTAGCACTAAAGATAAGATAGCACTAAAATTGTCTGCTGCTCTTTTTTGAGGATGAGATAGAAAGTCAGGAGAATTAAACATGGTCTGTCTTATGTTAAAAACCATGAGCACATCTTCTGATCTCTATACCCACTGAAAATATTTCATTTTCATGAGTAGCAGCTCATTTCTTAATGATTCCGGATAATAAACAATCTTCAAAGTGTGAGGGTTGGAATGGATGCAAAATGAAAGTGTAAGTTCAGGGGGAAAAATCCAGTTTTGAAACTAGTACATCATATTGAAAGGTTAATTCCTTCCCAATAGCTCTCATAAGATGTACTTGAGAGATTTCTGCACATTTACTAAGGTAACCTTCGGAGAAGGCAATGGCACCCCACTCCAGTACTCTTGCTTGGAAAATCCCATGGACGGAGGAGCCTGTTAGGCTGCAATCCATGGGGTCGCTAAGAGTCGGACACGACTGAGCGACTTCACTTTCACTTTTCACTTTCGTGCATTGGAGAAGGAAATGACAACCCACTCCGGTGTTCTTGCCTGGAGAATCCCAGGGACGGGGGAGCCTGGTGGGCTGCCGTCTATGGGGTCGCACAGAGTCGGACATGACTGAAGTGACTTAGCACTAAGGTAACCTTACCTTGTTATGGAAAAGAGCAAGAGAACCCTTAGAGTCTTTGGTACATCAAAGCTATAGTTTACTAATTTAACCCTGAAAGTTACCTTTTCCCAAATTTTGTTTTCCCTGCTGGCTCAGATGGTAAAGAATCTGCCTGCAATGCAGGAGACCCAGGTTTGATCCCTGGGTCAGGAAGATTCCCCTGGATGAGGACATGGCAACCCACTCCAGTATTCTTGCCCGGAAATCCCGTGGACAGAGTAGCCTGGTGAGCTACAGTCCATGGCATCACAAAGAGCTGGACACAAGTATGCAACTAACACTTTCACTTTTTGCTTAGGTTTCAGCAGAATCAAAGGTAGCCATGGCACATAAATATTAGTGATTTAATTTCAACTAAACACAAAACCCTGGTGGCTCAGTTAGTAAAGAATCCACCTGCAATGCAGAAGACCTGGGTTTGATCCCTGGGTTGGGAAGATCCCCTGGAAGAGGGCATGACAACCCACTCTAGTATTCTTGCCTGGAGAATTCCATTGAAAGCAGAGCCTGTTGGGCTACATTTCATGGGGTCGCAAAGAGTCAGACATGACTGAGCAACTCACAGCACACACATAAAGCAATTATTTGTACTACAATCAAAGTAAAAAAAAATTGTATAAGTAAAATTATTAATATTTTCTTTAGTAGTCTAGGAAAAGAGACTAGCTGTTATGAAGTGAATGGCTATTAAAAAATCTGTTCAGAGATATGCATGGCATTAAAAACAGTTACGTATCTCCCTATAAAAGCCATATGAACTCTGTAAACTGGAAGGGAAAGTTTTCATGGTTGACGTTTAATTCATTTCCCTGAATGAATACATAGAAACACCCTGTAGCTCTTTCACTCTGCCCCTATTCAAGATATTAATGAGTTTCCCTGAACCCAATGGCCAGAGGATAAAACTTAAAGTACATGATGATTAGTCCTAATCCAAGTGTAAGCATGGGGTTCTGTGTTGGTGCTAAAATTCTCTGTCTACATATAACTCCTCAGTGGGAAAAGTCCCTCAGCCTAGATGGGGTGAAAATTTTCACCAAATTTTAGAAAACATTAGATTTATATGGAACTCCCAAAAAGTTATGCTTTGAACTATAACAGATTGTTAACCTGACACGGCATAATTCTGTCTCTTGTAACTGTGTCTGAAATACCTATTTCAATAAAGGCTCACTAATATATTTCTATGTGAAAGAATTGATTATTAGCTGGTTTAGCAGTTTTCAATCAATTGGTCTTTTCCTAGACAGTAATATATAAGTTTTTAATGAATTTAGCAATTTACTCTATGGTTTTCTTCCCATAAAGCAGTGAGTTATGATATAACACAGGCAAGCAAGATAAATCTCCCACTGATGATGGCTGATTTATAACAAGGCTTTGTAGATTGAATATTCATGTTACAAAAAGTTCTTTTAAACATAAATGATATATAATGATATCCATAACTCATTTTTCTTCTTTTCCTTCTCTTCACTGCAACACTGGTATATTTCTTTCTTCTGCTTTCACTTTTATATTCCTAATTTACAGTTTCTTGAAAAGGAAAATATATTTTAATATGCAGTAAGGTATGTGCATGCTATGTGTATATGTATGTGATTATATCACTGTAATCAGAGTAGCTGATTAAATTTTGACTGGAGCAAAGCAAGATTAACATTTGAGTTTAGGAATAAAACATTTCAATTACCACAAATCCTCAAAGAGTAAACAACTGATATAAAAGCTTACATGCTCACCATGTAAATCTTTGATGATAAGGAGGAAGGTTTTTTCTTTTCTATATTTCAGGATCTAAAATGTCTTCTTGGTGTTTTCCACTGTATTTAATATTTAACCCTTTAACAGACAATCTAATTGATTTGGGTATGGATGTGAGAGTTGAACTGTGAAGAAAGCTGAGGGCCAAAGAATTGATGCCTTTGAACTGTGGTGTTGGAGAAGACTCTTGAGAGTCCCTTGGACTGCAAGGAGATCCAACCAGTCCATTCTGAAGGAGATCACTCCTGGGTGTTCATTGGAAGGACTGATGCTGAAGCTGAAACTCTAAAACTTTGGCCACCTGATGCAAAGAGTTGACTCATTGGAAAAGACTCTGATGCTGGGAGGGATTGGGGGTAGGAGGAGAAGGGGACGACAGAGGATGAGATATCTGGATGGCATCACCAACTCCATGGACATGAGTTTGCGTGAACTCTGGGAGTTGGTGATGGACAGGGAAGCCTGGCATGCTGTGATTCATGGGGTCGCAATGAGTCAGATATGACTGAGTGACTGAACTGACTGACTAAGAACATTGGAAGATATTCAGTACTTTTTTCTTTCAGTTTTGTGACTAATATCTGTCCCAGACAACATTTGTAAATTGGGAAATTTTATATAATCCAAGTTTCTAGATTTCCTTGGAAATCAGAAGGTTGTAACATTAAGCCTATTATGCATAATAATGATAAAAAACCAAAATCATTCTCATAAAGCATCTTTCAGCAAGAAAGTGAACATCCCTCCCTAACTTTAAATGGTTAATTTAACAATTTCAAGTGGTTTTAAGAGCCAGAGAGGCAAAGTACATAAGTGAGGTCAGTCAAACCCAACATATTAGGGTGCTCCAAGCTGCAGCAAATGCATGCCCTTTCTTCCAGAAATAGGAGGCTATTTGCACTATTTAAGTGTCTATTACAAGGGAATACTGTCTCAAGGTTGCCACAGCTATGTTTTCAAGAAAAATCTGGAAATTCTGGTTATTCTGTGGGTTTTCACAGTTTTCAAGCACTTTGTGGGTCAAATATTGGTTGACTGGATCCAGCATGTGACCAACAGTTTGCTACCCCTAAGGTAGAAGATAGTTTTTAACAAATGTTTATTCAGGGGGATTTTAGACATATATAAAAATGGACAGAATGGTATATGATACTTTCTTGTGCCCAACAAACATATCTGGCTAGTCATGCCAGATATCCCATGAATGCCATTCACTACTCCCAAACTGTATTGTTTAGAGGCAGATCACCAACATCATATCATATCATTTGTAACTATTTCAGTACATTAGCGGTTTGGGGGGTGGATGAAATGGTAATATGTTTCAGTAAAACTAAAATTTCTCCAAGGTCATTTGAACAATACTGACCATGAATGGTTTATCTGATAAATCATCTAAGTTGAGAAAACTTGCTGTGCATTCCAAATTACTCAAAAACTCAGTATAGTTTCTAAAACTCAAGAAACAATATGGTTGACCTTTTGGATTCCTGTCTCTTTCTGTTGTCTTACATCAGTGAGACTAAAATAAGATTTATCTTGATAGATGTATGTTGATTTTGGTACCACATTGGGTAGAACTTGTGAGAAAACTTTCCATTGTGATTCGAAATTCTGGTTCATTTATAATCATTGTTAGAGACTCATAATGAAAATTCTAGTATCTTGTTGACATCTAGATGAGCAGGAACAGAACTCATGATAGGGAAGCATCTGCTTGTGTTTTACAGACAAAATCATGATAACTAAGGTCCTCACTCAGCTGATAACTAGAGCATGTGAAGTGTTTATCCTCTCTGTGATTTCCTTGTTCTTAAAATTAGCACTGTGTAAATCCAGCATAAGGGTTCTGAATGTGATGGATAGTTTTAATGAATACCCATCTGAATTCTACTGCTTATAGTTATCCATAAAGAGGTGGTGAAACTTGAGTATAGGCTGCTCTTATTTCCAATTCATATTGTGAAACACTAACAATATACACATGAATTTTCTGATTTTTAAAAAAATCATGGTTACATTAAGTGCAAATCTGTTTTTACCACAAATGTAAGAAAGTAGATATCTCCAGAAACCCCATTAGAAATTTATATGAATAAACATAGCAGAATAAAATTATTTGCTATTCTGAATAATGTTTTTAGAATATGTATCGTATGATGCAAGGCATTTTATATTCAAGACTGCTTTGTCCCTAGACAGTAGGCACTAAATAAAAGTATATTAAAATGTTTTAAAAGGAAGAAATTTCATAAAATTAGTATGTGTTTATTCACAGGATGTGGATATTATAATAATTCTTCCTGGTTCTATGCCACAGTTTAAAAATGAAACTATAATAATCATTCTTTTTTCCTTCATTTTCAGATTGAACTGAAGTGTTGAACTTCATTAACCTTGTTGGAAACTTAGAAATATAATAAAACTGCTTTTGAATGCCCTCTTTAACCTATGATTTAGATGAAACTGAATTTCAAAGCAAAATGGAATTGAATCCAGACAACACATACATTTGTGGAATTAAGAACATAGTGTAATTTCATGCCGTGGTGACTTTATCAGACTTGCAACAGCATAGGGGTAACACTCTTCGGGAGAATAGCAAGTATTTAATATAATCACAAACCTTCCATTTAATTACATTTATATAAACCAAACTTTATACCATTTTTGGAGTCTAAACCAAGATATTCAGCATATCCATCTAGCAGGAGTCAGACATGTCAGTGGCCTGCTCAGAGCATCCCTTGGGTGATAAGAGAAAATGGGGAAGACAGGAGAACTGGTTCTGTTTAGGTGGCTGGCCTTCTCTGTTACCACTATTCTCACCAAAATTCCATCATGTACCTGCCAATCATTTTAATGAGATGCGCCTGGTCAATTAATTGAGTGATGCTAGAATGTTCAGACCTACCTACATTGTCAATAATGCCCTGGATTTCAGGCAGGGAAGTATCATAACTGCTGCTGCTGCTGCTGCTGCTAAGTCACTTCAGTTGTGCCCAACTCTGTGTGACCCCATAGATGGCAGCCACCAGGCTCCCCCGTCCCTGGGATTCTCCAGGCAAGAACATTGGAGTGGTTTGCCATTTCCTTCTCCAATGCATCAAAGTGAAAAGTGAAAGGGAAGTTGCTCAGTCGTGTCCGACTCTTAGCGACCCCATGGAGTGCAACCTACCAGGCTCCTCCATCCATGGGATTGATGCTGGCATATAGCAAAAGGAGGCTGAATGGCAGATAAGACAATAATAACAGGAACTGCTTTGTACAAGCACAAAGAAACAGCCTTTCCAGACTCTTCTCACTGCTCATTTGCTTTAACTTTGCTGAGAATGATAGTTTCTGCTTTAAATAGAAATGAGAGAGAGTCCTGCTGGGAAAAGAAGCTTGTTTCTCTCTTAAAATCAGTTTTGATTTGAATTAGGGAAGAACGTGTGAATATCACTGTGAACTGGAAGCTATACCACTGATGTTTGAGAGTGAGAATGTGATATTAAACATGCCTAACAAAAAATGTAATACAATTGATTAATATATTACATTTTTAGAGAAATGATTTATATTTGATATGGTCCTCAAGTAACTTATTTTAGTTACATCAAATATTTATGAAAATATATAAAATGTTTACTATGTGGCTACTTTACCTGACTTTTATTTCCTCAAGATGTAGTGAATACATAGTTTCAGCTACATCATTCTAGAAAATAGATCAAGATATCTATAATAATTATGCAAATTTATGGAAAAATTCTCATATGAAAGTATTTTACTTTGTAGCATATGGGCATAGTAATACTTTTCCCACCACTGAATTGCAGTATCTCTGGGCTGAACAACTTGAGAACCTATAAGAGTAGTACATGAAAGAAAAGAAATGACTTCTCCAAGCTGGAATTAGAGAGTGATTTTAGGTATGCCAAATTTAATTATCCTCAAAAGAATTGAGCCAGGAGGCAAACCTTTATTCTCATGAGAAGCCCAATAGTATTTTTTAAATGATCACAATGAAGGGAATGTGGGTTTTCCACATCATCTCTATATAATTTCTTGCCTAGAACCGCATTCTCTGTTCCAGGAGCATTCAAATACACACAGTGATTTTGTGTAAATGAGTCTGTTATTTTTCTTCACCGTTTTCTGCCCAACTGACCGGGATTCATTTAATGAGTTTAACAGCATAGTATGTGTATCACACCTTGTTGTACATTTTTAAAGCACTTTTCTATCAGATAGACATTTTAGAGACTGCCATACCCAAAAAGTACACATCACCAATCTTAATTGCCACTGTCTTTATAAAATATGCAGCTTTGGACAGGCTAAAGGGAAGTTTTTTATTCTGTTAATTTGAGGAATCTATATTTATTCTCTTTGTGTGTTCCTAGACTCTGGACTATTTTTTAAGGAAGAGTTTAAACTGTTTGTGATTAAAGTGAAATAGGAGGTATAAAATGCTGAGGCATGAATGTCTGAGGGCTATAGTGAAAGTGAAAGTCGCTTAGTCCTGTCTGACCCTTTGCGACCCCATGGACTATCAGATCAGATCAGATCAGATCAGTCACTCAGTCGTGTCTGACTCTTTGCGACCCCATGAATCGCAGC
>NW_011495034.1:10305348-10305925 GCF_000754665.1 Bison bison bison | reverse complement strand
TCAGTCACTCAGTCGTGTCTGACTCTTTGCGACCCCATGAATCGCAGCACGCCAGGCCTCCCTGTCCATCACCAACTCCCGGAGTTCACTCAGACTCACGTCCATCGAGTCAGTGATGCCATCCAGCCATCTCATCCTCTGTTGTCCCCTTCTCCTCCTGCCCCCAACCCCTCCCAGCATCAGAGTCTTTTCCAATGAGTCAACTCTTTGCATGAGGTGGCCAAAGTATTGGAGTTTCAGCTTTAGCATCATTCCTTCCAAAGAAATCCCAGGGCTGATCTCCTTCACAATGGACTGGTTGGATCTCCTTGCAGTCCAAGGGACTCTCAAGAGTCTTCTCCAACACCACAGTTCAAAAGCATCAATTCTTTGGCGCTCAGCCTTCTTCACAGTCCAACTCTCACATCCATACATGGCCACAGGAAAAACCATAGCCTTGACTAGACAGACCTATGTTGGCAGAGTAATGTCTCTGCTTTTGAATATGCTATGTAGGTTGGTCATAACTTTCCTTCCAAGGAGTAAGCGTCTTTTAATTTCATGGCTGCAGTCACCATCTGCAGTGATTTTGGAGCCC
>NW_011495034.1:10304293-10305248 GCF_000754665.1 Bison bison bison | reverse complement strand
AAAATGCTGAGGCATGAATGTCTGAGGGCTATAGTGAAAGTGAAAGTCGCTTAGTCCTGTCTGACCGTTTGCGACCCCATGGACTATCAGATCAGATCAGATCAGATCAGTCACTCAGTCGTGTCTGACTCTTTGCGACCCCATGAATCGCAGCACGCCAGGCCTCCCTGTCCATCACCAACTCCCGGAGTTCACTCAGACTCACGTCCATCGAGTCAGTGATGCCATCCAGCCATCTCATCCTCTGTTGTCCCCTTCTCCTCCTGCCCCCAACCCCTCCCAGCATCAGAGTCTTTTCCAATGAGTCAACTCTTTGCATGAGGTGGCCAAAGTATTGGAGTTTCAGCTTTAGCATCATTCCTTCCAAAGAAATCCCAGGGCTGATCTCCTTCACAATGGGCTGGTTGGATCTCCTTGCAGTCCAAGGGACTCTCAAGAGTCTTCTCCAACACCACAGTTCAAAAGCATCAATTCTTTGGCGCTCAGCCTTCTTCACAGTCCAACTCTCACATCCATACATGGCCACAGGAAAAACCATAGCCTTGACTAGACGGACCTGTGTTGGCAGAGTAATGTCTCTGCTTTTGAATATGCTATGTAGGTTGGTCATAACTTTCCTTCCAAGGAGTAAGCGTCTTTTAATTTCATGGCTGCAGTCACCATCTGCAGTGATTTTGGAGCCCAGAAAAATAAAGTCTGACACTGTTTCCACTGTTTCCCCATCTATTTCCCATGAAGTGGTGGGACCGGATGCCATGATCTTTGTTTTCTGAATGTTTAGCTTGAAGCCAACTTTTTCACTCTCCTCTTTCACTTTCATCAAGAGGCTTTTGAGTTCCTCTTCACTTTCTGCCATAGGGTGGTGTCATCTGCATATCTGAGGTTATTGATATTTCTCCCGGCAATCTTGATTCCAGTTTGTGTTTCTTCCAGTCCAGCGTTTCTCATGATGTAC
>NW_011495034.1:10290467-10304193 GCF_000754665.1 Bison bison bison | reverse complement strand
TGTCCAGTTCTAACTGTTGCTTCCTGACCTGCATACAAATTTCTCAAGAGGCAGATCAGGTGGTCTGGTATTCCCATCTCTTGAAGAATTTTCCACAGTTTATTGTGATCCAGACAGTCAAAGGCTTTGGCATAGTCAATAAAGCAGAAAAAGATGTTTTTCTGGAACTCTCCTGCCTTTTCTATGGACTGTACAGTCCCCGGAATTCTCCAGGCCAGAGTACTGGAGTAGGTAGCCTTTCCCTTCTCCAGGGGATCTTCCCAACCCAGGGATTGAACCCTGGTCTCCCGCATTGCAGGAGGATTCTTTACCAGCTGAGCCACAAGGGAATCCCCTGAGAGCTGTAGGAGACTCACATTCTCTGATCTCTCACTAAGGTGTTCCTGTGAAATGTTGCTTAACACTGACCATTCATTCTTTCCAATGAAGAACCAAAAGTTCGTTTGTTCTACTTCATTGTGTTTAGATATTAGGGATGTCTTCAAAACAGCTCAAGGATTTTTGCTTTTTCTCACCTCTAATGCACGTTTTTGTCAAAGGTTTACAGTTTTTGTTTTGTTTATAATACCTTTTAAAGAATTCACACAGGTAGATAGTAAAATTTCAGCATTCTTAAGGTACTTTAGAAGCTGCTTTTTACTGCTATCTTCTTTAAGTATAGGTTATTATCAAACACCTCTTAGGAAAATTCACTGAGACTTCTTTTACAAAACAAAAGATATATAGCAATATCAATGTCTATGAAGCACATGTAAATTGTCTATGTAATAGCATGTATCCTACTTTTCAACTACAATAATTATAAAAGTTATTTTCTTCTAACATTTGCAATTTATCATTTCTTATTTTAATTATGTGACATTTTGTGAGGTGCATATCAGTTTTCTTTACCCCATCCTTATTTTACATCACTTAGTTTCTTCCATCATTTACACCTCATATCCTTAAACTCAAAATCAGCAGACATCATAAGATCGTTTCAGTAAGCATAAATTAACATCAGAGTTTGAAAAGCAAAGAAATATCTATGCAAAATTTCAAAATTATTTTATCTCAAGCTATGAGAAACTATGCATTTTATGCTTTTATATGCCTCATGCATTTCTGAATGATATTTATCATATACAACTACTGTTGGAAGATGGAATTAGAATATTTCAGCAATAGTCCTCTGATCTGATGAGACCTTGAAAAGCATCAGTCTACTCTATAATGTGGTAAAATCAGAGCTAAAGAACCCAGGATAAAAAGTGACTTTTTTTGTGTTTGTGATGATTTCTATAAACATTTCAAGTCTCTCATTATAAGTACTTTAGCTCCCTGATATGCCTCACCATCTTTCGTCATGTATGAATTGTCATGTATGAATTTAACTTGCAATTAAAGCCCATTTTCATATTTCAGAAAATATGGTGAACAGCTGTTGCCTTCTCTTCTTATAATCACCGTGCATTTTCTAGCATTTCATTATTGTCACCTAGTTTGTTTAGCTTACTTTCTGGCACTGAATTTTCTCTTTATTTATTTATTTATTTTTTGGAGCAAAATGAGGCACAAGTACTCATATCTCTTTTCTAATACCTATAAAAACTCCATTCCCAATGTAGCCTTCTGTAGTACTTTTATCCCTTTTTCATCTTTCATATTATATATCTTACCAGGCCAAGGCCAACGAATGTTCATCCATTTTTGCATTTAATGAATACTTTGAAATGACTCCTCTGTACCAGTCACTGTCCTTAGCATAGAGATATGGCATTGATCAAAAGAGACAATGTCCCTGTCCTTATGGAGTTTACAGTCTAGTAGGAAAGGTAGACATTTAAACCAATAAACTATAGGTCATGTGGTGATAAACTTAATCACTAGAGTTAATGCAGCAGACCCCTCCGCTATCTTCAGGAAGGCTTGCTTGTGTGGATGACCCTTGGCTGGCTCTGAGAACTTAGCCTTTGGAAAATTCCCTGTGCTACTGATTGGTAAAGTTGTTTTCAATGCCTGTGGCACTGAACCATACTGTACCAGTTTGTCTGTGGAAACAATATGATATATAGTGGACACCTGTTTTTCTCTGGGTCTGGAATTTCAGTAATCATGGCTGGCTGCTTGCACAACTGCTATATGCCTATGCGAGCAGCCCTCTCTATGAAGCCTGGATTCTGAGGCTCAAGCTGGCTACCCAGGACAGAAACACCTATGCAGACTTTAGAAACCTCCATCTGATTTACTCCAGATTCATCATTTTTTTTCCAATGTGAATCGCTCTTTTCAATGTAATAAAATTTACAGTAAAACTTAACATAAATGTTTTAATATAATAAAGCATATCTTTGAGAATAACTGTTTCCAGTCTTGTGAGTCCTTTCAGCAAATTACTGAATTAATGGTTGGTCAAAAGACTCTCCTCAAAACAATGTCAATTTAAAAATGTAGCAAAGTGGACTTCTCTGGTGGTCCAGTGGTTAAGAATCCGCTTGCCAAAGCAGAAGACACAGATTCAGTCCCTGCCAGGGGAAGATTCCACATGCCACAGGAAAACTAAGCCGAGGTGCCATGACTACTGAAGCCCACATGCCCCAGAGTCTGCACTCAGCAACAAAAGAAGCCATGGCCATGAGAAGCCTGCACACCACAACTGGAGAGTCACCCCGACTCACCACAGCTGCAGAAAGCCTGCGGTCAGCAACCAAGACCCAGAGCAGCCACGAAAAGATAAATACAATTTTAAAATGCTTAAAAAATGAAAAAAATAAAAAAGTAGCAAAGGACAGGGTTAAGGAATGATAGAAATATATCTCAGACCGGATTGTCAGGAAGGCTGTACGAAGGGAGCATTCCAGCAGAGGCCTGAATGAAATGAGGGACCAAGTAAGGCGAATATGTGAGGGAAGAATGTTCTAGCTGGAGGCAAGAGAAACTGCAAAGCTCACGTGATAGCTTGGTGTTTCCAGTGTGGCTAAAGCTAAATGAGTGAGGTGGAGAGATGTCTGATACAGCTTAGAGAAAGAGTCTGGCACAGACAAATCAAAGGAAAACTTGTGAAATCTTACTTCTCAAGACTTAAGAAATGAAAGAATATATGTTAATGATTTCTACTGAGAAAGATAGGTCATATATTGGAAATGCAACTTCTCTCACTGAAAGAATTTAAAAATGCACCTCAGTAAGGGGCACCGTGGTGAAATTCTATAAATAAGAGAATTAAATATTTTCTCTTGGTGTAAAATGAATAAAATTCACATAAGTAAGATTAATGGTCAGTAGACAAAACCCGAAAATTACCTAAATATGTGACTACAGACTTCAAAAAGAAAAAAAACTCAAGTCAGATATGTTTAAAGGATGTTAAACAAGCACACTATTTGAGGACTCACAGAGCGCTTTATTCACCGAAATGAAGCACCAGGGCACCAGAGCAAACCATCTGGACCAAGGAGCTCACATTTGTTTTACAGCAAATAGAGAGCACATCTATGACTGTGGGACCCAATGGTCCTATTAAATACTACACAATCCAGAAGCTGCCAGGCTATGTGAGTAATGAAACAGACTTCTGAAGGTGCCTGTGAAGTATCAGTTTGAAGATGACACTGCCAGCATGGGAAGCCATTCTTTAGGGTGTGATGTCCACCTGGTGCAAGCCAGCTGGTCCTTATTAAGTCTATGCTTTATCTCCAAGGATGCCTGACCATGGCACTGACTGATGACCAAAATAAAGATGAAGTGTAGCAGCTGGTGATTTATAATAATCTGTTTGAAATCTGAAGTCCTATGAGGTACCCCATACCACCTTATTTACACTGTATATAACATTTTACTGAAGGGTAGTTTGCACATGATTTAACTTGCTACATAGACCAGTGCAGTACAAGCACCCCTTGGTAAACTAATACTTTGACTTTCCTGAGAGCAAAATAATTTGCATGTATCTTGGTAGTTCAGATGTGCAAAGGACCCAGGGAGCTGGGCTTGGAAATTTTCAATCTTTCTATATTTGCCTGCACTTTCTTTCTCATGCTATATCACATCTTTTACCATTAGTGAAGCCTATGTGAGTGTACCTTGTCAATTTTCAGCAATTATCTGATCCTGTGTAATTTCTATACATTGTAAATTAACAACCATTTTATGATGCTCTGTTCAAAAAGTGTCGTGAGTGGTCTGAGAACCAAAAGGTGAAACTGAGTGGTCAGCTTACTCATAAACAATGCTCTCATAAAGAATAACTATTTCTTTATTAAGTAATTTAATAAATATTCATTGATGACATTAATAACAGACATTGTCACACAACGTCAAGTGATGAGGATACTGTGGTGAAAAAGAGCACACAGTTCTGCACTTGTAAGACTTGTAATCTAATCAGAGAGTAGATGTTAAACAACTTATAGTATTTGAGAACTATTAAAATAAGTGCCATAAACATATTATTTATTATGCTCACTTGGGGGCTCCCCAGGTGGCGCTAGTGGTAAAGAACCCACCTACCAAAGCAGGAGAAAAAAGAGATCCAGGTTCAGTCCCTGAGTCTGGAAGATCCCCTGGAGGAGGGCATGGCAACCCACTCCAGTATTCTTGCCTGGAGAATCCCATGGACAGAGGGATCCTGGCGGGCTACAGTCCATAGGGTCACAGAGTTGGACACGACTGAAGTGACTTAGCACACACACATGCTCATTTGCCCAATCAATAATCATTGAAAACGAATTTCTAATCTTTTCTAGGCCTCATGTGATATGTATATGACATATTCGTATTTAATATATCCTATTATTAAATTTGAAATGCATGATATTCAGGCTTCAAAACCTTTTCTATAAATGACTACGAGCTCTAAGCATGTTTTGAGGAGCTATTAGTGAAAAAGTGATACTTATTTTTGAGTTTACTATCCTTTTCAAAGTCATCTTCAGAAGGAGAAAGCACCACAGGTAATGATGAAAAATGTGAACTTAATCAAGAAATGAAATATTTATATATTAAGCAAGGCATTGCATATGTTCAAACAAGAAGCCTCAGCATAACTTTAATCTCTTTCAAAGGGAAGTTTATGACCATAATACAAATCAACTTTATTTTTATATGGGCAATTTAAAAGAGAATGAAGGAAATTATTCTGACCTTTGAAACAATATGCTTTCTACTCTTTACTTAGGCATCTCTGATTTTATTTCTTGCTAAGTGACCCAGTGATACAAAGACAACAGAGCGATTTATTATTTTTATTATACAACATTTCATATTACATAGTGATACTGTCATTGAAAAAATTGGCTTGTACCTCCAGATGCAATAACAAAATGACAACTTTTATGATGAACTTCTTACTCAACATGCTCCTATGTCTGTTCTAATCCTTGAGCTACTGGAAACTGAAAATTACACAATTATATTCATAAGTCCTTGTTTATTAGGTATTTCCTTTTCTGACTTTATTCTAATCTGCTTATCAGTCATAATTTCCAACAATTTATTGAGACAAATGATAGCCTGTCACATTATTTAAAACCATATAATAAGATAGCTGTAGCATTAGTTCAAAAGATCCAATTCAAATGGCTCAGTTATATGACTTAAATTACAGTGGAAGTTCAAACTGCTTATGGCCACTCGAAGCTCCTCTCATTTAACATTCAACCTGCCATTTGCATTATTTTAACTTAAAAAAAAAAAAAAAAAAACAAGATAGTCCCATGACATGACATTTGCTGAAACTGCATATAAAACTATTTGGAAATGATATGATAGGTTCAGGTGCCTTTAATGTGAAATCCCTAGCTTAACTGAAACATAAAATATCTACCCCTCATTACTGCATTTTAGACGTGGACACATTGTTTTATGACAGTGCTGTAAAAGTGAAGGAACTACAATATGTTTTAAACCTGCAACAATTGAGAGAGCAGAGGTAATTAGAAAGCCTACTAGGGATTTAAAATTGACTGTTTTAATGGCCTTTAGCCATCCCCAAAGTAATTAATGACAAAGAAAAAAATCTTTGAAGTTGACTTACTGTCAATGAGTGAGCAGTCCCTGATTTAAAAGGCTATAAATACTTCCATGCTTCCACAATGTGAAATTTTTTTCAAAAAATAAATTATCTTAGGATGCTTAAATGTTATGCACTTCTAAGAGGCCGCTACACATCCACCTAATTCTAGTTATTCAGTCTTACAGCAGTTGTTTACAAAAAATAGTATTTGATTGAATTCCAAAAGCACTTGCATGCATAGTTCAATTACTTCTAAATAATTGTTTTCATTTAAGAAATTTGTCTTTCCCTTGTTCCATTTTCTAAAGGTCAAATGATTGTTGTTGAATGACATATGCCATGCTTCCTATTTTTACCTGCCATTTTAAGAGGAATTGTATTTCTCTCCAGAAAATAATTCTCTGAATTAACTAATATTTAAACATCAACATTTTTCTCATTAAAAGTGAAGATATGACCATCTGGACCAGGATGTCTGGACAGAATTACATGTGAAAACATTTAAGCATCCTAAGGCTATAATATGAACTCATACTTTGCAGAAACAAAATGGAAACATTTTTTACTTCATGTGGTTGCTAAGATTGAGGAAAGGAAATATAATAAAATGTTTAGAATTTTATTAACTGCTAGGAAAATTATAAAATATATGCAAGAAATATTTCAAGAAGCATATAGTACACTCTCATGCTGCTAAGTCAGTTCAGTTGTGTCCGACTCTGTGCGACCCCTGAGATGGCAGCCCACCAGGCTCTCCCGTCCCTGGGATTCTCCAGGCAAGAACACTGGAGTGGGTTGCCATTTCCTTCTCCAATGCATCAAAGTGAAAAGTGAAAGTGAAGTCGCTCAGTCGTGTCCGACTCTTCGCGACCCCATGGACTGCAGCCTACTAGGCTCCTCCATTCATTGGATTTTCCAGGCAAGAGTACTGGAGTGGGGTGCCATTGCCTTCTCCACACTCTCATAGGTGGACATAAATTGCCTCATACTCAAAAGTGTGGTGATGGTGGTTTAGTCGCTGCCATGTCCAACTCATGTGACCCCATGGACTGTAGCCCACCAGGCTCCTCTGTCCATGGGATTTCCCAGGAAGAATACTGGTGTGAGTTGCCATTTCCAGGTGACCTTCTCAACACAAGGATTGATCCCATGTCTCCTGCTTTGCAGGTAGATTCTTTACTGCTGAGCCACCAGGGAAACCCTACTCAAAATCATGCATTCTCTATTAACTAAAGGACAAGATATGGATGTTGAATACTATCAAAATTTATGTGAGTTACACATAGAGAACAGACTTATGGTTGCCAAGGGGAATGGAAATAGGGGAGGGAAGGATTGGGAGCTTGGGATTAGCAGATGCAAAGCATTATGTGTAGAACAGATAAAAAATATCCTAATAACACAGGGAATTATAGTCAATATCCTGTGATAAACTAATGGAAAAGAATATGAAAAAGAACATCTATATATCTATTATCTATCTATACCTGAATCACTTTGCTGTACAGTATAAATTAACACAATATTGTAGATCAGCTGTATTTTAATAAAATAATTTTTTTCAAGATAGGAAAAAAAGATTTTTGTGACTCAGAAGTCCTTGAAGAATTCTGATTTTGTTTGGAAATTGCAAATTCTAGAATACTAAAAATTCCATTATAAGTACAAAATAAGTATAAGTACTTTTTTATTATCTTCCATTTTTAATTTGCTTTTATGTCCTCACTTGTCTATTGGTCAAACAACTAAAATTTTGAATGTGGTAAATTAAGGTAAATTAAGTAAAATTTAACATACATACTTAAAGTCAAAATTTTATCAAGTAATAACACTGAATTACAGTAGAAACACATTAATACACAAATGTTCTTATAGGTAAAATTCACTAATTAAATCATTGATTTTTTCCATTTTTTTTGTTTGGGCTACATGCAGGAAGAATTAACATAGTAGGCTTGAGATGGCTATCTTATAGAAAGGTTTCTTATTTAAGATTTGCCCCTGGTTGGCACCTGGGAACTTGGATTTCAGAAAGCAATGAAAAGATCAAAGGAGAGTGTACTGAGGTCAAAGGTTCTCAAATTTTAATATGCATAAGAATCAACTGGAGATCCAATTAATGCAGATTCTGATTCAGTAAGTCTGCGGTAGGGCTTGATACTCTGCATCTCTAAGAAGTTTCCAGGTAATGCAGGCATTATTTACTCAATAACCTTATTTCCAGTAGTAAGAATTTAAGATGATCAATTCCACTTTTGGAATAGCAGGAGAGGTAGAGCTGATGGAATGAGGCTGGCAGTGTATTGCTGAATTTTAAAATTCACAACCTATTCTCCTAACACACTGCCAAATTTATTATAGCAAAGCTGTATTTCCAGTACAAATAAAACAATATTATAATAAAAGCAAATCATGTACATAGAAGGAAATTTGAATAAGTTGACTTAGATCTTTGCTGTAGTAGTGCTTACTGCTTAAAGTAATGATGTTAGGAAATTATCACCTAAGACTTTTATTTCTGATACCAAGAGAGAAGACTGTCTCTTAATGATTTAATGTATAAAATGGTAACTATAGCTGATACCCCTGTATTGTATAATTGAAATTTGCTGAGAGTAAAATTTAAATGTTCTCACTAAAAATTTTTTAAAAGCAAAATACGTGAAGTGGTAGATGTATTAATTAACTTGATGGAGGAATCCTTTTACAATATATATGTGTGTGTATATATATACACACACACACATTCATAGTGTATATCAAATCATCATATGTATACTTTAAATATCTTACACTTTTATTTGTCAATTAATCCTCAGTAATTGAAAAGTATATATATATTTATACAAAATTTTTATATAAATAATATTTATATAAAACACAATTTTATAATATATTTAAATATAAACATCTTTTAAATTTTTTGTTGAGATGTAGTTGATTTACAATGTTGTGTTAGCTTCATGGGCTTCCCCTGTGGCTCAGCTGGTAAAGAATCTGCCTGCCATGTGGGAGACCTGGGTTTGAACCCTGGGTTAGGAAGATCCCCTGGAAAAGGGAACGGCTACCCAACTCCTGTATTCTGGCCTGGAGAATGCCATGGACTGTATATTCCATGGGGTCACAAAGAGTCAGTTATATATATATATATCTTTTTTTTTTTTTTTCTAAGTCACTTCCGTCCTGTCAAACTCTGTGTGACCCCATAGACGGCAGCCCACCAGGCTTCCCCATCCTTGGGATTCTCTAGGCAAGAACACTGGAGTGGGTTGCCATTTCCTTCTCCATATATGTATCTATACACATGTATATCTATTCTTTTTTAGACTCTTGTATTTATATAGAATATAACTTCTACAATATACTTAAGTATACTTAAAATATAAAATAACTTTTAAATGTAAATTCATATAAAGAAAATTTTACATAAAAAATCTAGTGTTGGCCCCATTCTAGATTTTCTAATTCAATAGGTTAGAATGAAGGTCAGACAATTTGATTTAAAACAAATCCCTAGATAAAGCTGATGCTGTTGGCTCAGGTACCATAATTTTCAATCTGATATTATTAGACAATTATGAAGTGTTAAATAGAATTGTGGAGTATGTCTGCCATAGATTAAAATTTGTCACTTAAAAACCTTTGGCAAATTAATTAACCTATTTTCTCCTGTATCCTTATTAATACACTGCTGGTGGATAATATTAATAACTCTATGTAGGGTTGGTTGAGAAGTTAAGAAAGACAGTAAATATTAAACAGATCAGAATTGTGTGCATAATATTTACTCAGATAAAATTTATTTATTTTAAATAATATGCACTGAATGCTTCCTAGAATGATATTCTGAAATGTTATTGAAGGTTATTTGGGAGGTATCAAGATTTAGATTTTGTCATCATTTTTAAACTTTCTTGTTTGCTCTCTTTAGTTTGATTTTACAGCTTTATGTATGTGCTATGTAATAAATTAGACAAAAATTATTTATATTGACAAACATATATACATCAGTTTAATCAGTCCCACATCACCACCCCCCAAATTTCCTTTTATCATTTTATAAGGGCTTGTTACTGCCCTCTAGCTTCCCAACCCTTATCTGCACTAGTCGCATTTTCCAAAATTGTGCATAAGTTGAATTATGCATGTGTATTCTTTCGTCATGTGCCTTCTTTCACTCGGTATAATCATTTTGAAATTCATTCATGCTATTGCAGATATTTCTTTTTCACTGTTGAGTAATATTCCATTATATAAATTTATAATTTGTTTATCAATTCTCTGACTTTTGAGCTTTTGTGTTGTTTCCAGGTCTTCATTGCTACAACTGCTGCTGCTGCTAAGTCGGTTCAGTCATGTCCAACTCTGTGCGACCCCATAGACGGCAGCCCACTCTGTCTCTAGGATTCTCCAGGCAAGAATACTGGAGTGGGTTGCATTTCCTTCTCCAATGCATGAAAGTAAAAAGTGAAAGTGAAGTTGCTCAGTCGTGTCCAACTCTTCGCGACCCCATGGACTGTAGCCTACCAGGCTCCTCTGTCCATGGGATTTTCCAGGCAAGAGTACTGGAGTGGGGTGCCATTATTATTACAACTAAATATCTATCAATATTCATGTATGAGTCTTTACGGGGACACATGTTTGTATTTCTTTGAGGTAAATTATAGAGAGGAATGGCAGGATTATATAGTAAGTATACATTTAACATTTTAGCAATTTGCAAGCTGTTTTCCAAGCTGGTGTTTTATATTCTCACCAGTAAGGCATGACCTTTTTACACCTCATCGGGTCAGTGTTTTTATTTTAGCCATTTTGGTGTGCATACTTATCTTTTGTGGTGTTATTTTTTTGTTTCCCTAATGACAAATCATGTTAAATATGTCCCAATGTGCTTATTTTTCCCTCTCTTAGTCTCCTTGAGCTGCCATAGCATGATATCATAGACTCTGGGGCTTAACCAACAGAAATTTATTTTTCATAGTTTTGGAGGCTGGGAAATCCACGATCAAGGTGCCAATTGATTTGGTATCCAGTGAGAGCTGTCTTCTTGGCTTGCAGCAAATCGCGTCTATGCTATGTCCTCACATGGCAGGGAGAGACAGAGTGAGCTCTCTGATTTCGTCTTATTAAAAATGAGCACTAATTCTAATAGATCAGAGTTTCATTTTACCATCTAATTTAACCTTAGTTATTTCCTTATTCCAAATACAGCCACACTGGGAGTTAGGGCTTCAAAATTTGTGGGGGACATAATTCAAACCATAGCAAGTTTCTAATAATTTGCTTGGTTAAATACCTGTTTAAATTCTGTGCCTATTTATTTTTCTTGAGTTTGTTTTCTAATTACTCAGTTATAAGACCTCTTCATGTATTCTTGATACAAATTCTATGTCATATCTAAGTTTTGCAAATATTTTGATGTTATGGCTTATCTTTTTATTTTCTTAGTGGTCTCTTTTAAAGAGCAGGAACAATTCTTTTTTTTTTTTTAACAGTCTTGAATTTTTCTTTTATAAATTCTGCATTTTTGGTATAGTTTAAGAGATCTCTTCTAAACTTAAGGTTTCTAAGATTTGTTCTTATATTTTCAATTAGACATTTTATAGTTTTTAATCTTACATAGAATGTCTGTGATTCATTATGAGTCAATTTCTGTATTTGTGTGAATGAGGTAACTGTGGAAGTTTTATATTTGCACAGATCTTCTAAAAGTTCCAACATCATTTGATTGGATTATCTTTCCCATTGAGTCAATTTCTCATCTTTGTCAAAAATCAATTGACATTTATATATAGGTCTATTTTGTTCCATTGATGTTTCATTTAATATGTGACCCACAAAATTTTTATTATTATATATTTGCAACTGGTGAATTAGTTAGCTTTTTTAAAATGCTCCAAAGTTTTTTTCATTTCTTTCAAAGTAGTATTAGCTACTTATGACTGTTACATTTCAAAGTAAAATTTAAAATCAGTTTGTCCATTTATTTTTCAAAAATGTCCACCCTAATTTGATTAGAATTGCACTGAATCCTAATTGTGGGACTCTTAAGTCCAATTGTGGGAGAATTAACATGTTATAATACTCAGGTGTTCGACATTTGAGAACGCATCTCTCCCTTTATTTATTATCGTTGCTCGATTGCTAAGTCATGTAGGACTCTTTGCAGCCCCATGGACTACAGGACCCCAGGCCTCCACCTCCCAGAGTTCATCCATTCAATTTGTGATGCCATCCAACCAACTCATCTCTGCTGCCCTCTTCTCTTTTTTGCCTCCAATCTTTCCCTTTATTTAGGTCTTATTTAATTTCTTTCTGTGATGCCTGTACTTTTCAGTGAGCAAGGCTTGCACAATTTTTGTCAAATTTATTCCCATATATTTCATATTTTCTTGCACTTATAACTATTTTTTACATTTAATTTCTTGTTTGTTTTATTTTTTATTATTTATTTACTTTAATTGGAGGCTAATTCCAATATTGTATTGGTTTTGCCTTACATTGATTTGAATCTGCCATGGGTGTACATGTGTTTCTCATCCTGAACCCCCCTCCCACCTCCCTCCCCTTTGGGTCATCCCAGTGCACCAGCCCTGAGCACCCTGTCTCATGCATCATACCTGGACTGGTGATCTGTTTCACATATGATAATATATATGTTTCAGTGCTATTCTATCTAATCATCCCACCCTCGCCTTCTTGCACAGAGTCCAAAAGACTGTTATATACATCTGTGTCTCTTTTGCTGTCTGTCATGTAGGGTTATCATTACAATTTTTCTAAATTCCATATATATGTATTAGTATACTGTATTGGCATTTTTCTTTATGGCTTACTTCACTCTGTATAATAGGCTCCAGTTTCATCCACCTCATTAGAATTGATTCAAATGTATTCTTTTTAATGGCTGAGTAATATTCCATTGTGTATATGTACCACAGCTTTCTTATCCATTTGTCTGCTGATGGACATCTAGGTTGCTTCCATGTCCTGGCTATTATAAACACTGCTATCATGAACACTGGGGTACATGTGTCTCTTTCAACTCTGGTTTCCTTGGTGTGTATGCCCAGCAGTCTCCACACTGTTCCCCATACTGGCTGTACTACTTTACATTCCCACTAGCAGTGTAAGAGGGTTCCCTTTTATCCACACCCTCTCCTGCATTTATTGTTTGTGGACATTTGGATAGCAGCCATTCTGACTGGTATGAGATGGTACCTCATTGTGGTTTTGATTTGCATTTCTCTGATAATGAGTGATGTTGAGCATCTTTTCATGTGTATGTTAGCCATCTGTATGTCTTCTTTGGAGAAATGTCTATTTAGGTCTTTGGCCCATTTTTTGATTGGATCATTTATTTTTCTGGAATTGAGCTTCAGGAGTTACTTGTATATTTTTGAGATTGATTCTTTGTCAGTTGCTTCGTTTGCTATTATTTTCTCTGATTCTGAGGGCTATCTTTTCACCTTGCTTATAGTTTCCTTCATTGTGGAAAAGCTTTTAAGTTTAATTAGGTCCCATTTGTTAATTTTTGCTTTTATTTCCAATATTCTGGGAGGTGGGTCAAAGAGGATCCTGCTGTGATTTATGTCGGAGAGTGTTTTGCCTATGTTTTCCTCTTGAGTTTTATAGTTGCTGGTCTTACATTTAGATCTTTAATCCATTTTGAATTTATTTTTGTGTATGGTGTTAGAAAGTGTTCTAGTTTCATTCTTTTACAAGTGGTTGACC
>NW_011495034.1:10285052-10290367 GCF_000754665.1 Bison bison bison | reverse complement strand
CTCTGGGCTTTCTATTTTGTTCCATTCATCTATATTTCTGTCTTTGTGCCAGTACCATACTGTCTTGATGACTGTCGCTTTGTAGTATAGTCTGAAGTCAGGCAGGTTGATTCCTCCAGTTCCATTCTCCTTTCTCAAGATTGCTTTGGCTGTTTGAGCTTTTTTGTATTTCCATACAAATTGTGAAATTATTTTTTCTAGTTCTGTGAAAAATACCGTTGGTAGGGATTGCATTGAATCTACGGATTGCATTGAATCTAGGGATTGCATTGAACATAGGGATTGCTGTGGGTAGTATACTCATTTTCACTATATTGATTCTTCCAGTCCATAAACATGGTATATTTCTGCATTTATTTGTGTCCTCTTTGATTTCTTTCATCAGTTTTATAGTTTTCTATATATAGGTCTTTTGTTTCTTTAGGTAGATATATTCCTAAGTATTTTATTCTTTTCATTGTAATGGTGAATGGAATTGTTTCCTTGAGTTTTCTTTCTGTTTTCTCATTGTTAGTGTATAGGAATGCAAGGGATTTCTGTGTGTTGATTTTATATCGTACAACTTTACTATAGTCATTGATTAGCTCTAGTAATTCTCTGGTGGATTCTTTAGGGTTTTCTGTGTAGAGGATCATGTCATCTGCAAAAAGTTAGAGTTTTACTTCTTCTTTTCCAATCTCGATTCCTTTTCTTTCTTTTTCTGCTCTGATTGCTGTGGCCAAAACTTCCAAAACTATGTTGAATAGTAGTGGTGATAGTGGGCACCCTTGTCTTGTTCCTGACTTTAGGGGAAATGCTTTCAATTTTTCACCATTGATGATAATGTTTGCTGTGGGTTTGTCATATATAGCTTTTATTATGTTGAGGTATGTTCCTTCTATTCCTGCTTTCTGGAGGATTTTTATCATAAATGGATATTGAATTTTGTCAAAGGCTTTCTCTGCATCTATTGAGATAATCATAGGGTTTTTATCTTTCAATTTGTTAATGTGATGTATTACATTGATTGATTTGCAGATACTGAAGAATCCTTGCATCCTTGGGATAAAGCCCACTTGGTCATGATGTATGATCTTTTTACTATGTTGTTGGATTCTGTTTGCTAGAATTTTGTTAAGGATTTTTGCATCTGTGTTCATCATACATTTACTTTCTGATTGCTCATCACTATAATGTAGAAATACAATTGACTTTTGTAAGTTGATCTTCGATGCTGTAGCCTTACCAAACTCAGTTAATTCTAGGAGCTAATACTCTGTCCTGCTAGCTTATTTCATTTTGGTCCCTTCAGATTCAGCTCTGGAATCTGCCAGGTTCTGTTTCCCTGGCCAAAAACTGGAAAGTCTCTCTAAAAATAAGCTGTAGGGGTTCTCTGGCAGTCCAGTGGTTAAAACTGCATGCTTCCACTGCAGGGGGTGAGGGTTCAGTCCCTGGTTGAGGAACTTAAGATCCTGCATGCTGTGCAGTGCAGGAAAAAGAGAAACAAAATCATAAACAATAAGCTGAAACAATCATAGGACTCACTTCTTTGTTTCTTGCCCTTTGTTTAATATCCAGTATCTAACAATCCATTGTTTCATAAATTTTGATCATTTTTTGTTTCAGGCAGGAAAATAAACATGATCCCTGTAGCTCCATTTTGGTTGGAAGCATGAGTCCACATTTCCATTTAATAGTATTATATATTTAATATTTCAGTTTACTGTCTTGTTTTCTATTTTAATAATCTGCTCTTTCCTTTTAATATTTTTTCTCTTTATATTAAATAAGTGCATTATTTAAAGTGCACTTAGCTATTTATCTCCTCTGTTGATTTATAAGTTTTAACTTTTGTTGTTTTGTTTAGTTGTTGTTGTTATAGTGGTTGATGGGGTGTTTATAGCTGTGATTGCAAACTTTTTCTGTAAAGGACCAAATAGTACGTAAATGCTCATTTTCCAGTCCTACAGACTCTGTCATAACTACTTAGCTCTGCTGCTATAGCATGAACAAATTGTAGATAGTGAGTAAAGAATGAGTATAACCATAAGTTGACAAAAATTTATTTGTAAAATCAGGTAATTGACTGGTTATGCCAACATCTGGGTTATAGCATACATCTTAATCTCAAGAACAGTCTACCTTAAAGTGATCATATATCACTTTATATGTAGTATACGAATCTCAAAAAGTATACTTTGCTTTCTCTCCTCCCAGCAATTTTGCTTTTTTTGCCATATATTTTATTACTATATATCTATATATAATATAGATATTTATCAGATAGTCCAGCTTTTATATATCTGTAAAAATATTTATGAGCATAGTTAATGATAAATTTCTGTTATAAAGTTCAGGATTGATTAGTTTTATCTTTCTTTTAGTAATTTAAATTTTCTGCTCACTTGTCTTCTCCTTGTATTTCTTGCTTTTGACAAGAAATCTGCCATCACCCTTATCTTTGTTACTCTGTACATATAGTATCTTTACTTTTTTTTTTTTTTTTTACAATCTGTGATTTGCCTTATTGTAGTTTTATAAATTATTTCTTGTGCTTGGTTGAAGTTAGCTGAGAATCTCACATTTGTAGATATAGATTTATTGGCACATTTCAAAACAATCTATCCATTTTTTTTTCTCACAACTCATTGGTACTCTATTTATTTTTTCAATATTTTTTGTGTCTATAATTCATTCTGGATACTGCTTATTACTATGTCTTAAACATAACCAAATTTCTTTTGTATTGCCTGCTGCTAAGTTGCTTCAGTCGTGTCCGACTCTGTGTGACCCCATAGACAGCAGCCCACCAGGCTCCCCCGACCCTGGGATTCTCCAGGCAAGAACACTGGAGTGGGTTGCCATTTCCTTCTCCAATGCATGAAAGTGGAAAGTGAAAGCGAAGTCGCTGAGTCATGTCCAACTCTTCACGACCCCATGGACTGCAGCCTACCAGGCTACTCCATCCATGAGATTTTCCAGCCAAGAGTACTGGAGTGGGTTGCCATTGCCTTCTCCTTTGTATTGCCTAATCTGTCATTAATATACTCAAACTATTTTTCATCTTAGACTTTGCATTTTCCTTCTCTTGAAGTTTAGATTTGGTCTTTTTAATATCTTCCTTCATAATACCTAAACATCTGAACCTATATGATACAATTATAATAACTGTTTTAATGTCATTCTCAGCTACTGTGTCTGTTCTGGGTTGGCTTTGATAAATTGATTTCTTTCCCTTTTGGGTCACATTTCCCTGCTCCTTTATGTCTGGTGAGTTTAGTTTGTGTGGTAGGCAGCTCTTAGGATGACTCACAGAGAGACCTGCCTCCATTACTCACACCCTCCCATGGTCTCCTACTGTTGAGTGTGTGTTGGCCATATAACTAGCTTCTGGACACACTGAGTATGCAAAAGGGACAGAATGCCACTTAAGGTATAAGGATTGCAGCTGAACTCTGTTGCCTTCTTAGCTCATATCTTTGAAGCAGCAAACTTCAATGTTGTAGAGGCCCATGTGCAAGAAATCAAGGGAATCTTCTGACCAACAGACAATGAGGAACTAAGGGGACCAGCTCAAAATTTGCCTGCAAGGTACTGTACTGAATCCTGCCAATAACTATGTGAAGCTGGAAATTGGTTGTTGTTTAGTTGAGCCTTGATATAAGCAGAGCTTGGCAGATAACATCTTAGCCTGTGAACGACCCTGAAATATATTCCTAGCCAATCCAGACCTAGAATATTGAGGTGCAGAAACCATTTTTAGCCAATGAATTTGTCACATAGTTCATCATGAAGTAATAGTTAAATTTTTATAGCAGACAATGTAAAATTGGCCTTATTTGATACAGTATTCCTGTGAAAGTTCTTAGGCTTTGTTCCGGAGATGTTAAATTTCTTAGAAAAAGCTTGATCCTTTTGGGTCTTGCTTTTATGTATTTGTTGGGTGGGACCAAGGAAGTATTCACTCTAGGTCTGTATGTTCCTAAATATTCCCTGGTACTGAGTTAAGACCATTCTTAGTATTCTGTGAATGCCTTGTGAATCATGGAGTTTTTCTGTTGAGCTGGTGGTAAAAGGCATTAGTCCCAACACTCTGTGATCACCTCTAGGTTATACTTTCTCCACCTTAGATGTTCTCCTTACATGTGTGATACCCCAGTAAATTATACTTCAGGTGCATAGATCTGAATCATGTTTTGTGGAGTCTCCCAAGGTCTCCAGAGGGACTGAGCCATAGTTACCACAGGGTTTACTTGCTTATTAACATACTGCATATTAGCTTTATAGTCTTCTCTTTCTCAGGTCCTTGTTCAACTACTAACATCCCCTGAAATTGCCTCCCAAACAATTTGCACTCAAATAGTGGCCAGCATCTTTTTATGAGTGAATCTAACCTATGGCAAACCCTTCTGTCAGTGTTATGTTGTTGCTGTTTTACCAGAAATGATCATTGTTTTACTCAACCATTGTGTTTAAACTTGTCACTGGAATATTATTTTAGTTGCTCACCATTCCTTTTCATATCTAAGGCCTTTCTTTCAGGATCTCTTTCTCTTCCCACTTTCCCATGCAGTATATTCCTTAGATATGTCTTTTTTCTTCTAGATTTATTGAGATGCAATTGACAGACAGCTCTGTAAGTTTGTGTGCAGCATAAAAATTTCACTTACATACATCATGAAATTATTAATACAATAATTAATAAGTTTAGTGAGCATCTCTCACCTCATATAGATACAAAAAAAAATTGAAAAAAATATTTTTTCCCTGTGATAAGACTTTTTAGGATTTACTCTAATGTTCACATATAACATATAGCAGTCCTTATTAATCATGTTGTACATTACATTCCTAGTACTTATTTACCTTACAACTAGAAGTTTGTACCTTTTGACCATTTTCATCCAATTCCCTGCCCCCCGCATTCCCTGCCTCTGATAACCACATATCTGATATCACTCTTTTTCTATGAGTTTGTTTTTGAAGTGTAATTGACCTACAACATTATTTAGTTCATAGTACACAACATAGTGATTCAGTATCACTATACGTTACAAAATGATCATCATGATGTCTAGTTACTGTCTGTCACCATACAAAGGTTTTGCATTATTATTGATTATATCCCCTACACTGTACATTACATACCCTAAAAGTTCACACCTTGGGCTTCCTGAATCTAAGAATAGATGCTTGGTGTCAATTCAGGAACATTCTTAGAGTTGCTGCTGCTGCTGCGTCGCTTCAGTCGTGTCCGACTCTGTGCGACCCCATAGATGGCAGCCCACCAGGCTCCCCCGTCCCTGGGATTCTCCAAGCAAGAACACTGGAGTGGG
>NW_011495034.1:10269439-10284907 GCF_000754665.1 Bison bison bison | reverse complement strand
TCATGCTGTTTTCATATTGGAGCCCCACATCCGTAAAGATTTATAAGAGAAAATTCTTTTAGACTGGTTTTAAAATATGCTTGTCTAAAGAGTATTCCTGTTTGCTTCTGCTGGATGTCTAGAGCACCGTCAACCTGGAACCACTTTCATTAAGGACTCAGCTTGGAGGTTTGGGGATTTCATTGGTAGCATGATTTCAGTCCCAAAGCTATATGAGAGGTGAGTTGTGGTTATGAATTCTAAAGAAGATAACTCTATGCACACCATTAAAACTAAGTCAGGCAAGTTACCTTAGAGTCTTCTTTTTTGGCACCTCTTTGTTCTGACTCATTACTTCACTTAAAGTGTGGTCCTTAACCATTTTGGCTTTCTGCAGATTTCTGTTTATAAACCTCTCATATCCATACTTCCTGCCTTGCATGATCAGTTAAAATTAAATATCTGAGTCATCAAGGCTTACTTTTTGCATAGCCCCTAAAAGAAATTTGATAAGTTATAGATCTATGATCTAAAATTTTTCAAGCTAAATTTTAAATGATTGTGAAATACACAACCTCTTGTGTTTTAATATTGAAATTTCAGAATACAACTGTTACTTCACCTTTTAAATGTTTTCAATAGAACCTAAGCGAGTTAATACCTATTATCCACATAAAAGTACACTGTGATGTTATATTTTAACATTTAGAAACCTTACATTGTTTCCTATGCTAACATTATCCTATGTGTAGCCCCACATGTTACACAAAGATTCTACAGTCTATGGTTTAGGTTAGCAACAGATTTTATTTAGGGGAAGCCAACAAGACTAAGGTCAGCAACAGAGAAGGCATGAGGCCCTATGCTCCCATTTTCCCATGAGACAGCAGGGTGAACTGCTGGACAGGCTTTATGGATTGTATTCCAGTGAATGGACATTCTCCTACATTTTTCTCCTGAAAGCTATGAAAAATGTGAGAGATGTCTTATGAGTGAAGAGTCATGTGAATATCCTGCACAACTACAAGTTTGAATTTGAATCAGCATTTTACAAGAACTATTTGGAATACCTGGTGCTCATTAACCAAAAGTTTTGAGGCCAACAGAAAATTGTAGACCACTGCAGTGGTAAAAAGCCACTGGTCCCATTGGAAACTGGTTTTTAATATAACCACTCCTTCTGAGAAGGAAAAAATCCAATTTAGCTCATGAACCAAGCAATCTGGCCTAAGTATGTTGGATTATTTTCAGTCAACCAAGTGCCTTTCTTCATCATATTTGCATGACATTTCCTACACAAGGAATTTATTCTATAATGCTATATTTTATGCATGAGCTTTTTTTTTGTGGCTCTCTCTATCATATTTCTCAAGTAAATTATATTTATAAATTGAAATTGATTTTTCAATTCCTATAAAGCTCTAAATGTTAACAAGGTTTCTTTGTATTAAATCACTATATAATTATTAATAGTACACAATTGATTAAAACATGAAAAATAAAATTTTACTGGAAATGTATTACTTAATGAGATGGATAGGTCTCTTAAAAATTAATTCATGTACTCCAGAATGAATGTGACTTATTGCTAGCATAAAATAAGCTTCAATGGAAATTAACAGCAAATGAAGAGAGAGGAGATGGTCTACCAATAAATTTAGGGCTTACAAAACAAGCATTAATAATTGTTAAGGACATTGTTTACAACAGAATTCTCAACATATTCCAAGTAGATTAACATAAAACAAATAAGTACATGAAATGCATAAATAATTAGGCATATTATTAGTTGCCTAGTGATAGCTGTTAAGCATCCAAGTAAAAATAATGCATAAGAATTTTTCAGTGTCCAATAATTATTGCAAAATTTAATGCAAATGGTCTTCTTATAAGCTGCAATAATTGTTTAACCTAAACTTATCTCTGATATACATTTATGGAATCAAAGATATAACTTTGATACAACAAAAGATGACTTCCATTTGAAAGCATGCAAAATAAGCAGCTGAGGCAGTTCTTTGATTATAGAGACTGTAAAGAAAAGATTGTTTTGAATTAGTCTTTTAAAATATTTGTTTTTTGAAATCTTATTTCCTTTTTACTTTAATTTTTCCATCTCTTTCTTTTATATTTATTTTTTAAACACTTCAGATTTTTTTTTACCAGGGCTTCCCTGGTAGCTCAGACAGTAAAGAATCTGCCTGCAATGCAAAAGACCCAGGTTAGATCCCTGGGTCAGGGAGATCCCCTGGAGAAGGGAATGGTGACCCACTCCAGTATTCTTGTCTGGAGAATTCCATGGACAGGGGAGCCTGGCAGGCTAGAATCCATGGGGTCACAAATAGTCGGACACAACTGAGCAACTAACACTTATATTAGATATTTTTATACATAAATAATGTAATTCAATACAATTGAGGTGGCTAAAATTTTGATTTTTAACTTTTTTGGGGGGTGTAGGGGGTGAGAAAATAGTATTAGGAAGGGTAGGAGGGGAAACTAGAAATAGAAATGCTGCTGCAAACTTTGACCACAGGCATATGTTCAGACAGATGAATTTTAGGGAAAAACACAGATGGAAGCTAATGTGAAATTTAATGTAAAGCTTCTGTGCCACATCGACAGGAAAGTTCTAGTGTAATCTAGAAGCATCCACTTCAGTGTGAACACCTCTGATCTAGGATCATATGTACAAAAGGCTAGAGTGGACTTCAAACTTAATTTAGTTCTTTGCAGTTGTACTTTCTTGTCTATTTTTGGTCTCTAAGAATTTCCTTTACTTTCTTGCCACACAGTTAGTTAGGCAAGTTAGTGTCCATTAAGAAAGTTAGTTAAAAATGTAAGAATATAGTTTTTTTTTAATTTGGATTTAAATTTTTTTTTAATTTGGATTTTTAAATTTGGATTTGTCTTTTTTTAAACTGGAAGTGTTTTGCTTTGTCTTTTTTTAAAGAAGAGGATAGCTAATATGCCAATATACATAAAACAGAATGTGCTTCCTGTTATAAAAAAAAGAAGTTAAATAAATTATTTTTACTTGGGTTTTTAAAATTATTTAGGTTTTCTCATAATTCTTAGATTAATGAATAGTTCAGATATATTTGAAATTCATAAGAAAAAGAACGTGGTTACTTTAGTCAATGAATTATTAAGTAGGCTATTGCTATATGCCCAGCAGTTGTTTAATTGATAAAATTAAGGTCATAAACAAGAGGCAGAATAGTGTCAAATTTGTGCTATGCAATAAGGATCCTTAGGCAAATACGTTTTAAGATAACAGAAATTTATTCTCAAGGTCACCTGGCTGTTGAATCTTCTTTGTTTTTCCTTTCTAATGATAATTTGAGTCTAATGTTTGTATACTTCCCCTAAAATGGCAGTTGATGTAACTTATATGTATAAAACGGAGAGGGCAATGGCGTCCCACTCCAGTACTCTTGCTTGGAAAATCCCATGGACAGAGGAGCCTGTTAGGCTGCAATCCATGGGGTCTCTGGGAGTCGAACAGGACTGAGCGACTTCACTTTCACTTTTCACTTTCATGCATTGGAGAAGGAAATGGCAACCCACTCCAGTGTTCTTGCTTGGAAAACCCCAGGGACGGGGGAGCCTGGTGGGCTGCTGGCTATGAGGTCACACAGAGTCGGACACAGACTGAAGTGACTTAGCATATGTATAAAATAGCAGTAACACATAAGAATTAGCTTTTGACTATGTGACCTTATCTGAGATTCTAGGGGCCAAGAAGCATTTTTAAGATCCTGTGCATATGTTCTTGACTTGTGTAGCCACCACACTTTTGATAAGATTTTCCATACCATGCTAATCAGATGAGGTGCTAAAAATCAAGGGTATGAGTAAGTTTGCTGTTACTTCTTAATCCATAATTACATGGCATGCTTCAGGTGGTATCAGAAATGGGTTTGGCAACACAACCATGGCTCCTATGGTTTGGGTTTAAGGAAGTCAGAAAGCTATAGGAGAGAATCTTGAGCTAAGAATATGTCTAAGAGACAAGCTGATGAAGAACTTTAAGACACTGAGTTATTGAGGAAGGCTTTGGGAGGGAGTTATAATTAGTGAGATTTGGGCACCATTCACTTCTTTCTTTCTGAATGATTGGAATAGTAGATAATTAACCCTATTGGTTGGGTCTCCCTAAGCAGTTAGACAATCAAGGCCCTCCAAAGACAATTGAAGACACAAGGGTGTAGGTGGTCCTTCACATTTGAGGCAGAAATTAAATTGATGGAAGTTGTACTTGTAAGAGTGGATGAGTGCAACTGAGAAAATTGTGCCCCTCTTATTAAGTAATTTTCCCTGTGTGATTTTGCACCAAGGAAGAGCCTGGTTCCAGGTATTCATTTTGTTGTTTTTAATTTATCTTAGAACAACACTGTTTTAAAAAGTATGTGCTAGATTTTTACCCTCATATAATTCTCTACTTGGGAATTTTCAATATAGAGAGATTGGGTTAAAATTAGTGTTCGGTGGGATCAGAGCTTATTTTTAATATAGGATCATGCCTCTGTGCATATTCAGTTGTTCAGTCATGTCTGACTCTTTGGGACCCCATGAACTGTATGTAGCCCACCAGGCTCCTCTGTCCATGCGATTTCCCAGGCAAGAATACTGGAGTGGCTTGCCATTTCCTTCTCCAGGTATATAGGACAATAACATGACACAAAAAGTATTTCTTTTCCAAACTCTGTTGCTGCCCACCGGACAAAGACTATCAGAACCAAACCTATAGTCAAACTAAGCTGGATTTAGGACTTCTTGCAATGAGGATGACTGCATATACATGGAACCTGAGGCATGTAAACAGGAAGGTTCCGTTTGGGTTTGGTTTTGAGAAGGGACTTGTAATAGGGGTTAGACTTATGTTAGGTGTTTTAGGGGAAGTTTGTGGTACGTATTTTGGTGAAATACGGTTTTCTTGTGGGTTTGGTAGTGCTAGAAAGAGGGTGAAGCTTTATGGCTGGGCTTTTTCTTTCTTTCATTTGTATGGCTGTGCCGGTCTTCATTGCTATGGGGGCTTTTCTCTAGTAGCAGTGAGCAGGGGCTACTCTCTAGATGTGGTGAGCAGGCTTTCCGTTGAGGTGGCTTCTCTTGTTGTGGAGCACAGGCTCAATAGTTGTTGCACATGGGCTTCGTTGTTCTGCGGCATGTGGGATCTTCCTAGACCACGGATCGAACCCGTGTCTCCTGCATTGGCAGGCAGATTCTTCACCAATGAGCCACCAGGGAAGCCCCCTTTCTTTCTCTTTATTGTTATTATTTTTAATCTAGGAGGTGGAAGAAATAGAGAGAGGCTTAAAAAAAAAAAGGCATCTAATGAGATAATTCTCTTATGTGAGCCAATGAAATCTGGTTGGCTATTTTTGTGGTTTCAAGCATATCCTTAGTTTGGTCTGAGTTTAAACATCCTTATGGATTGGTTTTATTTTTAATTGCTTTCTCATGGTCAGAAAGTGATCCATGATGATGGTATATTGAAATTATTTATGTCCTATAGAAGAACTATCATATGATGACGACAAGGATGCATAATACATAAGGTGTTAGATAATTCATTAACACCAACCTCAAGTAGTTCTCAATTAAAAAGAATACAACTGTGTTATAAAATAGATGTCATTCTCAGTCTCATTTTATAGAGGAAATGAGGTTGAGGGCTGTGAGGTGTTTCCAATGTCCCGCAGCTATTAAGCGGTGGAACAGTGTCACTCAAGAGTCTGCATTTAACAAACAGACCATGCTGCCCCATTTCCCCCAGGATCTATGATACCTAGATATATGACCTACCAAGTTTCAGTGGAATAGACATTGTGGAAATGGATTTATTGGGATCAGACTCAGTATGAGAACCATTAAGATTTAAGGGTATTAATAGCAGAGTTGAGGAATGGTCAAGAGGAAAATACAATTTCCAGAAAGCAAGAAGACTGAAGTCAGATATATTATTCAGTGAATCTGGGAAAATCCCATGGATTTGACATTGCTAGAACTTACCTTCATTTAGGGAATATAAGAGCCCTTAAAATTTAAGCTTCGTGTCATCACAGGATAACTGAAATTTCCAGTGCTGATAAGGCCCTATATTGGATGAATAATGTCACCAAAATTGAGTCTTGAGGTTGTAGGGGAATATATTGAATCTGTCCCTGGCTAGCTAGTGGAACTTCTCTGATACAGATAAAATGACATATCCTTATGTTGATAAATCAATAAGGGAAACTAATGTTTTACTGATTGTGTGTTGGCAGGGAACTAGAACATGGCATGTTCCTTCTTCCCAATCATAATCCATCTCATAAGAGTCGGGGGCCAATAGTTATTCCTGGAAAAAATAAAAAGTGTGTCATAAAAATGGTGTCATGGAAATAGTGATATGGAAATAAGTTGCAGACTGCATTAGATAACCAGGAAGATAAAGTTAAGAAAAGAAATATGGCATTTGCTATCACGGGGCATGTAATTGACTAAGAGTAGGCATTGGCAGGGCTACCATGGTGGCTCAGCTGGTAAAGAATCCTCCTGCAATGTGGGAGATCTGGGTTTGATCCCTGGATTGGGAAGATCTCCTGGAGAAGGGAATGGATACCCACTTCAGTATCCTGGCCTGGAGAATTCCATGGACTATCTAGTCCATGGGGTCACAAAGAGTTGGACACTACTGAGTGACTTTCATTTTCACTAAGGCATTGGGAAAGGAAAGGATACTGCAAATAAAATGCAGTAGAATTAATCATGAATTAACATTGGCCAAAAAAAAAAAAGAAATAAAATCCTGAAAGTTCACACAATTAGGTGTAACAGAATATCCATAGTAAAGGAGCTAAAGAAAGAGCTAGCAAAAGAGATGGGGAAAACCACAATTCAACTAATCATTCATTAATAAATTCAACATTTAGTGAGTTCCTACTTTATATCAGGCATACCTCTAGATATGATGTGGAGGCTGAAGCAGTAATTTAAAAAAATAAAAAGACAAATTTCCTACCTTTGTGGCACTTACATCATGGTTGAAGAAACAGATAATAGATAATCATAGATAAGTTCAGTTCAATTCAGTTGCTCAGTCATGTCTGACTCTTTGCGATCCCATGGACTACCACATGCCAGGATCCCTGTCCATCACCAACTTCCAGAGCTTGCTCAAACTAATGTCCATCCTGTTGGCATCACTGACTGGATAGATAAGTTAGACAGTGAAAAAGGCCATGAAGTTGGAGAGGTAGTGGTTTTTAAAAAGCATAAGTGTCTCATAAACTAAGAGTTTCCTGAAATCTGTTTTAGTTTAAAATAATTTCCTTTAAAACTTTGAAAGAAATTAGAATTGTTTTAAAACTATCAATGGCAATTAAAATTGTAATTAAAAAAACAAATTAGCATGGAAAATGAGCCTACTAACAAACTTACTACTTCGGGCTGTGGATTTTCCCTTCTATTATATCAGATTCTCTGGGCCACTAATCCCAATACTGTATCTTGGAAATTTGTGTTCTCTCTCTCTGGCATGTTCTGTAGCACCCCCAACCATCACCTTTTAGCTTGGTTCCTCAAAGGGTTTTTTAATGATAATTTGTTTATTTTAATTGAAGTATGGCTGAGTTACAATATTAGTTTCAGGTATACAGAATAGTGATTCCGTATTTTCACAGATTATACCCCATCAGTTATTACCCCTAATTTGTCCCTGTACCTTCCTTCTCCCCTTTGGTAACCAGTAGTTTGCCCTCTACATCCATCAGTTTGTCTCTGTTTTGTACATATGGTCATGCATATTTTTTTCTACATTCCACAGATAAGTGACATCACCCTTATGTCCAGCCCTGAATTTTGCATGATGTACTTTGCATGTGAGTTAAATAAGCAGGGTGACAATATAGAGCCTTGTTATACTCCTTTTTTAATTTTGAACCAGTCAGTTGTTCGAAGTTTGTTTCTAACTGTTGCTTCTTTACCCATATATAGGTTTCTCAGGAGATGGGTAAGGTGGTCTGTTATTCCCATCTCTTTAAGAATTTCCCACAGTTTGTTGTGATCCACACAGTCAAAGGCTTTTGTATGGTCAATTAAGCAGAGGTAAATGTTTTTCTAGAATTCCCTTGCTTTCTCTAGGATACAATGAAAGTTGCCGATTTGATCTCTGGTTCCTCTGTCTTTTCTAAACTTGAACATCTGGAAGTTCTTGGTTCATGTACTGCTGAAACCTAGCTTGTAGGATTTTGACTACAATCTTACTAGCATGTGAAATGAAAGAAACTGTCCAGTAGTTAGAACAAATTCTGGTCCTGCTTTTCTTTGGGATTGGAATGAAAACTGACCTTTTCCAGTCCTGTGGCCACTGTTTAGTTTTCCAAATTTGCTGGCATATTGAGTGCAGCACTTTAACAGCATCATCTTTTAGGATGTGAAATAGCTCAACTGGAATTCTATCACCTCTACTAGCTTTGTTCATGGTGATGCTTCCTAAGGCTCACTTGACTTCACACTCCAGGATGTCTAGCTCTAGGTGAGTGACCACATCATCATGGTTATCTGAATCATTAAGACCTTTTTGGTATAGTTCTGTATAGTCTTGCCACCTCTTCTTAATTTCTTCTGCTTCTGTTAGGTACTTACTGTTTCTGTCCTTTATCATGGCCATCCTTTCATGAAATGTTCCCTTGATATCTCCAATTTTCTCAAAAAGATATCTAAGTCTTTCCCATTCTATTGTTTTTCTCTACTTATTTGCATCATTCTTTTAAGAAGGTCTTATATCTCCTTGTTCATCTCTGCATTCAGTTGAGTATATGTTTCCCCTTTTCTCTTGCTTTTTGCTTCTCTTCTTTCCTCAGCTATTTATAAAGCCTTCACACACAACCACTTTGCCATCTTGCATTTCCTTTTGTTTGGGATGGTTTGGGTCACTGCCTCCTATACAGAGTATAATTCCATCCATGGTTTTTCAAGCACTTCGTCTATGAAATCTAATCCTTTGATCTGTTCGTCACCTCCAGTATAATCATAAGGGATTTGATTTAGGTCATACCTGAATGGCCTCATGGTTTTCCCTACTTTCTTCAATTTAAGTCTGAATTTTGCAATAATGATCTGATGATCTGAGCCTCAGTCAGCTCCATGTCTTGTTTTCGCTGACTGTATAGAGCTTCTCCGTCTTCAGCTACAAAGAATATAATTAATCTTATTTCAGTGTTGACCATCTGGTGATGTCCATGTGTAGAGTCGTCTCTTGTGTTGTTGGAGGAGGGTGTTTGCTATGACCAGTGCATTCTTTTGACACAACTGTTAGCCTCTGCCCTGCTTCATTTTGTGCTCCAAGTCCAAATCTGCCTGTTCTTCCAGGTATCTCTTGAGTTCTTAATTTTTCATTCCAATCCCCTATGATAAAATGAACATTTGTGGGGTTTTTTTGGTGTTAGCTCTAGAAGTTCTTATAGATCTTCATAGAACTGGTTAACTTTAGTTTCTTTGGCATCAGTGGTTGGGGCGTAGATTTGGATTACTGTGATGTTGAATGGTTTGCCTTGGAAACAAACAGATCATTTTGTCATTTTGCGATTGCACCTAAGTACTGCATTTCAGACTCTCTTGTGACTATGAGGGCTACTGCATTTCTTCTAATGGATTCTTTCCCACAATAGTAGATATAATGGTCATCTGAATTAAATTCACCCATTCCTGTCCATTTTAATCCACTTATTCCAAAGTATTGGAGCTTCATCATCAGTCCTTCCAATGAATATTCAGGGTTGATTTCCTTTAGGATCGACTAGTTTGAGTTCCTTGCTGTCCAAGGGACTCTCAAGACTCTTCTCCAGCACAATTCAAAAGCATCAGTTATTCAATGTTCAGCCCTTCTTTATGATCCAGCTCTCACATCCATATATGACTGCTGGAAAAACCATAGCTTTGACTGCATGGACCTTTGTTGGCAAAGTGATGTCTCTGCTTTTTAATATGCACATAGACACACATTTATTTATTCTTTTCAGAATCTTTCCCTTATAAGTTGTTATAAAATATTGAGTAGTGTTCCCTATGCTATACAATAAGTCTTTATTGGTTATCTATTTTATACATAGTAGTTTGTTTAACCCCAAACTCCTAATTTACCCCCCCCCCCCGCCCCGCTGCTTTCTATATCCAACAAGTTCTTTATCCATCTGTCTGCCAGTTGGCATTTGGGCTGCCTCTACATCCTGACCATTGCAAACTGTGCTCCATGAACACTGAAGTGCATGTATCCTTTTGAACTAGTGTCATTTTTTCTGAATATGTACTGAGGAGTAGAAATGCTGGACCATATGGTAAACCCTTTAAGAAACCCTCATACTGTCATCCAGAGTGACTGCACCAATCCATATTCTCACCAACAGTATAGGAGCCCCTCCTCCATGCTCTCGAACACCTGTTACCTGTAGACTCCTTGATGATAGCCACTCTGCTAGGTCCAAGACAACACATCGCTGCTGCTTTGACCTGCACTTCTCTAATTACGAGTGATGCCAAGCATCTTCTCATGTGCCCATTAGCCATCTGCACCTCCTCCAGGTTAGCCTCCTTGATTTACACTGAATACAAGTCAGTGATTCTGACAGTCTTCATTTCTTTTTTATCTTATCTACTGTGCATTTTCCAAATCTGCACAAAATTTGGGAGATATGTCTTGCCCAATTTTGCTACTTACATCCTTGTAACCTTGATCAAATCATGTAAACACTGTTAATCTATTTTACTATCTGTAGAAAGGGGATAATAACATCTAACAACAACTATTAAAAATCAAATGAGAATATATGTAGAAAAGTGTTTTGTAAACTGGAAAATTCAAAGCAAATATAATTGATTATTATTTTTTTACTATGCTACCCTGCAGTGGCTTGCCAGCACTTCTTAACAGTAATGCAATTTAGTGAGATTCATTTCACTTTTCTCCACTGCATCCACAGACTCCTGATTTTAAAAAATTCTTCAGCACTGCAGATTAGAGATAGAGTGATATAAAAAGTGCCATAGCTTATATTAACACTTCCCTATAATAACTTCTTTTTAAAAAATTCTAATGGCTTGCAACAGAAATTTTGGAGTTCCTAATCCCTATCAAACTAATTCTGCCTCATGGAAATCCAGGACTGTATTTACAGCTGTAGGCCACTCTCATTACATATACGATATCCAAACACTGCTCAGCTGAAAGTGGCTGATTTTGCAGTCTTATTATTGGTGCCAGTTTTCAGAATCTCTTCCACATTCTTTCTACCACAGCATATGGCTTTGCATGGTCTATTCAGTAAATATTCATAATTATTCCACTGAGCTTTGGTGACAATAAATGTGTGTGCTATTGGAGATAAATTGTGCAATCTGCAAGGAAAACAAAGATGAGTTTTTGCTTGGATATTTTTACTCATTTGGTGGTGGAGGCAGATGCTCCAACCCACAGAGAAGCAGGGCATTGCTCTGGGGAGAGGGATGCTGAGTCAGTCACATGCTCTGCGTCTTCCTTGTTTGTGCTTCATGACTGATTAGCATGCCTTCCACGAACACTTCTGATATATGGAAGTTACTACTTTCCATACAAGGTTATGAGAATAAGGTAATGCATGCAAAGGATATTCCTTTCCATAAGCAAAAACTGAACTAGGAATGTAAACATTGCATGATATAAAACCCAAATATTTTAATATCTCTTCATTAAATATTAGAGGTTGCTTTCTTATGTTACAACACAATGAACACTTAGACAAAGGCAGTAGCCAAAGTTGCATCAGCAACTGATAAAGGGTTCTTTGTTTTTTACTTTTCCTCTGCTGTTATCCTCAAACATAATAGATAAAATCATGAAATCTCTCCTTCTAAGTTTTACGGTGGAATAAAATAGTTACAAATAGTTCCCAGGAAGCTAGAATTACTACTGTCAAAGAAAATCGCATGTCCAATTACCAGTATTTCATATTTCTGAACACAAGTAAATATGAAGTATGACCCAAATTCATTTGTGCATTAGGCTAGAAATACACTGGGATTTTCTTTTCTGTGGGAAAATGATTCTTTATAAGAAAAAGGATGAAACGGCTTTAATGTGGATTTACTACTGCCGTTGCTGTCTGGGTAAATCTTCACATTTTACTTTTGAACCCCAAAGAAATCATCAAGGCACAGAATTAGTGAGTGATCCCTTTTGTACAAGCTTGAGGTCTGATTTGGTAGAAATGTATCCACAAATTCTATGTACAAGGACATGAAGGTCTGAGTACGCCAGGTCTACAGGTTCATAAGAAGCTAATAACGCAAAAGCCAAAGAAAGAAGCATGCCTTCTCTTTGAAAAATATTCTTTAGATTCTAGCAAAGTCATTCCAAAACACTGAGAGCACACTCAGGCACAATGTGATAATGCCCAATCTTCACAACTCGCTTTAGTTTATAAAAGTGACTGCAACCCCATTTTGTTCCTGGAACTTCTAGAAAACAGTAAAACTTCTACCCTATTTTAATACTCAGCAGTCACCCAGCTAAATGATTTCAGTTAACAGCAGTTATAATATGCAGAATATTAGTATTTTGAGGGATGTAGGGAAGACAGTATGGAACTAAATACTTTGTATATTTTTATAAAGGCCTCTAAATAAGACAACAAACAATTTTCCTCAGCAAGGCCATTTACATAGCCTTTTATCTTTTAGAATATTTTTTGCTAAGGCAAATGAAAGGAAATTGCGTGTCTCTGAGGCTGTATGAAGGGAATGCAAAGGAAGGAAATGATGCGGAGGAAAAAGTGGGCCCATTCACATTTCCTGGGTTCTTGGCCAGTAGCTTTGTCCCAAGTCAGCACTCTGCTGACTTCTAATGGACTGTGGGGGAGAGGTCCTGCTCAAGTAAAGTAACAATGATTGCGGACCACAGGCAAGCTGTTGCCATTTCCCCCTTTGTGTTTTTGCCTTTTGTCTTTGACCTTAGAAAGAAAAATCCTCAGCTAATATCTGCACTGACAAGTGAAGCTGGAAGGGCTCTGCAGCACCCACGGGTGCAGTATTGGTTCACTCATTAAGCAACAATGGCCTTGCTTTTAAATTAGGGAATTTTATTCTTCTGAAAAGAACTCACAGACAATTTAAATTTTTCTGTGTGTTTCCTTGTTTGCATCCATGCAGGAAAAGAAAGCTTCCTCCAATTCTATGGTATTAAGAGATATTTCCTTGGTTCTCTGGGACTGATTTTAGAGACATTTTATATGGGAGAAGAAGAGCCAAGGCATCAATGTTCCATTTAAAAGACCACAACAAATACATTATGTGTGAGCAGAAATATTCCAGGACATATGGGGAAATGTTTATTCTTTTCCATTTTTCACTTATTTATAATTGCCCCAACTTCTTTCAAAGTTGGTTCAGGTCAGTTTATAAAAAGACCCAAATGGAATGGCACATGTCTCAAGTTAGGCTCCTCAGAAGCAGATTCTGAGATGAATATTCATATTAAAGTGAAATATTATTAAGGGAAAAATAAAGCAGAAAGAGAATTTGCACTTGGAAAAGAATGAGGTCAAATAAAAGTCTATGGGTACTTCTCCATTCCATATGAATTCAAGATACTTCTGATTTTCTTTCCTAAATAGTATATGTATTAAAGAGAACATACATTTGTAGATCAGTTTGCATACCAAGTGCCCAAGGGCCTGTTGATGTGTTCTGGCAGGGACACTACATCTAAACCAGCAGTGTAGGTAAATGGCCATGAATCCTTTGGGAGAAAGATTGGAGGAGTCACTACATACACACATCGCAGTACAGGGTCCTTTCCAATCCATGTGCCCGTTGCCTCTCACTGCATGGGCTCTGTTTCTTGCAACTTCATAGAGGTTACTCTCTTATGTTTGTATTACAGCCATTCAGTGCCCCCTTTTCCTAAAAGTTTAATGCTTAGTCTCTGCTAGTCTCGTATCTTATTATACTCATTATCATTAGAGAGTCCATTTCCATAAATGCAAGCTCTATCATTAACTTTTCTGTGTAGAGGACAGCTCACACTGAGCTTCTTTACAATGCCAGTGTCCCCTCCCCCATCAAAGTGATCCTTATAGCCTTAGTGAAGGTAGTGTCTTCTGAGATTAGAAGAAAAAAGAACTAAAGGAAGAGGTTGAGGTTAGTGGGTTTTTCTTAACTGACCCAGTTAGGATAGCCACCTCTCTTAGGTCATTTTATATTCCTTCCCAAACACTCTGCTAGGGCATTTCTGGCAATACTGCTTAATTATTATTTCTTCCACTTTTACTGAGCTATAACTGACATACAGGATTGTATATGTTTATGATGCACAGCACAATAATTTGACTTCTGTACATCATGAAATGGTTACCACAATAAGTTTAGTGAACATACATCATCTCATATAGACACAAAATTTTAAAAAAGAAAAACAAAATTTATTGTGATAAAAACTCTTAGAATTTCCTGCCTCAACAACTTCACATATAACATATAACAGTATTAATTATATTAATTATGTTGTACATTACATCCCTAATACTTATTTATCACAACTGGAAGCTTGCACTTTTTGACTACCTTCGTCCAATTCCCCCACCTCCCCCACCTGACCTCATTTCTGATAACCACAAATCTGATCTATTTTTCTATGAGTTTGTTCCTTTGTAAAGTGTAATTGACCTATAATACTATGTTAATTCCTGGTGCAAAATATACTGATTCAGAGAAGGCAATGGCACCCCACGCCAGTACTCTTGCCTGGAAAATCCCATGGTTGGAGGAGCCTGGTGGGCTGCAGTCCATGGGGTCGCTAACAGTCAGACACGACTGAGCGACTTCACTTTCACTTTTCACTTTCATGCATTAGAGAAGGAAATAGCAACCCACTCCAGTGTTCTTGCCTGGAGAATTCCAGTGACGGGGGAGCCTGGTGGGCTGCTGTCTATAGGGTCGCATAGAGTCGGACACAACTGAAGCGACTTAGCAGCAGCAGCAATATACTGATTTGGTATTTATATAATTGCAAAATGATCATGATAAATCTGGTTACTGTCTGTCACCATACAAAGGTATTACATTATTATTAACTATTTCCACACTGTACATTTCATACTGTGTCTCATTTATTTTGTAATCTAACTTATATGCAGAGTACATCATGAGAAACTCTGGACTGGAAGAAACACAAGCTGGAATTAAGATTGCCGGGAGAAATATCAATAACCTCAGATATGCAAATGACACCACCCTTAGGGCAGAAAGTGAAGAGGAACTAAAAAGCCTCTTGATGAAAGTGAAAGTGGACAGTGAAAAAGTTGGCTTAAAGTTCAACATTCAGAAAACGAAGATCATGGCATCAGGTCCCATCACTTCATGGAAAATAGATGGGGAAACAGTGAAAACAGTGTCAGACTTTATTTTTCTGGGCTCCAAAATCACTGAGGATGGTGACTGCAGCCATGAAATTAAAAGACGCTTACTCTTTGG
>NW_011495034.1:10225006-10269339 GCF_000754665.1 Bison bison bison | reverse complement strand
AGAAGACTATTGAGAGTCCCTTGGACTGCAAGGAGATGCAACCAGTCCATTCTGAAGGAGATCAGCCCTGGGATTTCTTTGGAAGGAATGATGCTAAAGCTGAAACTCCAGCACTTTGGCCACCTCATACGAAGAGTTGACTCATTGGAAAAGACTGATGCTGGGAGGGATTGGGGGCAGGAGGAGAAGGGGACGACAGAGGATGAGATGGCTGGATGGCCTCACTAACTCGATGGACGTGAGTCTCAGTCAACTCTGGGAGTTGGTGATGCACAGGGAGGCCTGGCGTGCTGCGATTCATGGGGTCGCAAAGAGTCGGACATGACTGAGCGACTGATCTGATCTGATCTGATCTAATATTTATTTCTCATTTAATTTCCCTCACCTAACATTGTGTGCGTGCTAAACAGCTTCAGCCATGTCCAACTCTTTGGAACCTTTTGGACCACAGCCTGCCAGGTTCCTCTGTCCATGGGATTTTCCAGGCAAGAATATTGAAGTGAGTTACCGTGACCCCTCCAGGGGATCTTCCCGATCCAGGGACTGAACCAGCATCCCTTATGTCTCGTCTCCTGCATTGACAGGTGGGTTCTTTACCACTAGCGCCACCTGGGAAGTCCCACCTAGCATTGCTTCACTCTTATATGAGCCATTACTTTTTCCAAGCTTTGAAGAGTCATTCTTTCTTTTTCTTTCTCTCTCTGGCTGCATTGCAGTTGTGGCATGCAGGATCTTTGCTGCATCACGTGAATCTTTTGTTGCAGCGCACAGACTCTAGTTGTGGTATGTGGGCTCAGTAGTTACAGCATGTGGGGTCTCTAGTTGTGGCACTTGGGCTTAGTTGCGCCCAAGCAACTAAGGCCTGTGGATTCCTAGTTACCTGACCGGGGATAGAACCTACATCCCTTGCATTGCAAGGCAGATTCTCAACCACTGGACCAGCAAAATCCCTGAAGAGTCATTCTAATTATAGTCAACTACTGTAACTGGATCAATAATGTCAAGCATAGGCTTTGTGGTCAGAGAAACAGAACTACACAAAGGGCCAAATTCGGAACCTTAGCAAAGGCTCCAATGCTGGAGTCACAGGCCAGATAGGGAAAGAGTACAACTCTGAGATTTGGGCTAGGCATATCAGAGAAGATTCAGTAAACAACACTGAACCCAAGAACCTTCTTGGTCTGCTAAAATAAACTGCTATAGGATAGCGAGGATAGAGTATGTCTGAGAACCATACAAAGGATTCAACTGTGGTGAATGCCTTGCAAACTGATACTTTTACTTCTCAAGATCTACCATCCACCTCCTCTGGCTATTAAGCTAAATAAGTAGGTCAAGCTGCAGCAATACCAGCTGGGAAAAATAGCCTTGCTATAAAGGAATAAAGGTATTACTAACTGAAAAAGTTATAGGACCTGGTATGTGACAAAAAGAATTGTTGAGAATGCCTTAGAATGGATTCTGAAGGTGTATTTCTCATAGAGGAATAGGGAAGTAGGACCAGGAAGGGAAGAGGCTGAAAAGATTGCAGTATCAAGCAAAGTCATGCTCAACTTAACTCTGGCTCAGTTCGAGAGATGACTAGTGGAAACAGTGCAGACCTCATCTCCAAACTGTCTGCCCGGAGGGGGAAGGTATGGATTATTTATACCCTTATGCCCCTCAGGCATTGGTTAAAAGCTGCCCATTTTAATAAAAAAGAATATTTAAATTTCCAGACAAATTTAGCTCTCTGTGGGCAAAGGTAAAGCTGGTTCTAGAAGCCTGACCAAAAAAGACGAATGTTGGCTTTTAAAACAGAAGCCTTATTGTGCATTGTGCATTAAAAAAAAAAAAAAGTTCTAGGGATTCAAGGGTATGTGTACAGAACACTGACAGTATCGGCCACAAAACCCTTTTTATTATGCTCCATGGTTCATGTAGAAAATTACTCCTGCATTTAGAGTGAGGTAAATTTCCATTACAAGTTGCAAGGGATGATCATAGGAATGACAAATACACTGTCAGTTGGTTCTATAGCCAACAGTTTTAATCTATTTTAAATGGAATATGTGCTTCTGCACTTGTTTTGATGGGTTTGTGTTAAAATTAAGCCATTCATGATTTACAAGCAAAAGTGTGGGTGATTAGCGCAAAAAGCTGGGGTCTTGGTATGCAAACTGCAGCTGTGGAATAGATTTTTTTTGTTCTTCAATGTGAAGGTTTAATACAATTATGGCCTCATTAATTCTATGCACTATCCTATTTAGTAAAAGGCTTTCTGAGAAAACTAGATGAGGAATGAGGGTAGGCAAAGCCAGGGGTAATTTTCTTCAGGAAAAAAAAAAAGATGAAGTAATCAAATTGGGAGATATGAGCGTTTAGAGAATAGGCATCATTCTTTGTTAAATACTGAACAAAAGACACAGTAGAAAATTAAAATATCCTTTCAACGTGATATTAAAGCTTTTGTAGATTTCCAAAAAATTTACGTTCTAGTCTTCTAGTAGGCAATATGATAGGCATGCATTTTCTAAAATTACATTATAGATCTATTTATTTTAGCTATAAAATTAACTTAAATTATATAATAGGGGAAAGAGAAAAAATATAATTGAAATAAGAATGGCCACAGGATGACTATGGACCTCTGTTGTCTGACCCAAGTTCCTGTGCCTAACACACAGTGAGGTCAGACAAACTGAAACATCAAAGTTTAGAGCAGAGAAAGTTTTATTGCAAGGACTGGGCAAGGGGGATGAGAGTGGATGGCTTACTGATGGTTTGAGGAGAGATTTGCATGGTACGCGACCTTCCTCTGACTGGCTGGAGGTAAGGTAAGAGGAATCTTAGTCATCAGCCTTCTAGTTCCAACCAGTCTGGGGTCCACTTGCTTGTACTCAGTCTGAAATTACTATCCTCCACCTGTGTGGGGACCTTAGTTCCTATAGAAGAACTCAGAGATATATATTAGATTGCTACGCATATGCCACGAGCAGGAACCAGGACCTTGCCCCATCCCTGAACTAGTGTTCCTTGACAGCCTTTCTTTGTTTCTGCATCCCCTACTCCTCTAACTGAGTGTTCCCTGGTGGTTCAGATAGTAAAGAATCTGCCTGTAATGCAGAAGACCCGGGTTTGATCCCTGGATTGAGACAATTCCCTAGAGAAGGGCATGGCAACCCACTCCAGTATTCTTGCCTGGAGGACAAAGGAGCCTAGTGGGCTACAGTCCATGGCATCACAAAGAGTGGGACACTACTGAGCAATTAACACTAACACTCCTCTACACAGTAACTGTTTGAGTCTGCCCTTTTGAACTTGGGGAAGGTCTAGGAGGCTGAAACCTTTTTCCTACAAATAATAAATGGGGGGGGCACAGAAGAAAGGCTTTGTGTCCAATGGGCCTCATACTGCTCAGTTTCACCTCATACTTCCTGGTCTAAAACAAATGAAGAGATATATGGAAGAGATGAGTATATCCCCAAAAGCCCAGCTGAGCCTCTGCTGAAGCAGATTTGCCCCAACTCACCCACAGAGGCACATGTAATAAAAGGTTGCTGTGGCAAGCCACTAAGACTTGGGATGGTTTGCTATTCCAATAGTGTGTGTGTGCATGCTCAATCTCTAAGTTGTGTCCGACTCTGTGACCCACCAGGCTCTTCTCTCCATGAGATCTCCCAGGCAAGAATACTGCAGTGGGTTGCCATTTTCTTCTCCAGGGGATCTTCACAACCCAGATATTGAACTTATATCTGCTGTGTCTTCTGTGATTCCAATGGCAGACTAATACAATGAAGCAGTCCCTTAAATCTGAATACTGTACCTTTTTTATACACACTATATATTCTGATCGGAGAATACTATACAACTATATCAAGTCTTTCCAGAAAAAAAGCTCTGTGGCTCTCAAGGTTGGATCTATTAGGGACAGAAACAAAAAATAAGGTCTAAGTGGAAATAAACCATTGTTTTTGAGTTATGCGATTTGAGAACATGAATCATCATTGACCTTGAACATTGTTCTGCCTCTCTGGAACTCAAATACTGGAGAAGATGACCTGCAAAATTCCTTTAATTTTAATATTCTATGATTACTTGCATTGATTTAACATGGAGTCCAAGTCCCAGGCAGGATGCTAACTGTAGGAAACCCAGTCCCCTTACCACCTATTCTATTCCCTCAATTTCACTTTAGTGAAACAGGTGTGTGTGTGTGTGTGTGTGTGTGTGTGTGTGTATACAATGGGTCAACATCTTTGAGTAGTTTATATATATAAACTACTATATATAACTACTCAGAGATGTTGAGCCTTTGCAGAAATCATGGCTAGAATTTGGCCGAATAACACAGAAAAGTTGGTTAGAAAGAACAAGTTGCCATTCTGTATAAACATGCAGAAATATACGGGCAAGTTATGAAAACTGAGTGTGCTGACATCTGCAGAACCGCATCCAGGGCGGGTGGCGCTAGCCACGCAGTATCCTTACGGAGTCTGATAGTCTTCCTTTCCTCTGAGCTATAGAGCCTGATCCACTCAAGATGTGGAGCAACTCACGTGTAAGGGAAAAGTGCAAAGAGGAACTGCAATTGATTCTGTGGGGCTGTTCTATACCCTGAAGTGAATACCCTTTTCCCTATCTCTGCCACCATCAGAATTAAATTATTCTGTCTTTTTCTTCAAGTAGGGTATGCTGTAAGGATGTAAAAAAGCCTCTTTCTAAAACTCTCTTTCACACTAGCTAATAAAAATAGTTTAAATATCTCCATTTCTATATATTTTCTGTAAATCATTTCCAGAATGATGACACATTACATCATTTCATAGCTATTGATGTATTAGCAGAGATAAGTGTTCTTATTCCTAAAATAACATATTAGTGAAAGTTTCCTTCTTTATGTCCTCCAAAACATAATTCAGACTTGGTGGCTAAATGAACTGAAATCCTTTTAGCTTCCCTTGATCCAGATATAATGCCCTTTTCCAGTTTATATTCAACCACCTTCCATATCCAACCATCTTCCTGTATGTATGAATTCTAGATTCAAGTCAGACATAGTTCTGAGATAATAGTTTATATTCTAAAATATACATTTTCTTATATGTACATATAATTTTCAAATAGTTTATATTTATTATAGCATGTTAAATGAATTTAATTATGAATTTCTATCAAGGAAAATAATTCCAGGAAGGAGAAAAGAAAGTAAAAGATGGCAATTGTAATTATAGTGATAAGGGAAACATGTTGGAGGAAATGGCATTTGAGTAAAAATCTGAGAGTGTAAGAGAGTGGCCCATATGATTATTTAGGAGGAGAACATGCCAGGAAGAATTAGTGCAAACTGGAAAGGCTCTGAGGCAAGCACCAGCCTTCTGTGTTCATGATTTGAGATGGAATGAGTATAGGTGAGACTGTTAGGAGATGAGGTCTGAGAGATGACAGATAATGTGAACCTTGGAGGTTGTAAAGAATTTGCTTTCACTCCAAATGAGATAGAAAGCCTTGGAGGGTTTTGATCAGAAGAATGATGTAATCTGTTTCAAGTTCCAGCAAGGTCATTCTGGCCACTGCCCTGGCCATTGATCTTGTAAGGGCAAGGGAAGATGGCAGGAAAGTTAGGAATCTAACAGAGCTGTTGAGAGTTGATCCACTTCTGCATAGATGTTGAATCTAAAATCAGTAAGTTTTTAGTCATATTGGATATGACTTGTGAATAAAGAGAAGCATGAAAAAAAAAAAGGGATTTGGGGCTTACAACTGGAAGGACAGAGTTCCTATTAAGTTTAGAAGATAGTAAATAGAACAGACATGAAGGGAGATATCTGAAAGTTAGTTCTGCATATATTACATATGAGACATCTAACAGACCTTCAGATGACAGTAGGATAACAAGTTAAAATGCAAATCTGTAATTCCGTGTAAAAATCCAGGCTAGAAATGTGAATTGGGAGATGTGCCTACATAAATGACACTTAAAGCCTTCAACTGGATGAGATCACCAAAAGAATAAGTGTAGATGAAGAAGAAAAAAGCACTGATTTAAGGCAAAAGCTACCGAAACATCAACAAGATGAGGAATGATTAACAACTGCAGGATTTAGTAACATGGATCTCAGTATCCTTCCTTTTTAGTAGAAAAACACAATTGCAGGACTGAATCTTCAAGACCAGGCAAAAATTTTAGGAGCTTTGCTGTAAATAAAGAAGTGAAATAGGAGAAGATTTGGAATGAGGAGAGGTGTTTTATTTTATTTCTCTATGTTTATTTGTTTTAATGATGGGAGAAATATGTTTGCATATTAAATTAAGATGATTCATCACAGAGGTAAAAATTGATGATATGGAAAAGAGAGGGTTGAATTAAAGGAACTACATCTTGAAAGGGGAGAAGAAATGGGATCTTGTAAATAAGTGAAGTATTTGGCCATGGCTAGGGCCACAAATGCTTAACTCATATTAATAAATTAATTCATACTAATGAAAGAAAGCAAAATGTACAACCTGAGATTTAAGTAGAGAGGTCGTTTTGATAGTCCCTACAGCATGTGGAAATTCTCTGCTATATTTTCTGAATTTAAGGGCAACCATATTTATATGGAGGAGGGCATGGCAACCCACTCCAATATTCCTGCCTGGAGAAGCCTATGGACACAGGAGCCTGGTGGACTACAGTCCATGGGGTCACAAAGAGTCAGACACGGTGGAGCAACTAACACTTTCACTTAACTCTATATTTATATGGCGGGCAGAATATGACATGTGAAGAGGGATCAAGGTATGTGCAATCAGGGGAGAGGGAAAATGAACCAACCAGGGAAATGCAGTCTAATACTGAGTCTTATTAATAGCACATTTGAGATGAACAGTCACAGATTTAGAGTGAGATCAGGCTATATGACTATGCGTTCTTCCCCCAAAATGAGCTGCTTTGTACTTAATTTAGTCTTTCAGTATGGATCGAGGGACATTTGATTTCAATACCATTTTTGTTTTGCCTAGGAAGTACAAGGAAATGAGAGCAGTGCAAGGAAACGAGAGAGAAGGATGTGATTACAGTGACAGACCATGGAATTTAAGCTGGCGTGGCAGAGTAAGGAAGGATTAAAGACAGGAGAGAGATGACGATAGTGACAGGAACGATGGCAGGCAGGGTCTAGTGAAGAAGGGTTGCTGGCATGGGAGTACAAGAGCACATGAGAGAAAAAGTTTAGAAGCGGTAGAAGTGTTGGAAGCTGGAAAATTGAAATTTTGAAGAGCTTGCCGCTACTGGAAATGACAACATTTTAGGGATGACCTTGAAAGAAGTAGTTGAGTGAGGGTCAAGAGCATGCTCATTGAAGAGAAAAGTGGAACAAGTGCAGGCCTGGAGTACGGGAACTATCGGATCCCTGTGGGTATTAATAGTATTCTGATGGCATCTTTCATCTGCAGTGGTTGTCTATGCTAAGAGAGGACTCTGCTTATTTCACTTATGAAACCCCCACGTCATTTGACCAAGCACCCTGTTAATTCTAAGAGATGCCTATTTTTAATGTGATTAGGTACAGTGGAAAACTAGCTGAGAAGAGGATCACACACATTTTGATTTAGAAAAGGTAGAGGAAAATTTGCAAAGTATTGAAAAAGCAAGTTAATGGGAAACCAGAGATGATCTTATTGGGACTTTAAGAAAGCAAGAGGCATGATAAAACCCATGTATTCCTAAGGAATGGAGATTAGGGCTGAATCAAAGAAAAAGAGAATAGGCTAAATTATCAGATAAAAATGTCACAAAAGCCACTTAAATTTCACCAAAGTGTTGTCTTATTATTCAGAGATATCAGCCTGCCTATAACTGCTAGACCTGTAAAGTGAAGATATTTAGACAATGCTTGGAACTGGGTACCACTGAATAATAAGCCTTTTGCCCTTCATTTTGTAAATCATAAAAATGTGAAAACTAGATGCAATTTGCATGAACAGTGAAGAAAAGGGAGAATATGCTAAAATTTTCCTTTATCTTTTTTGTAATCTCTTTAATTTTAATGTACTTAAAGAACATCTCCCAATCAAGTAACAGTTAGCTAAAGTCAGATTTTACTCAGTAAAAAGATGGGGGAAACTAGTCAGCATCCAAGATCAATAAGATTACATCATAAAGACTACCTATAGCATATGAAGATGGATTTCTTAGTGACGTGAAAATTGTAACTATGTTGCTTAAAGAAAGGAACAAAAGAGACTAAAGTGTAATTATACTGTTTTATTTCCCTTGCAGCTGTGTCCCATTAGCCACTGAGCAATGGGAAAGTTCTTTGTAATCTTTGACCCTCCTACCAATACAGTCCTATGCAAACTGGTAATTACAATCAATTATAGGCCACAGAGTGGTGAAAGAGACATTTTTTTTTTTTCTCTTGCAGAGGCCTATGAATTAACTTTACAGTCAAACTATAACTCTTCAATTTCTGGGCCTGAATCTACTAATAAGTTCAAGATATATAGTTGTCTTTAATATTGTAATAAGCTGCTAAGAATTGTGATGTTTCCCGTTCTAATTCTCATCAGAGGTTGAGTATTTTATGGGTAGGCATATTTTGTCTTGTTCTTGGGCATCAAGAGCATGCAGAGCTCCTATGTGAAATTGCCATAATAAGGAGAATAATAAGAGCAGATAAAACATAACCACATTTTTGAATGCAGTCAATGGATTACTGCATTTGTTCTCTTTGATATCTGCAGGAAAGAAGCATAGACACTCGGTTTGAGTATTTCCTTAAAGTTACACAAGAAGTACTGACTTGAGGAATTGTACTCAAGTCCCCTAGCTTAGAGTTTATCTTATCTAATGTACTATATGGTCTCATTGCCTATTGGGATCTTTATGGATCTATAAAAAAACTTCATGGGAAAAGGGCTATAGTAAAAAGGAGAATAAACAAGTAGACATAGCACTTATTACGCTACTTAACAGCCTTTGGGGATCAAGAATTTCTTATTGACTGCATCTTTTCTCATTTAGCTTTAAAAAGAATGTGACTTTCCATTGTAGATGTGATTTATCACATTCTCATCACATGCTCACTGCAATGTGATAAAGAAAAGACAAATGGCAAAGGTCTTCAGTTCAGTTGGAAATGCCTAAAGCTTATAACTTCTGATGTATCCCTGATACATCAGAAGTTATAACTTCTGTATACTTGGCAGAACTAAGTATGTGCTGGAGCTTTGAGTGAAGTATGGAGGAAGAGACATGAGTAGGTGATTAAGGTGGTAGTCTTTCAATTTCCTGGGGTTCAGAGCAGCATGTATCTTGAGAGGAGGAAGGAAAGGCTTCTTAAACTGTTAGAGATGCTTAAGATACGATAAACTACCCAAAGTTTACAACCCCTCCCCTCACAGGAACTGCCTCACAATTTGTAGAGCCAAGTGCAAAATAAAAACTCAGAGCCTTTTATTCAGAGTTTTAAGAATTTCAAGATAGAGCAAGTAGAACATTAAACCAATCATGGGATCGTCTAAGCACGGGGCTTTGTATGACTGCACTGGTCACACACCCATGAACCTGAGCTGACTCCCTCCCATTTCTAGTGTTGATTCTTACTCATCTGAGAACGGCAGACCAGTCTTCCTCAAACACTTTTCATGATCTCCTGTCTGTTCCTCCATTCTAATAGCACAGTACACGTCCTTCTCCAGTGAAAGTGAAACAAAGTCACTCAGTTGTGTCTGACTCTTGTGACCCCATGGACTATAGACCTAGCCTGCCAGGCTCTTCTATCCATAGAATTCTCCAGGCAAGAATTCTGGAGTGGGTTGCCACGCCCATCTCCAGGGGATTTTCCCAACCCAGGGCGTGAGCCCAGGTCTCCTGCATTGCAGGCAGATTCTTTACTGTCTGAGCTACCAGTGGAACTCGTTATTTCCCAGACTCAGAATCAGAGAAATGTTTTCCAATCCATTCAGGCCTCCTGCACGCTGAGCTAGATGTTGATTTTTCTATCAGGTGTACAGGGATGAGACAGCCCAGCAGCCCCTTCCTTCCTAGTCTCAGGCCTGACCCGTCCTGGGTGTACTGAGAGAGAGAAAAATCAGCCCTCCTACTCTTCTCCATGGCTTCATAAATATTTGTTTTCCAAATATGGTATAAAAAAACTTTCCTCGTTATTTCCCCCTTCACAAAAGACTGCAGGATTAAGATAGCTCTATCAGTGATCTTTCATTCTTCTGTTTTTGCCAAAAACTAGAAATAAACTTTGTAAAGGTCAGTTCTAGGAAATGCATTTAAAAAAGCAGGAAATTGAATGATAGTTAAATGTATCTTCATTCTAATCTTTCTTTTGGTATTGCTGTAAAAATAGCTTGTCCAAGTTTTCTTTCTTGGGGCTATTTCTTAGTCACTTTTTTTTTTTTGACAGTACTTTTGTTGAAAGTTTATCTTTTATTAGCTTTTAGGCCTCCAGTCATCATGCACTGAAAAATCCTTTGGGGCATGTTGAACTTTTATTCTAGTGTTGTCTCTCTCTCTCAAAGCCTTATCGCTATCGTTTCTTTGAAAGGCTGTCCCCAGCTTAATATGTGAAGGTTAGTCTCTGACAGAACCTTTTAATCAAACTCAGCACAGGATTCAACCAGTAGTATTACTATTCCAGTCTCGTATTTATGAGTTTAATTAGCCTGGTTAGATATATAGCAGAGAAACTTTGACCATTAAAGAAAATTTGTTGATAATTATTTAAATTTTTCTTGCCTTTTAAAAAAAAATATCCTTGAATATGCTTAGAGTTAAATAATTATACTTATGCCAAGAGAATAAACCACCCATCTTGAATATTTGTACATATATAAGAATATAAATTTATAATGCTATATTATGTATTTCTCTGCAAAGTTACACCTGATTTTTACTGACCAGCTGAGCATCAATAATGTTACATATTTTCCTTAGTAAATAGATGCCACTTTGATAAGAAAATATGTTCAAAAATCACATTAAGGTCACACTCTGAAGAATATTATTGTATGCTTCATGCAGAATTTAAATGTTATTTAAATTAAGCAGTTTAATTAATAACATAAATTAAATATTTATGTTAGTACCCTGAGGGTAGTGGTTAGTCTTTGAGGCTCATTAGCAGGAGAACACACAAAACTGGAAAGATATAAAGGAAGGTTTATTTTCTTTGTTGAGCTGCAACTAATTGCATTAAAATAAACCACGTACTTTGCCAGCTTTAATTCTCATAGAAGAGTAAGCAATCCAAACTCCAGTCTTTTGATGTGGTCATATATCTATTGCCAAGTTTCTTTTTAAAGTCCCCCAGATAAACATGTATGCCAATTAAGCAATATAAAATAGAGAGGAACTTGTGGTGCCTGCGTGCCATTTTCTCATTAATTCTAGGAAATGACTCTGGCACTTATTCCCACTATTATCCAGTAGATTAAATGACATCTTCCCCCAGTTGACTGCGGTAAAAGTGCCAGGTTTGCTTTCATCTTGGACTCTCTACTCTTTGAAAGAAGACCAGACCAAACAGTGCCCTTTTGAGGTTGAAGATGCCTTTCTTCATAATGTCATCCATTGGAGAAAGCTTTGAGGAAAGGTCAGTTTTATCCCAGTGTAAAAGAAAATGCCAGCAATTCAAGTAAAGCCATTTATTGCTACTTAGAAGTATCTTCAAGTTCTGTTGCAATAATTTACCCATTAAATAGATCCCAAACACCAAATAATAGCATATACAACACACCTATATATGTATCATACTTCAAAATAAAATACATTTCACTTAAGACAATGTAGTTTTAAAGTATGAAGAAAGAAATCATTAAACAGGGTAGAGATGACACTCTATTCCATTCGAACTTTGGGCATAAAAACACTTGAAATATTGAGTGGATGTAAAGAAAACTATTTACCATGGTGTAGCCAAGAACAGAATAATCAATAGATAATATGAAAAACAGTGACAAAAAGGAATGGGAAACCATGATCATCTCTAGCTTTGTATGAATCGGGACACAAAGAAACATAACTAGAACTAGGAAAAAGTTGCTGTAGGAGCTCTGACTGCAAGTAAAGGAACACACCTCTACCAAATCGTGGTCAGTGAATGGGTGGGAAATGGGCGTAAGTAAGGACCAAATGTTCTTCCCTTTCTCCCTATGATCTCCTAATGGTATATCCCATTGACTCAACCAAATGGGAAGCAAGAGTGAAAGACAGCATTAAAATTAGAATTTCTGACCTCAAATGAGGGCAGAAAAGAACAGAAAAATGTCCTTGGGAATATGAAGCAAAACCAGTACCCATATATTTTGGTTTATATTATTTGAAACTGAACCCTGCATTTCAACACATACTTTTTGTCAAGACCCTTGACACTTTTGGAATAGAAGTCTGGAAACAGAGGTCTGCCAAGATGAGAAGAGTTTGAAGGAAAAAAAAAATAGTTTTAGGGAAAAAGACATTAAACATTTATGCTATTCTTGCTATTTAAATGAAATCATTATATTAACATTATGTTAATAATTATATTATTTCCTCTTCACATTATTGATACTAAGATGTCTTCTGGTAATTAGAAACAGAGACTGCCATTTTGATTTTAGCCCCTTGGCACATTAACTATATATTCTGACTTCTTAGAGTTCTTGGAATAACACAAACTGGCTACACATCAAAGAACCAGATTGGAACATTTATTCACTTCATAATTCTTTACTATGATACTCATAAAAACAAGCAATTCAAGTGCTATTTTATTTGTCTTTTATCCTTAAGTGTTATTGCAGTGAAAATAGGAAACAACCACACAGATTCCTGTGCTGGAAATTCCCACATTATATTGATCCCAGCATAAGAAATATGCTGAATTCTCCTCCAACATTTCAGAAAAGTATTTCACCTTTACTTACTTTCAATGCTTTTTAATGTCTACATGGCATATAATTGTGTTGTTAGAAATGTTTACATAATTCCTGTTCTCAAAATAATTAAAATTAAGATAAGGATCAAGACTTAGACAAATCAAAAGTTTCACATTAATACAATTGAGTAATATAATACAAAATTAAATGAAATCTATCATAGGAATAAACCTCACATTTGCCATTCCTACATGTCACAACAAGCTCTTTAAATGCTGCTGATTCACACATACCTTTGAGAAAAGTTCATATGAATATGCTCCATGGCCTTGGTAAGGAGCAGTCCCAGGCTATAAAGAGGTAGAATCAAATTGCGAAACCTACTGATAATGTATCTGTATCTCAGCTTCAGGTTTATAAGTCAGGATATGAGGAAGAGGGACAAAGAAAGACGATAGTATAGAATCCTCTTTCTCCAGGATTGATTAAATATTGGTATTACTCTTCAAATATTAATTTGAGATTTATCTGCAATAATTTCAACCATGATCTCATATGTATTTGCCTATGTGAAACAGAAAATAAACTTCTTTTGTATCTTAAGTCCTGATATATCTAGAGTAGTCTAAAATGTATTCAAGAATGTGTTTTCAGTATACTGTACCTTGCAGGCACTGGTTTTCTTTTAATTTTATGTGTTAGTATTCATATAGTAAAGTCCACTGTTTTTTTGGTGTAACTCTAAAATTAGGACACCAAATGGCTTCATAACTCCAAAAGCTAGCTTTAATTATCCATTTATGGTCACACATACACACCCCTCCCCACTCGACACACACACAATTATCTCACGGATAGATTCTCTGTTTATAGATTCTCTATCTATAAAATACTTGATCTATTCACTAGTGGCATGTAAATCGAATCAAATTGTATTCATATATCACCTAAACACTTGAAACTGATTTCTTCCAATCAGCGTGCCTTATATTCACTCAAGTTTTGTCTGTATCAATAGTTGAGTTTTTGTTGTTTTTAGTTGTTGAGTTTGATAATTATGGGTAGAGCTTCTGTAGACATTTATGTACTTTTTAAAGTGATCATGTTATTATTTCTCTAGATTAAATAGTAGTGATGCTGCTGAGTTATTTAGTAAATGTACATTTAAGCAACTGCCATATTGCTTTCTGTAGCTGTATCATTTTGCATTCTCTTCAGTTATGGGTGATAAGCTGATTTGCTCCATAGCCATCCTGATATTTGGTATGGTTAGTATTTTTTTTTTTTTACTTTATCTATACTAAAAGATACATAGTATATCTCATCATGGCCTTAATTGTAACCCTCTAGTGATTAATGATGTTGTGTAGAAACAATGTCTTCTTAAATAGTTGGTTCATTTTGCCAGGGAAATCATCTGAGTTGGTGATTTCTCTTTAGGAATAGTTTGCAAATTATATTTCTGTAATAGCTATAGAATTTCTCTTGAAGAAAAGATCTATTTGATCTGAGTTGCCCAATGTATGTGCCTAAAGTTGTACACATTCCCTTGTTATCCTTTAAATATTTTCACAATCTAGTGTAACACTCCTTTCATTGCTGACATTGGTGATTTGTCTCTTTCTTTGTTAATCTTTGCTAGAGGTTTATTCCTTGTATTATCTTTACAAAGAAGCAGAGTTTGGTTCATTGTTTTTTCATTAGTGTAAATCTATTTTCAATTTCAGTGATCTCTTATCTTTGTTATTTCCTCTCCTGCTAATCTGGATTCATTTTGTTCTTTTTCACTTTTATTCTAAATAGAAGCTCACATTATTGACTTGAAATCTTCTCTCCTAAACAATTACTATTATAAATTTCTCTTTATGCATTGCTTTAGTTGCATTCCACAAATTTTGATATGTTGCATTTTCATTTTTTGTTTAATTCAAAATACTTCCTTATTTTTGCTTGAGATTTTCTCTTTAACCCCAGGGGTTATGCAGAATTGTGTTGATGAATTTCCAAAGTATTGACTATTTTCTTATCATTTTTCTGTTATTGCTTTCTAGTTTAACTCTGTAATGGTCACAGACACGCATGTTATTTCTATTCTTTTAGAATTATTATTTTTTATGATGCTGGATATGGTCTATCTTGCTGTCTCATGCACTTGAAAAGAATGTATACTTTGTGGTTGTTGGATATTATTATTTTTTAAATGGTAGCTTTTTGCTTTATATATATATTTGAAGCTGATATATACACTCAGATTTAGAATTGTTAATAGCTTAGGTTTATTGATTAGGATCAGATCCATTCAAGTTCCACCCAGGAGTTTGTAGACAATGTTATGGCGTTCATTGCCAACCTCCTCCCTTTTAATGCTCTCCTTGGGTGTTTTATGTTTCCCTGGGGATCTGTTTTACTTTCCTTCAGAAATAGAGCTGGAGTTCTGTTTGCCCACTCTGTCACACAGGTCTATGGCTGCACCATGTCTGAAGCAAGCCATTAGAAAATAGGGCAAGGAAAAAAGCCATGTAGGTTTGTTTCTGAGCCCAAGTCAAAGAGTAAAGTTCCCCTTTCTCCGCGTTTCGCCTCCTGTGATTTTCCACTGACCATTCTCCTACCATACTCAGCAAATTGCCTGGGGATTAGAGCATGAGAAAGTGGAGAAAATAATTAATTTAAGGGTGAGGTGGATTTCTCACCTTTTTCAGTGTTAAGAGCTCCTTTTCTCACATTCTGAACCAAAATAAGAGTGCTTTTCCAAGAGCTCTTCGTCTGTACCTGAGTGCCACTTCTGGGTTTCCTACTGCAGTGTGTTCAGGCTGGAGATTACTCAAGCGGGGGGAAAAAATGGTGAACTTGCTGCTGATTTGATGTTGCTTTGAACTCTGATTTTCCCAGCGTGCCTGCTACTATTTACCTTTCAGTGTTCTCAGACAGCTACTACATGCATCCAATCCAGGTTTTATAATTGCGTTTGGTGGGAGAGAAAGGATAGAATGTGTTTATTTCATCTTATCACATACCCAAAAAATTAAATATGACTTAAGTTTTTGCAAATGTCTGTCTAGTCAAAACTATGGTTTTTCCAGTGGTCATGTATGGATGTGAGAGTTGGACTATAAAGAAAGCTGAGCACCAAAGAATTGATGCTTTTGAACTGTGATGTTGGAGAAGACTCTTGAGAGTCCTTTGGACAGCAAGGAGATCCAACCAGTCCATCCTAAAGGAAATCAGTTCTGAATATTCCTTGGAAGGACTGATGCTAAAGCTGAAACTTCAATAGTTTAGCTACCTGATGCAAAGAACTGATTCATTTGAAAAGACCCTGACGCTGGGAAAGATTGAAGGCAGGAGGAGAAGGGGACAACAGAGGATGAGATGGTTGGATGGCATCATGAGTTTGAGCAAGCTCTAGGAGTTGGTGATGGACAGGGAAGCCTGGCGTGCTGCAGTCCATGGGGTCTCAAAGAGTCAGACATGACTGAGCGAATGAACTGAAGTTTTTACAAAATATATCAGCTAATGAAATTAAGAAAATATAGTGAAAACCAAGAAAAGTCTCTCTTGGAAGATTTTATCATATTTCAGCTATATTATACTGGTGATAATTACTTTTATTTATATTATTTGTATCACCTTTCAGTTAACAAAGTCTTATCTAATAATTATCTACCTTTACATGCGTCAATTAATACATATATACTATTTGAAATAGTTTGGTGGGGCACTTTCTACCACAAATTTTCAAGGATCATATAATGAAAATAAATCCATGTTATAGGTTTGGATGAGCAACTACTTCTTTGCTCCCTTGTTTTCACAGGTGAAATTATGTAATTCATAAGTGTATTTCAGTCAACCAGTCTTTTTGTTGCATAGTTATATAATGGAAAGGTGACAGTTGCTCATTATGTTGTAGTCAGGCTTCTAGTAGCAGTTCATCTGTGCTAGTTCTTCCTGCATTTTCATGATGACACTCTTGCAGTATGGTATGTGTGTGTGCTCAGTTGTGTCCAACTCTTTGTAACCCTATGGACTGCAGCCTGCCAGGCTCCCCTGTCCATGGAATTTTCCCAACAAGAATACTGGAGTGAGTTGCCATTTCCTCCTCCAGGGGCTATACTTGACTCAGGGATCAAAGCCATAACTCTTGCATCTCCTGCACTGGCAGGCAGATTCTTTTACCACTGTGCCACCTGTGAAGCTGTTCTAAGCAAAGATAATTTATTTAATGATATTTTAATTTAAAAATTTAAACAAGATATTTTCAAAGTTTGAAATGTATATGGTATTTGTTTTTAAGATTTCTGTTTAAAAGACAAGGGAACCTCAGATGCTTTCCCAATATAACTCCTTCATTCCTTGTTAATGAGAATTTTCATTTAAAAAGCAAGAGATTTTCATATTTGTGTGTGTGTGTGTGAGTGCTGGTTTTATTTTAAAGTTGAACCAGACCAAAAGCAGGAGCAGAACTTTAAAGCAATTTGTATGTCATAATTTTTCTTTTCTGAATATTTTTATTTCGATTTTTTTCAATTTGCAATAAAAGCAAAATAAATTCTAAATTAAATCTAATGAAAAATGCTTCTAATGGAACTTAAATTTAACCTTAGAGATTTAGGTGATCAGATTTATTGCCTATCACTAAAGCAAAACTGGACTATTGATATTTAGACATATCCATAAAGTTTAAAATTGAATTAATTTGAAAAGTTATGCAAATAAAAGTTTTTAAAATTTCTTAAAGATGTAAGCATACAACTTTTTACATTTTGTTAGAATGGTTTCCAGATTTCTAAACATAAAATGTTTCTAAGTTGGTGAGCTATAGTTTGTTCAAGATTTGCTCAGATGTATTTTGAGGACTTTTTAAATTGCCTTTTTTTCACTACTTTTCTCTGCCACTAAGAAGTAAACCTTTACTAAATCTATATCTTTAGTGTAATAAAGAGAATATACCATATCATTATTTTAAGTTTCTATTGATCTCTTCGTGAATTTTTTCTAGATGTCTAGCAAGTTATATCCTCTTAGAACCTTTGTGGGTATAATACTGGATCAGCTTAATACCCATGAAGGAGTTAGAAGAGATAATTTTAGCTCTGCTTATAGAACTTTTGAAGCATGTGAACCTACTTTATTTCTTCTCTTAGCATAATTGTAAACTGTTATGCAAAAATAATTGATCACCTGGTTGTGGGTGAAAATAAGTAAATTAGCAAAGCAGTCTTTCATTTTGGACTGCTCTATAATGCAAGATTGAATAATGTTCAGATAAATGTATATAAACTTCAAGAAAAAATAATTTAACATTTTTAGGTTTTTAACAGTTGTCAGTTATAGTCAATCTAAATGCTAGCACAATCTACTAGATCTAAAGAAAAGATGAGCCTCCATTATAAATAACACATTTTGGGACTTGCAGATAAAGCAGGAAGTCATAGGAGATCTTACATATATGTGAGAAAAGAAGGGACACAAATGTACCATGGGTAACTCCCAATTTTCTGCCTGTTTTTACTTACTCTTAATGAATAGAAAATGCTCAAGGTTTATATTTTGGTTTTATAGTTTTAAGGAAGTAATCAGAAAATTTCAAATGACATTTTATTTCTGACATTGTGATTATTGAAATGAGCTTGGCCTCCATAATGCACATAGAAGTGTATTTCAATACCAAGTCTATTAGTTGGTTGTGAACTTGGATAAGTCTAAGTCTCAGGTTTTTCAGCCAAAAACTAGTGTAATAGTATTCACTTCCTGTCATCATCATGCTAGTTTAAAAAGTGATTGAGTGATTGAAAACACTCGATCACTGTAAAATGGAACAAATAAATTTTTAGAAAGCAACAGGTTAATTCATAACATCTGTGTTTGTTTAATAGTAGTTCAAAAAAATCATCATTAAGTGCAGGCTATAATGCCTGGAAGATCCCCTGGAGAAGGGAATGGCTACCCACTTCAATATACTTTGGGCTTCCCTGGTGGTTCAGACAGTAAAGAGTCTGCTCGCAATGTGGGAAACCTGGGTTCAATCCCTGGATCAGGAAGATCCCCTGGAGAAGGGTGTGCTACCCACTCCAATATTCTTGCCTGGAGAATTCCAGGCTCCAGGGAAGCCTGGCAGGCTCCAGTCCATGGGGTTACAAAGAATCAGACACAACTGAATGACTAATGCTTTACTTCTTCCAAAGTGAACTTGGCACTGTCCACTATTTGACTGAACATAATAGCTTAGAGACAATGGGTGTGTAAAGCATTAGGAAGTTCTTAAACTTTTTTTTTTCTATTACAACACACATAGCAAATATTTATACGGATGAATGAAATAGCCCAATGAATTCACCAGGTTACAAAGTGTTAAACAGGTAGAAAGGACCACAGGCCATATCAGTCTTTCTTATTCTCTGTGTCTTCCCTCTTCCATCAAAGAATGTTCAGAGAAGTGTGCATGAAAACAAGAGGAGTTTATGATATGGGCCACTTTAGAAGTACTCTTTTAAAGAATTAAAACCAATTATGTAGTTCAATGACTATTAAAATATTGTTTGATCAAACCCACAATGGAGTGCAATGACAGAGTTAAGTGCAACTACTTAGAGTATAAAGGCATATTAAGTGTCATATAATTTTAAAATCTTACTCTTTGCATTATTTCATTTCATCATTATTGTTTACTGTAGTATATAAATAGCTGCATTTTTATAGTTTATGGAATTATCACTCTCATTTTATTACATCTCATTTACCTGAAGCCATTCAGACTAGTGAGCCATGTACTATCTAGTGAAAAGAATGGCATCTGGTGACAACTCCTTTGAATTACATACGCGATTAGATCCTGAGGGGCATGTATCCTCACTCAGTCTGTACTGGATTTTTTAAGTTTGCCTCTAGCTCTTTTAATTCACCTCCTCAGGACCAATATTGAATTCCTGGACAAATTAAATTAGAATGTGAACTTCCTACCCCATATTGTTGCAATGTGCTTGTGAACAATGTGGTGTTCTGCCACCTGGAGTATGTGAGCTTTTGGTGGACTTAGATAATATTGCTTCCTATAGTGATTACCTCTCAACTGAAAAATCTCCCAGTAAAGGTCAAGGAGAACAGCTTCACTCGGTCTCTTTTATCCCTATCATCAACACCACTGCGGCGTGCTGAATCAGTTTCAATTTGGTCTCCTTTTAAAAGTCACTGACATAGCAAGGAAACTGATGCTTTGACAACCACAGCCCACCAAAGCTATCAAACAGGGGAAAAGACACAACTAACACCATTTCTATAGAATGAAGAAATCTTAAAAGAATTTTGCCTCATTGCCCAAGAGGAATCTGTCAATCATTTGCTTAACCAATGCCATATGCAAATATAAAGGCCATACTTTTCAAGCTAATCAGTACTCAGACATTCAATATTCACTCAACAAATACTTAGTAATGCCTGCCATGGGTCAAACATTCCGCTGGACAATATTTCCCTCAGCTGTCTTTGAGCTGAAGAGAATTTCTCAAGTCAAGGATATCTAGGTGGTTAGGGGGAAAAAAAATTCAGATTTGAATACAGGAACTGAAGAAATGCACCTGAAAACTTCACTCTATTACCTTCAGTCAAATATTTTTTCTTGTGATTTTTGCATGCATACTCTTCTTTAGGCAAACACTTAAACCTCACATCCAAAGATGAATGAGCAGGCAAGTTGACATTTGCCAGCTTCAGTATGACAGATGCAAAGACACCATGGTACTTCTTAAGCACTTTAACATTTTGCTGTTTTCTTCTTCAGCATATATATGTTCCAGGAAAAGTGCTTAATGACTTGTCTGCCTTTTGATTTGCTTGCTTTTTAGAAGGGAAGTGATAGCAGAGAACACGTCAGGTGTTTTGCTTCAGGGATGTGATGGCTGGGTAACAGCTGTTCTTAGAGCTTGCTTCTACTCAAACCCTGTGTATTGCAGGCAGAAAGCCGGACCAAGCATAATTCTATTGCAGCAATTTTTAGCAAATTGTTCTGCTAAATAGAAATATATTGCTTGAAGGCTAGAAAAGTGATGATAAACCTGGCCCTTCAGCTCTACTTTTAAAGGTCATTTTGGTTAAATGTAAGCAAATTGTGGTACAAAGTACCTTTTACTTGCTGTTTCTCACTTATATCTCCCCCTCATACCTCATTATGCTAATGTAATGACTTATTTGACAGACTAGTTTCATCCATAATCTTGGAAATGTATAATGGATTTAATTTTCAAGGTTATATTTTCAGAAAACTATTAATGTCCCTTTCAAAGTCATTGAGACTGAATTATGTTTCAACAAAATATTAAGTACATTAAAGGTCCCTTTTAGATTTGAGTAAAGCCAATTGGCAATCCAGTTGCAATTATTTAACAGCTTTGAGCCTTGAATTGTTAAACTTATTATGAATTATCCATGCGAACCATTATTCTGAAAAATTAAACCTCTCTGCCACATTCAAACTTCATCAGAGACTGTCACCGAAGTAACTATAGTTTTTTTTTTAACTGTCAGCTTTTCATTTTTCAATGTTCAATGTTCATACATTTCCTTAAGTATTCAGGAAATTGTCTTACTTGAATTGAACAAGACTGTTTCTTATTAAAAGATGACTTTTCTTTTCCAATAGAACACAAGCAACTGTATATACCATCTATGTATATGCATGTAACCAGAACCACTTAAATTGTGTACATAATATTGAAAACTCACCAGTACCAGATTATCATAACAATGATTGATCCTTATAATTAAGTGATAAAATCTTTTTAGTCTGGTGTTGGTTCTAATTAACAATCTAGCCAAAAACACAGGATAAAACACATATCATCTATGGAAAGATGTGCTAATGGTCCTAAGAAGACAATCTCAGTGATTCTTATCAGGTAAGGAACCTATTAGAATCAATGGGTCCAGTAGGTTCTCCTTGGAAAGAAATTTAAATTTCTTTTATTACAGTCATCCTAGGAAATGAATTACATGGGATTTCAAGATATGTAATTGGTCTAAGTGAAAATAAATATCAGGCATATATGTAAGTTTGTTATAACTCTTCAAGTTCTTATGTTTGATACCTTACAAATTGTAGACCTCTTCCATTTAGAGCCTTATTATTTAAAAGTTATCACAAGAGTGGTACATATATATAATGGAATACTACTCAGCCATTAAAAAAATGAAATAATGCCATTTGCAGCAAAATGAATGGGCCTAGAGAGTGTCATACTGAGTGAAGTCAGACAGAGACAGAGAAATATCATATGGCATACCTTATATGTGAAATTTAAAAAGAAAGTATGTAAATGAACTCACAAAACCAAAAGACTCACAGACTTAGAAAATGAACTTATGGTTGTGGGGGGTGGGGGGGAAGGGATAGTTAGGGAGTTTGGGAAGGTCATGTACACACTGTTATATTCAAAATGGATAACCAACAAGGACCTATTGTATAGCACATGGAACTCTACCAAATGTTATGTGCCAGCCTGGATGGGAGAAGGGTATGGGGGAAAACGGATACACATATATATGTATGGTTGAGTCTCTTCACTGTTCACCTGAAATTACCAGAACATTGTTAATCAGCTATACCCCAATACAAAATAAAAAGTTTAAAGTCTGAAAAAAAAAAATGAGAAAGTATATTTTAATTCCAAGAAGATGGCATTAACCTGTAGAGGAGGGTTAAAAGTCTTTATCAGAATGGTGGTTAAGTAAATGTTGGTGAGGTTCTGCATTATTAATCATATGTCCTTCTAAATCAAGGACATTATTCTATCACTTCAAAAGTGGAGTAGCAATGGGAACTCTGTTCTGCTAAGTCAACAAGGCCCAAGAACACTGGACTTATTACTTCACTATATCTAGTATGTTGAGTTCACACACATTTCCAAAATGAGTCTTTATTGTACGTGTATTTCAGTGAGTGGGAAATGGGGATGAGCTGGAGCAAGGGAAGCAGTTATCCCCATTATGAGAAGGGACTAGAATCTGTATTCAACACTTCTGCTCATGTCTTACTGCCCACACTTTAGAAATACATGACCACTCTTAGATGTAATAAAATCTAAGAAATCTGGTCTTTATTAATTAATATCAGTGTAGCTGGCTGAAACATTGTTTCTGCAATTGAGAGAGAGAATGAAAAAACAACCAAATAAAGACAGATATACTGTATATTTAGAGCATCTGGAGCAGCAATTAAAAGAGAAAGGGACAGAAAAAGGTTGCCAGCCTGTCCCTAAGTAGGAAGAAGGGGATCATTTTAGGTTATCTACACATCTTAAGAGGAGAATAATGGGATTACTAGTCATAGTTTGATTGGAAAACAATTAAAACCAATGTGGTTATCCAAGTGGAAAGGGATTTATTGGAAAGCATTTGGTAGTTCACAGTAGCAACAAAGGGCTGAGAGTGGCCAAGAGTCCAGAGAGCCTGCACTGCTTCGTATACATCAGACTATTGGCCAGGACCAGCGTAGTTAAAAAACCACCACCACCAGTACCTTCACCACCACACACAGACTGCCAGACTGGTGGACTCACCTGTTGCCACTACGAAGTCAAAAACCTCTGTATACCTCTACGTAAGAGCATACAGTTAATCTGATTGTACTGTACATGTCAGAGCACTGAGAATTATCAGTCTCCATTCAGCTTCTTCATTATATACAACACATACACACGGTCACATATTCCCCCTGCTTTGGCTATCAGTATCAAAAATATTATTTCCTGTGTAATATTTTACTTTCCTAGTGCATAGGAACCTAGAATATTAGATCCGTGAGTCAAGATAAATTGGATGTGGTCAAGCAAGAGATGGCAAGTGTGAACATCAACATCTTAGGAATTAGTGAACTAAAATGGATGGGAATGGGCAAATGTAATTCACATGACCATTATATATACTACTTTGGGCAAGAATCCCTTAGAAGAAATGGAGTAGCCTTCATAGTCAACTGAAGAGTCTGAAATGCACTACTTGGGTGCAATCTAAAAAAATGAAAGAATGATCTAGTTCATCTCCAAGGCAAACCATTCAACATCACAGTAATCCAAGTCCATGCCCCAATCACTAATACCCAAGAAGCTGAAGTTGACTGGTTCTATGAAGGCCTACAAGACCCTTTAGAACTAATGCCCCCAAAAGAAGTTCTTTCCATCACAGGGTACTGGAATGCAAAAGTAGGAAGTCAAGAGATACCTGGAGTGACAGACAACATTGGCTTTGGAGTACAAAATGAAGCAGGGCAAAGACTAGCAGAGTTTTGCAAAGAGAATGCATTGATTATACCAAACACCCTCTTTCAACAACACAAGAGATGACTCTACACATAAACATCCCCAGATGGTCAACACCAAAATTAGACTGATTATATTCTTTGCAGTCAAAGATGGATAAGCTCTATACAGTCAGCAAAACAAAACTTGGAGTTGACTGTGGCTCAGATCATCAATTCCTTATTGTGAAAATCAGACTTAAATTGAAGAAAGTAGGGAAAACCACTAGGCCATTCAGGTATGACCTAAATCAAATCCTTTCTGATTATACAGTGGAAGTGACAAATAGATTCAAGGGATTACATCTTGTAGACAGAGTACCTGAAGAACTATGGATAGAGGTTCACAACACTGTACAAGAGGCAGTGACCAAAACCATATCGAAGAAAAAGAAATGCATAAGGCAAAGTGGTTGTCTGAAGAGGCTTTACAAATACCTGAGAAGAAAAGAGAAGTGAAAAGCAAGGGAGAAAGGGGAAGATATACCCAACTGAATGTAGAGTTCTAGAGAATAGCAATGAGATATAAGAATACCTTCTTAAATGAACAATCCAAGGAAGCAGAGAAAAACAAAAGAATGAAAAAGACTAGAGATCTCTTCAAGAAAATTGGAGATACCAAGGGAACATTTCAAGCAAGGATTGGCATGATAAAGGACAGAAATGGTAAGGACCTAATAGAAGCAGAAGAGATTAAGAAGAGGTGGTAAGAATACACAAACTATTTACAAATGTCTTAATGACCTGGATAACAATGATGGGTCACTCACCTAGGTCACTCACTCTAGGTCATTCACGTAGAGCCAGCCATCCTGGAGTGTGAAGTCAAGTGGGCCTTAGGAAACATTACTACACACAAAGATAGTGGAGGTGATGGGATTCCAGATGAGTGGTTTAAAATCCTAAAAGATGATTCTGATAAGTGCTGCACTCAATATGCTAGCAACTTTGGAAAACCCAGCAGTGGCCACAGGACTGGAAAAGGCCAGTTTTTATTCCAGTCCCAAAGAAAGGGAATGCCAAAGAATGTTCATACAAGCATACAATTACACTCATGTCACATGCTAGTAAAGTTATGCTCAAAATCCTTCAAGCTAGGCTTCAGCAGTATGTGAATGGAGAATTTCCAGAAGTACAACCTGGGTTTAGAAAAGGCTGAGGAACCAGAGATCAAATTGCCAACATCTGTCGGATGATAAAGAAAGCAAGGGAATCCCAGAAAAACATCTACTTTTGTTTCATTGGCTATGCTAAAGACTATATGTGGATTGCAAAAAAACTGTGGAAAATTCTTAAAGAGATAGGAATATCAAACCACCTTACCTGTCTCCTGAGAAACCTGTATGCAGGACAAGAAGCAAGTTAGAACTGGACAGGGAACAACAGACTGGTTCAAAATTGGAAAAGGAATATGACAAGGCTGTACACTATCACCCCGCTTATTTAATTTCTATGCAGAGTACATCATGCGAAATACTGGGCTTGAAGCACAAGCTGGAATCAAGACAGCTAAGAGAAATATCAACAACCTCAGATATGCAGATGATACCACTCTAATGGCAGAAAGTGAAGAACTAAAGAGCATCTTGATGAGGGTATAAAAGGAAAGTGAAAAAGCTAGTTGTAATTCAATATTAAACACACACACATACACACACACACACATACACACACACACACACACACAAAACTAAGATAATGGCAACTAGTCCCATCACTTCATGGTAAGTAGAAGAGGAAAAAGTGGAAAACTGACAGATTTAATTTGTTGGGCAGCAAATCAATGTTGACCTTGACTGCAGCCATGAAGGTCAAAGATGCGTGCTCCTTGGAAGGAAAGCTAGGACAAGCCTAGACAGCATATTGAAAAGCAGACATCACTTTGCTGACGAAGTTCCATATAGTCAAAGCTGTTTTTTCTAGTAGTCATGTATGGATGCGAGTGTGTGTATACATGCTCAGTCTTGTCCTACTTTTTTTGACCCCATGAACTGTAATCTGCCAGGCTCCTCTGTCCATGTAATTTTTCAGGCAAAAAATACTGGAGTGGGTTGCCACTTCCTTTTCCAGGGGGATCTTCCCAACCCAGGGATTGAACCCCCATATCTTGTGTCTCTCACATTAGCAGGTAGACTCTTTACCACTTGCACCACCTGGAAAGCCCAATTTCTTTTCAATAAATCCCAAAATCATTTTCCTTAACGCAATGTATCAGATGAGGATTTTAAATTTATTAGTGAATTTAGCAAATAAATTTAGCAGAGAATTTCTATTTTTCCCAAAATACAATTAGAACAAGTTAAAAATATATATAACCGCTAAAAATAGTAATAAAAATCATCTAAATATTAATTTAAAACTTTTGAGGTGCATAATGAAACAGACAGAAATAACGGCTTAGGCAAATGCTTACTTCTAGAATTTGTTTGTCAAATCCCCTACAGGGAATGATGACTTAAGCCAGAATGAAGGAAAAATCAGTGAAGGAGAAAAATAGAGTTAAGCCATTCTGTTGGCTGACAGCATTATGATTAAATTTGACATACAGTAATCTAGAAATCAACACTGCAAACTAGTTAGCACCAAAACAAATCTTATAACTTTAGAAATAGCAACCATGAAGACAAGTAAAGGCAAATGTTGATAAATTGAATATATACACTGAAAAGAATAAAAGGTGTTTCAACTTAAAGGGGAAAATGGTTTCTTTCACCAACAGTTAAGATGCTGGACAAAACTATAACATAACCTGCATGTATGTTACTCTGCTTATGTGTATTTGCTGTAGACTTTGCTTCAACTAGGAAAGTGGAGAAGAAAATTTAAAACAATGAGCTCTATGAAATTTTAAAATATTTACATTTGAAATTAAAAACACAGGTCATGAAAGAACAAGAGCTTATTTTGAGTTCAAAATGAAAAAAAGGTTGAAATTGTAAATCGTTAATGAATAACAACTGAAATATACAAAACCTATCTTGCAGTGAAGTTAAATTCATTCTCTTCAAGAACAGAGGATCAATAAAGAAATTAAGCCATTCTAAGTTGGAGTGGGAAATTAAGTTACTGAGGGCAGCAAATGAGAGTAGGTAATGGATTACGAATTTCAGCACCTTTGGGAAAAGGGATATTAAAGACATATCGTTGATGGAGTTTTGTACTTTTGGCGGCTAAGATCACTCACAAGAATGTCTAATGAGGTAAAAGTATGTTTGCCAAAGTATGTTATGTCATATATGAATAAGCTATCATAACACATGAAATATTTTTCTAAAATATCAAGCTGTTCAACAATTTAGTGGGAAAAATATGGAAAAGAATGAGAAGGAATTGTTTGTGAAGAAGTTAAAATTTGAAATATTTTAATTTCAGCAAGCATAATACAGAATTTAAAATGTTAAAAATCTAATAACCATCTTATCTCAAGATTTTGTTGTAACAAATGATATAGAAAGCCTCAGAGATAAACCTATGCACCTTATCTTTGTTTTGACAAAGGAGGCAAAATATACAATGGGGAAAAGACAGTGTCTTCAATAAATGGTGCTGGGAAAACTGGACAGCTATCTGTAAAAGAATGAAATTAGAACACTTCCTAATACCATGCACAAAGAAAAACTCAAAATGGGTTAAAGGATAAATGTAAGACCAGAAACTATAAGACTCATAGAGGAAAACACAGGCAGAATATTCAGACATAAATCACACCAAGATCCTCTATGACCCACGTCTTAAATAAACACAAAAATGAACAAGTGAAACCTAATTAAACTTAAAGGCTTTGGCACAACATTCTGTCATCTGATGGGGCTTAGTATTTAATCTGCTGCACAAAATATAGCCCAACATACCTGGGATAAGTGTATTAGGTACTCACATACTCATGATATTATGGCCTTGCTGCCAAACTGTGAAGAATGCTACTTATAGGGTAGAGTCATTTGGTTATCACTAGAAAATTGAATCTGACAATTACTTTTACGAACTCCTTAACCCTCAGTGCTAGAACCAAACTTAGTTATCTTTTTTCTCAAATCAGGATGCTGCATACTACCAATAATCCCTTTTTCATCACAATTCTTATAGATGATGAATATCTATCAAAGCTGGCTAATCAAATGAGATGCTAGGATTTTTAAACAATTATGCAAATAATGTACTTAGATCCCCAAAAACTGTACTTTCCAAATATTACAGCAAATAATATAAACAAGAATGAGACCAAGTTAAAGCTTCACCAGAATTTACTCTCTGAGTTTACAAAACCAAGAAACTGAATAACAAGCATCATGGAATCACTTCTTGAATAGTAATGACTAGTGCTAATGAATTTCATGTAGTTCCTTAAGGACACCATCCTGTCTCATGACTCTTCATGTTTCTATATGCTTTTTCTTCTGCCTGGAATGCATTCTCTCACCAGTTCACCAGCCAAATCACTCTGTCCTCCCTCAATTCTTAGTTAAAGCTCTATCTACAATTCTAAAACTTTTTTACTCTTCTAACAAATACCAGTGCTCTATTGACCAGACTGACATATGCAAATTCACTGTTAATTAAACTGATTATTTATTCCCTAGCTATACCATGTTGTTGAAATCAGAAGACTAGCTGTTTAATCTTTCTATACCTCTGCAACCACCACAATGGCTAGCTCCAATTAGATGTATAAGAAAGAAATGTTAGCTGTTTAGGATGCTCTATGCAAACATTTTTATCTCCAGATCCAAAGGAGAGACCATAACATTCATGCAAAGAGATCATTTACCCGTATATAGTTGCACCTAACAACCAACAATTGAGAATAATATTAGAATAAAAAGATGTGTTTAAATTGTGTATTTACTATTTCATATCATTTTGTTGGAGCAGACAGTCAACCTTGAGCAGAGAAGGGAGGCAAAGGTCATGTGATAAGAAACCACACATCTTACAAGGGTCCTAAAGGCAAATAAAGAAAGGCAGGGAACCTCCAGCTTCTGAATGTAACCTTTTTGCTCATTATACTCATTACGATACAATTAGCATTGCAACCGGAGCAGTACCCATCATGCACCTGCTGCTGCTGCTGCTAAGTCGCTTCAGTTGTGTCCGACTCTGTGCGACCCCATAGACGGCAGCCCACCAGACTTCCCTGGGATTCTCCAGGCAAGAACACTGGAGTGGGTTGCCATTTCCTCCTCCGATGCATGAAAGTGAAAAGTGAAAGTGAAGTCGCTCAGTCGTGTAGGACTCTAGCGACCCCGTGGACTGCAGCCCACCAGGCTCCTCCATCCATGGGATTTTCTAGGCAAAAGTACTGACACCATGACAAATCCTAGCTTGACCAGATAAGGACAAAAATCTCCCCTTCCCTCAGGGAGGTGGAACTGAAATGAAAACCAGGAAATTACCCCCTCAACCCCTCCTTCATCTATGAATATTCTGCCCAATAATTTTCACACCCCATACAACCAGCCAGCTTGTCAAACGGAACTGGGACATCTACTCATCTGAGACTGACTGCTCCATCTTCTGACAGAGTACTGTCACTCAATAAATCCTCTTATTTGCTCTCCTTTCCTCCTCTCTGAATTCTTTCTGTGATGAAACAAAATCTACTCTCTAGGAACAATTTTAAAGGAGCTTGATTATTGATCCTTTAGCATTTTTAAAAGTCATGCAAATAGAACTATGTGTATTTTGATTCAGAACTTCCCTAAATTGGTAATAAAAGCCAATTAAATATACATTTTAAAGATCAATCAGGCAGTAGGAATTGAGTACCTACATTGCCTATGGTAGGTAAAAATTACATAATATCAATATACACACAACTTAAAAACTTCTATGGATATTTAAGGCATAAACATTTGAAATATTAGAGGCAGTAGTAACAATAATATTAATATAGCTTAAAATTCAATGAGAAGAATTGATAAGCAAAGAAGACTGCAAAACTTTAAAAATAAGAGCCTACAGCTCTTCCTAGGGAAACAAAAGGAGATATAATTTGGTGCTTTTATTATTTTCGTAGGTACCTATACCTTAAGCCAAATAGAAAATATTATCTTTTCCAATAAATCAAGATTACTTAGCTCAATGGGAAGTGTAGATCACCAGGTTAAAAGAGAACATATTCCCAGGACTTCCCACGTGGTCCAGTGGCTAAGACTCCATCCTCCCAGTGCAGGGGCCCTGGGTTCAATCCCTGATCAAGGAACTAGATCTGCATGCTGCAACTAAGGCCCAGGGCAGTCAATAAATAAACATTTGTTAAAAAGAAAGAACATATTCCTTTTGCTAGATGGATTTGTATTATACAAGTGTCCCCAAAGCAATGCATGTTTGGGGACTGAACATTTAAACAGAACAACCAGCTAAAGTACATCCTGATGTTACTAACAGTAATGAAGTCAAATAGGATGTCACAGCTGCTCTTGACCCAAGAACCAGTCACTGAGATCTGGGTGCCGTACCTGCTTCCCTGGTACTACTCATCACAACCCTCTCAAGGTAATTTCTAAAAGTAGTCCTTTCAGACTGAATGAATCACAATTGAAAGAATCACAGTGTATCAGAGAAGGTCAAATGGATCCAGCACACAAGCCCCTCCTTCTCAGTAAGGTTGAGTTTGGTTGATACTTGTATTGTTTTTCCATTGGGTTACTAAGAGAAAATATTTTTCAGGAAAGGAACTGATGAAGAAAGGAGTCCACAAGAAGGAAAATAGGAAATTAAGGGCTGACATATAAAGAAACCTGAGCACCAAAGAATTGATGCTTTTGAACTACGGTGTTGGAGAAGACTCTTGAGAGTCCCTTGGACTGCAAGGAGTTCAAACCAGTAAATTCTAAAGGAAATCAGTCCTGAATATTCATTGGAAGGACTGATGTTGTAGTTGAAACTCCAATACTTTGGCCACCTGACACGAAGAACTGACTTATTGGAAAAGACCCTGATGCTGGGAAAATCTGAAGGCAGTAAGAGAAGGGGACGACAGAGGATGAGATGGTTGGATGGCATGAAAAATTCAATGGACATGAGTTTGAGCAAGGTCCGGGAGTAAGTGATGGACAGGGAAGCCTGGTGTGCTGCAATCCATGGGGTTGCAAAGTGTTGGACAGTAATGAGCGACTGAACTGAACTATGATGCCTGCAAGATGAAATGTCTCCAGTTGGATTAATCTTTAGTTGTCTTCTCTGTAAACTGGAAATGCAGTCTGAATGAATCCGAGGCACAGCGGTAAAATTACTTACTCAAGATTGAGTGTGGTTCCAACTCAAGCAATTTTGGACCCTACTTTCCTAATTACTCTGTACCCAGTCTTTCCTCTTCAAATTATAAATTTCCTCTGTAAATTATAAAATTCCTCTGAACTCATCATGCTTGTTATCATAGGAGAACTTCATTTGCTGATGCAGTTGCCTGAAGAAACTGTAGTAGTGAAAGGACACCGTAACCAGATTTTCTTCTCCCAAGTTCCAGGGCAGGGGTGGCAACAATTTAGAGTGTCCTTTACTCAGTGGCCATCAGGGGGCAGCAGAGTAGGAGGGCAGCCCATTGAGATGGGTAATAAGGAGAGGACCTTGGTGCTAAGGAAACACAGCCAGGTACACAAACTTGAGATAGATCAAATGCTTAATCCCACAAAGTGAGAACCATTTGTGAAAAGAGAAAGGCCAAATCTCTAAATTTAAAAAAAAAAAAAAAAAAAAAAAAAAGTACACTAGCACTCCTTAAGTGCAAAACCAACCGTTTTCAGATCAAATCTCTAATTCCAGAAGAGAACTTGTTTTGTTTAAGAAATGGTTTAAAGAGATAGCCATGTCAAGGGGGCTGGTGAGTCAGGCCTGAATTGTGTGCATTGATATATCTATCTGTTCCAGATCTGACTGGTATCCTACAAGGTGGTGTGCAATTGTTTGTTTAACTACTCAGAAAACTTGAAAATATCTAGTTAGAACTGAAACACAAGATTCTGGCTTAGATGAAAAGTCATGCACAGCCACACAGATTTAAAACCTGATATACACACACGCATACATACATACATACTGTTGTTTACTTGCTAAGTCATGTCCAACTCTTTTGTAACCCATGGACTGTAGCCCACTAGGCCCCTCTGTCTATGGAATGCTCTAGGCAAGAATACTGGAGTGGGTTGCCATTTCCTTCTCCAATATATACGCTACCATGTGTAAAACAGATAGCTCATGGGAAGCACAGGGAATTCAGCTTGGTGCTCTAGGATGACCTAGAGAGGTGAGATGGGAGGAATTTGGGAGGAAGTCCACAAGGGAGGGAATATATGTATATATATATGGCTGATATACTTCTCTGTACAGCAGCAACTAACACAAAATTGTAAAGCAATTATATTCCAATTAAAAAATAAAACCAGAGTAAAAGAGATGCCCAGCACCAGTAGATGGATAAAGTGTGGGATATTCGCATGATGGACAGCAGTTGCATTGTGAGTAGTTGCAATGACAGTAAACCAGCTACATACAGGAAAGAGGATGACTCTAACAAGCATGATATTGAGGGAAAGAACCCAGACACCAACAAGGATATCCTGCATGGCTGCATAACTACAAATCAGTAGAAACTAACCTATGATGTTTAGGAAGGACAGTTCTTATCCCTTTGGGCGTGGGGTCAATCTGTCTGAAAGGAGACGGTAGCAGAGTTTGGAGAGTAATGTTCTATGTTTGATCTAGGTTGTGGTTCCATGTGCGCTCAGTCTGCAAAAATTGACAATTGTGTGTGTGTGTGTGTTATGCTTCAGTAAAACAAGTTTTACAATTTCTGTATAACATCTTAACTCAGACAAGCCCAGCTAAATGTACACCTATCATTTCAAGCAGCTCCACCAATAAATTGTTTCCTCCTTGGCAAACTTGAAATTGATAATGGAGGAAGAAAAATAGAAAAAGAGAGAGAGGTACTATGACAATTAAAATCTAATCAGCTCTGTGCTTTAATAAAACTGGATGCAATTATCTTTGCCTTCAGACACAAAACATTTTTCTTTTTTCAGATAGCTGACAGTTCACAATGCTAAAATTACATGGGATAAACAGATATAGCTATTTCAAAATTCCTATTTTTTTCCTTATTCATTAACATAGACTCTTAGAAAGGGATTTCAGGCTCCTCTGAAAAATTTCATTCTGTGTTCTACCTAACATTAGAACAAAGTTGGCAATACTACTCGCGCATCTACTAGACTGAAACTGGGAAGAAATACATAAAATTAATCTCTAGTGAACAAAATTTGAAGTAATACATGTAGTGTTTCTTTTATCTTAAATCTGAAAGTTTCTTTTATGAGAACCTCTCCACCTTCTATAACATGCTTTGCCCAGAGAATGTCTAAGCAAAATATGTACTTGGAGATTGCTAATCACGTATACATGCTGTTGTGGTTTGTATAACCAATTTGATTGACCTGCTTAAGCAAATCTAAGGTATTTGTGCACTTGAACATGCTTTTCTCCTCTTTAAACACCCTGTGGTTGGTAACTTTTTCAAGATTCACTTTGTATTGGTTAAAACAGTTCCCTCCTAAAATTAACTCAAGAAAAGGGTGGCAAGGACTTTAAGAAAACTTGTAGACTGAAATTGTGATAGGAAAATCATGCAGCTCTGAGAACAAATGATTCTCTCTTTGTCCTTGGCTCCATGAGATTTATCATAGTATTTCTACTTGTGTGCACAAACTCTCTATTCTTTTCTACATACGGGTAGATTTTCTTTCTGTTCTTTATCTCTTATTTTTTTGTACTTACAGTCTCTGTTCCCTTCAAGTGGTGATTTTTTAAATTAAGATTCTTGATTTCATATAAAAAGAGCCAACCAAAGACAGCTTAATTTTAAGAAAAGAAGAGATATTGAAATATCCACAGCTATGACCTCGAGGGCAGGATCTTTTTTTTCGGGAAGAGAACCAGGAATATTTTACCTTGAACACTCATCTCTGCTCATTACAAGTTTGCGTTATTCTTTTTCCTTCTCTATAGACCAGTGTTCTCTGTTCCCTAGTTTGTATGATGAAACATGTCCACACAGAATTCCTAAACCAACATTCACAGTTCAATATTATGGAAGAAGAATTTGCCTTTCGTTTAGTTCTAATTCCATTTGGGGAGGAAGTATTCAATTGCAAATATGGTCACAAAGCAGGGCTTTCCAGTGAAATGGTTGCTAGAAACTCATCATGGAAGAGGGGTAGGCAACTACAGGGGAGAGGGACTGAGCAGAAAAGCCAGTGGTTACAGCCATCGACATACAGTGACTCCAAGGGTTACAACTCTTTCCCCAGGCATCCTCAGCTGTGAACCTCTTAGCCTGCAAAAATTAAGTTGGTAACTTTCCAGTTCAAATTTCAGACAGAGCTGGACTTCTCTGAAAATCTAATGGTTAGGATTCTGCGCTTTCGCTGTGGTGGCCTGGGTTCAACCCCTAGTTGGAGAAGATCCTGCAAGCAGTGGGAAACAGCCTTTTTTTTTTTTCCCCCAGAGACAGTAGATAGCATTTCAAAACATTTGTTTCTGATAGGTGGCCAGGCTGTGCATCACCAGTGCCCCTGTGATTTGACAACCCTTCTGTCAGAGCCCTGAGGCACAGCACATTATTGTTTAGGTATCAGAGGACAGAGCAGAGTCAGATGTTCCCAGAAAGCAAGGCAGACAGTCTAAGATTTGGTCTGTCCAGTACCATTACATGGCTCTCTGAGTTACATCAAAGAGAAATATCATAAATATATTCTTCATATAGTGATGCTAGCTGCAATCATTCCAAGGACCATTATCCATTTGGAGACGTTTGTTGAAGGGGAAAATAAAAGTCCATGGACAATTATGTTAGGGATAAGCAACAAGACTAATTCCCTTTTTTGAGATTTATAAAATACATTATCCTCAGAGGAGAACATTTATACCTTTTTTTAACCTATTTCCTCACCCTTACTAGCTGATATAGCACAGTTAGATCTCTTATTTTGAAAATTATAGGAACCAATTCTACAAGTTATACTCTGTGGGGAAAAAATGAGGAAAAAAATGCAAATCAATTACACACATAAATTAGGAATCACATCATTAAAGCTCATAAAAATTTAGGGACTGTCAAGCTTCCCTGGTGGTTCAGAGGTTAAGACTCTGCTTCCAGTGCAGGGGTCAAGGGTTGGATCCCTGCTCAGGCAAATTCTGTGGATTCTGCATGCCACATGGTCAAAAAGAAGCAAACAGAAAAACCACACACACACACACAATGCAGAGACTGTATCCTCGTGCTTTTCCTATCTCTTCTCCCTGAATAACTACTTCATTCTTCTCTCCCAACAAGCCTGGCTGGGTATTCAGTTGTTATACAAGGTAAAAATTTACTCCATTTAGTACTTTTTTAAACTTCCCTTCTAAAATGTTATTTCAGATTTATATGAGAATCTTATTTCTGCCTACATATTTCAAGGAAGGAGACTTGGGGGTAGTGATAGGGGTAGGGATGAAATTGTGTAAGTGTCCATTTGTTTACACCACACTTGGGGGGTCTGCACCTATAAATTAAAGGAAAAAGAGGGACATAAATCCTGCCAAAAAGAAGGGCTGGTAATTCCCTGTCTAGGGAATTGGAATAAAGTGTGTTCTACATTATGAAAATTTACTGTAGAACCACTGTCAGTTAACATTAATAGGCCATGTATTATGAAACAAGCCTAAACATTCTATGTATCTGATTTAACTGCATCCACATAGTAAGTCTATGATGTAGTACAAATGTGATTTCTACTTCCTAGATTAGGAAACTGAGGCACAGAAAACTTCAGGTAAATGGCTTAAAAACACACAACCTGTAATTTGTAGAGTCAATTTGAACACCATACCTGACCATATGGTATTATGAATGCCAACAGACTTTTGTGTTTTTATATGTAAAGGTGAAAAGTAAAAGAAGTTAAATTGTATTATTCAGCTCTGAACTTAATAATTATCTATTAGAATGTTTAGCATGAATCAGCATTTAATTTTATACAAAGAATTTGTATATAATAATATCCCAAGGCGTCTTATTTATAATTATTTTTTCTTCTAACTATAGACAAACTCCAGACAAATCTGCCTAACCAAATCGTCTTTAGTTTAATTCAGACTTCTTCACAAGAAGACATACCCTAAGATTTGAGTATCTTGGTTATTTGAAAGATTCATGTAAGGTATATTTGTGTTTATTGCCACGTGGGTATAAAAGCTTTATAGCTCATCACGTATCTAATTGTGTGTCAATGACAGTGTCACATGTTAAATAGCAAGTTCCCTTTGTTGTTGAATGAGGCTCTGTGCTTGGTGAGCTTTAATTAATCAAAAGCCTAATAAAATAAAATTTATCTCATGTTATTTGCCAAGTATATGAAATCACTTTTGTAAAAGCAGATTAATTATGTCTCTGGTGTTAGCTCCATTTTCACTTCCAAATTCCTTTTCTAAAGAAACCATGTACTATTAAGTTTAGCAGGGATTAAGAAAAGTGATTTCCTAAGGGAAGAAATGGACCCCACTGAGTACGGAAAGGAGTTGACTGTTTACAGTACTTTGAGTCTGATTCCTAGAGAGCTGGGCTAAATCCAAGTAGGGGGTTATGCATTTTATACTCTCTAACAGCCAAATATGCTTGATAATAAATCTGTTTTAGCAAAGTTCACAGAACTGTTTCATCCTATTTTAAATCCATGGAACAGGTTAAAGACTGTTTTTAATTGCATACTTCTTAGCATATTAAAAATCTTAGAGTGTTTCCTGTAATTCAAAGGTTTATAATAAAGTAGTAATGAGAAACTGCTGAAAAATGCTCTCTCTCTCTTTTTTTAAAAATTTTTTTGCAATAATGAGAACAGAAGAATGCCCTTGTCTTAATATAAGTTAATGTAGTCACATCTCTGGCATTGTTAAAAAAGAATTCCTAACCATGGAATAATTATTGCCAGATATTTAAATATACATTACTTTAATAATAAATTCTGGATAGATGCTATAACAGACAAAAGAGTTATCTGTCAAAAATCCAGGTTCCCTGTTACTTAAGTGCAGACTTCTTTCTGGAGGTGAATCCCCAGAAGGAGACTACATTTCTCAGATCCCATTTCAGTTAGATGTAGCCATGTGATTGAGCCTGAGGCAATAGAAAGAGAAAATTTCTGCACACCACTTCTAGGCTTGACACATGAAAATTGTCTCTAACTTTTGTTCTTCCAATCTTTCCTCTTCCACTAGCCACCAGTTATTTCCCATAGAAACTTTAGAAACTTTACAGATACTGAAAATGGCGGTATCTACCACTCTGGGTCACTACAAATTTGCGTGTAGAAGTCCTTCTGCATTCCAATTCTGGGCAACACTGTATTGGAATGTAATGGGGAAAAAGAAAAAAAACAAAATTGTGTTAGACCTCTGAAATTTGGGAGTCTGTCTTAGCAGCTAATACTACGCTAACAAATCCAAAAACAATTGTTGGAAAATTGTTCAGGAATCTGTTATTCTTTTTTTGTGAAATGTTATTAAAGTTCTTTTCTTGTTTAAATATTCTATAACTTTTTTCTTTTCTTTTTTAAAATTTATTTATTTTAATTGGAGGCCAATTACTTTACAATATTGTGGTGGTTTTGCCATGCATTGACATGAATCAGCCATGGGTGTACATGGTTCCCCATCCTGAACCCCCCTCCCACCTCCCTCCCTATCCCATCCCTCAGGGTCATCCCAGTGCACCACCCTTGAGCGCCCTGTCTCATGCATTGAACCTGGACTGGCGATCTATTTCACATATGATAATATACATGTTTCAATGCTATTCTCTTAAATCATCCCACCCTTGCCTTCTCCCAGAGTCCAAAAGTCTGTTCTTTACATCTATGTCTCTTTTGCTGTCTCACATATAGGGTCATCGTTACCATCTTTCTAAATTCCATATATATATTTATGCATTAATATAGTGTATTGGTGCTTTTCTTTCTAACTTACTTCACTCTGTATTATAGACTCCAGTTTCATCCACCTCATTATTACTTTTTCTAAAAATTATATATTTATAAACTAAAACTGAAAAGCACATTAATACACAATTTCATATAATATGTATTCATTGAGGAAAGTACTATTTATAAGGTCCAAAGTCCCAACACTGAAGGATTTAAAAAATATCACCTACAATCCCTGTCTTCTAGGATATTACTCTGCTTGAGGAGAAAATAAAGCTACATAATTAAGCAGTATACAGTAAGTGACACTAAATTAAATCTATTGGCAATAAAGTATTTTGGGGAAGACAGGGAACAGCTCACATATAAATAAATAGTGGGGGAAATTTGATGCAAGAGGTGAAAATTCAGCTGACTTAAATGGGAAATTGAAATGAAAGAAATGGGAAGATATTCTTTACCCGGAATTGAATCAGATGGTGATGATTAACATCTATTGGGGAAAATGGAGCAAGTACTCAGAGGTGGTAGAAAGTAGCCCGAGGAAGAAGTGGACTGATTTCATTAATTACAGCAGAAAAAAATCTGGATTGCTTATATTGGGAAGAGATTGAGTAACTATATCAGCATGGATCAACAAAAGAGGAGAGGAGGAAATCCTATCAGGACAAGGAACTAAATTTACATTAAGAGAAAGGAGTTACTGTAGGCTTTGGAGTAGGATAGGATATTATCAAAATGTTTTTAGAAAGGTGAATCTGTTGGCAGGGTATAAAGTGGAGATACTCCAAAGTCAGAAAGAAGGCTGAGAAGTTATGAGGAATGTCTGGATATAAGGTCAATTAGAGTAGAAAGAAAAGTTGTTGCAGGAAAAATGCAGAAGAAGCTGATTTTTTTAATGCAAATTATTTTGAAAAAGGAACAGAACTTCAAAATATAAAATTGGTAATCAACCATATTTGTTTTCCAATTACTCTAAATCTTTCAAACCATCAATATAATTACAAATCTATAGTCAGATTTTGTTGTCAACTACTGTCTGGCTTGCAAATATTTCTGATTCCAGCATGTAATTAATGATAAGTGATGTCATAGGTCAAAATATCAAGTAAATGCATGTGGGAATGCTTCCATAATAATTTGGTTTTTAGTGTTTTATTTGGTGACATTATTATTCATTTATTTACAAAATATAAATGCCATCAATTAAACACAATTATTTAAGCAGTGACTGCCCCCCAGCCCCCAAATTCCATTTTGTTGGAAAAGACGCTCTATTTTTGATACAAATGTCTGTCCAATGAGAGAAACACACTGCTGGCCAAGCAAGTTAAATAAATGAAGGAACATTTCTAAAACTCCCCTTAATGTTAACTGCATGCAAAGTCACTTCAGTCATGTCTGACTTTGCAACCCTATAGACCATAGCCCACCAGGCTCCTCTGTCCATGGGATTCTCCAGGCAAGAATACTGGAGTGGGTTACCATTTTCTTATCCAGGAATGTTAACCACAGATATATATTCTAGCCCTCTCTCATAATATTTTAGATAAAAAAACTCTAAAAATATTATATATTAATATGAACAGAAATACATAACATTCTTAGATTTTTTTTTTCCTCTAAATTTTTAAGAGAGTGAGCTAGAATATATGCCTTGGTTTACACAAAGGGGATCATAAGAAATGTTCCTTCATTTACTTAATTTGTTTAGTCAACAATGTATTGCATCCATTAGACAAACATTTGTATCAAAATTAGAGCATCTGTCCACACAGAATCCAAACAGAGCACTAAAAATTTCATGAAGATATATAAAAAGCCACATGTGGAGGCATTAAAAAGAAAAACTGTTAAATAAAAATTAAAGGCACCATGGCAAAATCTGTGTAGAGTTCCCATTAATTACACTGTTGATATGTTGCAAAGAGAATCATACCTGGATTATGTACTATACACTGTCCTGAATAAGAACAAGGCAAGTAATGCTTAAAAATGGGGGAAAAAAAAAAAAGTTGACTTTAACTCACCCAATGTCTTGATCCATGTCTAGAAAACAGGCATTCCTTTAACTCTCAGAAAAGGAATTGCCATATTCTCTAGTCTCATTGAGCAAGGATGAGAGCCCTGTTTGATCATTCCTCTCCCTAAACATACCTCCATTCAATCCATAACTACTTATAACATTACACCTTAGGTTGCCACCTTGCTTAAGGAAATGTGTTCAAATCAGGATAGATACAGAAAAAGCATTACTTTGTCTTCATAGAGAGATATAAAACTGTATCTCTAGCAACTCTAAAGTTTAGCTAGAAAATAAATGACCATAGTGTGTGTGTGTGTGTGTGTGTGTGTGTTATATATATATATATATATATATATATAGTGTATAAATGACTGTTAGACATTGTAAATTAAAAGCCATACAATTTTAATAGATCTCTCTCCATTCAAGCTGACTAAACAAATCAACCCCCCAAAAAACAAAAAACCAAACCAAAACAAAAAATTGTAAGCCTCCAAAAAAGTGTGCAACATAAAGAAAATACAATGATAGTGATATATTAAAAAATGTTTATGCAATTTACTTTTCTGCAAAGAACAGATGAAAATTTCAGTCTACCCTTATTTGAGTCCACCAAAAGCTTAGATAAAATTTCCTAAAACAGGACTAAGGAAGTCATATTAAGTATAAGTATATAGGCTGAAATGCAAAAAGTAAAAAAAAAAAAGTATATGGAATATACTTTTTGAAATCAAATTTCACCTCATCTTACTCTATAAAAAATCTGGCAACAAAATAATCCAGTATGTAAAAGTGGGAAAACGAAAAGCAATATCCTACAAATATAACTAATGCATTAATTGAGCAAGCAAGCCATGGTGTCAATATACAAAAGACAAAGGAAAAAGCACCCAAGACTAAGCAAGGGCAGTTTATACCAATGAAAGCGAAAAGCCTATGAGTGCAAGCTCCATACGGGCAGCAATCTATGTTGGCTTCGTGCACTGACTAACCAAGTACCTAAAAGTGTCTCTGACACAAAAGTGGTCCTGCAGTGAGTGTTGTGGTGTGTCCCCCAATCCCAGAGCCTAACCCTAGCCTAGGTCCTCATCTCCTGGCTGCTGGGAGTACTGGTGAAAGTGAAGTTGCTCAGTTGGGTCCGACTCTTTGTGACCCTATGGACTGTAGCCTACCAGGCTTCTCCATCCATGGGATTTTCCAGGCAAGAGTACCGGAGTGGGTTGCCATTTCCTTCTCCAGGGGATCTTCCCGACCCAGGGATCAAACCCAGGTCTCCCGCATTGTAGGCAGACGCTTTACCCTCTTAGCCACCAGGGAAGCCCTGGGAGTACTAGCAGCACAACTGATTTCCTCTTCAGCACCAGCCTTCAGCCAAAGAGAATCACTTTATCCAAGGTCCTGCTTCCTACTCTGGGGCATTCCAGACCGATAACCAGGTGAGCTGAGAATTTAGGGCTCTATTACTTCATCTCAGTGCAGGACAACACTGAAAGCCTGCCACCGTACAGAACCGTCACAGGATCAACTGAGGTTGTAGATGCAAATGCATGCCAAAGTTCCTTCTTTGTCCAATTTCATGGCCTTCGTCCCTCAATAGGTACTGCATCTGAGATGAGTCCTCAGTAACTTTCTGCACAGAAATCTCCATCTCAGATCATTTTCCAGGAATCCAAACCCAAAAGATATCTAAAAAATTGCTAAATGAATAAATGATGAAAAATAACGATGATTGCTCATGAACTTTATACTAGCCTGAGAACTATGATCAAATAAAGTTTATAAAGCTAGATGTACATATTATAAACAGATTGGATATCTACTTACTCCTAACTGTATATGGCAGATCAGGAACAATAAAAACAATAATATAAAATAAAAATGAAATGATATGATTCTATTGACTTTAATTTTCTTATACTTTTTTTTTTCAAATTATCATTCCTTATGCTTTCAGCCCTTAATAGTGGATTTTTATTTCCTCTTTGAAGATACCTTATGTAAGGTATTTATGTAAGGTCAAATTTTATATACATTTTTAAAAAGTCATTGTACAGAGACTATGTCTTATTAATTTTTAAGCTTTTAAATTTTTTTAAGTTTCTTTGTGGCCTAAAATACTATCTGGTTTCCTAAAATGAAGCAATATTTATTATGTGAGAAAGTGACTGAAAGACATTTTCAGAGATGTGAACTTCAGAAATACACATCACCTAAACACAGGCACTAGCAGCATCTCTACATTTTTATACTACAGAAATTGGCATGAGCGCTGAATCTTTAGAATAACCCATGGCCCTCCACAAACATTGTATTAGTAACATGACTATGCTGCCTTTTAGGTGTTAGAACAGACATATAACATTTTGTTTCTAGTTCTAATTACTATGCAGTAAACAAATGACACAAATAATACCATAATGATATGAGCTGAACCAACACGAAACACAGAAAATCTTGAAATTAAAAACAAGAGTCTTTTTCCTCTGCATAGCCTTTTGTGGGCTGCACCGAGAGCCACCAGGGTGCACGCTGCCAGAGGACATGATTCACAGTCCATTCACTATATTCTTTTGACTTTATTTTTTTTCATAATGCAAACATTTCTCACATCTCTACCTTCATTTTATGTGGTTTATGCAACAAGTTGCACACAGTTGATTTTATGAAAACCAAATGCTGTACATTAGAATTATCTATACATGTATAACAAAGTGAAGAAAAATTATATTACCTTAATGTGCTACACTAACAGCATAGTTTCTTTGCTTTAGGCTGTATCCACCCACATAACTACCACCCTATACATTGATGGAGTATATGTTCCACATTATAAGATAAATTTTTCTGGTTGTTTTTCCCATGTCTCTTCTCACTTGTTCAAGAGCTCCATTTTAGTGATTATCCACTTTCCTGGTATCTCTGAAACAGATTTATCTGGTTGATAAATCCATCACCTACCCATTTCTCTTCTCTCTTATCTTTCTCTCCTCTAAAGGGTATACAAGCTTTAAAAACACCTGATTTCTGGGACTTTCCTAGTGGTCCCAGTGGTTAAGACTACACGCTCCCAATGCAGGGGTCCCAGGTTCAATCCCTCCTCAGGGAACTAAATCCCACATGTTGCAAGTGAAGACCCCTCATCCCAAATGCACAACAAAGACAATAGGATCTGGCTCAGCCAAAAAAATAAAAAGCTTGATTTCCAAGCCTCCCGTTAGATATGGTTGATCATGTGACACAGTTCTGCCCAATCAGATACAGATTTCCAAAGTACCACCTGGAAGGTAGATGTGAGGCCTGGAATACAGTAGGCTCTTGACTATGAGGTCACATGCAAGAGCAAAGAGGAAACACATCAAGGTCCGTGAAGCAGACAGCTAGAGACAACGAATCCCTCATGACAAGGCTGAGCTTCTACAATCCTTACCTCTGGGCATATTATGTGAGGAAAAGAAACTTATTTCTTTTTGAAACTTTTAGTTGTATTCCTGTTATTTGCAACCAAAACAATTCCTGTATGCTCTGTTTCCTCTCCTTGACTTTCCACACCTCAAATCCTGTAAGTTTTACCACCTCTTGAATTCAATATTGCTCTTTATCTTCATGGTAATACTTCAGTTCAAGCTACTACTATTACTTGTTTTAATTTCTTACACAGTTTCTTGGTGTCCCTGCAGGTAATCTCAACACCACCCAATCCACGTTCACATTACCAATGCTTCTGAACTATTTTCAGTAGGAAATCCAAAGCTCTTTATGATGATACATAATGCCTTATGATCCAGCAATCCCACTGCTGGGCATACACACTGAGGAAACCAGAATTGAAAGAGACACGTGTACCCCAATGTTCATCGCAGCACTGTTTATAATAGCCAGGACATGGAAGCAACCTAGATGTCCATCAGCAGATGAATGGATAAGAAAGCTGTGGTACATATACACAATGGAGTATTACTCAGCCATTAAAAAGAATACATTTGAATCAGTTCTAATGAGGTGGATGAAACTGGAGCCTATTATACAGAGTGAAGTAAGCCAGAAGGAAGAACACCAATACAGTATACTAACGCATATATATGGAATTTAGAAAGATGATAACAATAACCCGGTGTACGAGACAGCAAAAGTGACGCTGATGTATGGAACAGTCTTATGGACTCTGTGGGAGAGGGAGAGGGTGGGAAGATTTGGGAGAATGGCATTGAAACATGTAAAATATCATGTA
>NW_011495034.1:10219896-10224856 GCF_000754665.1 Bison bison bison | reverse complement strand
AAAAGATCTTATCCACAAAAAAAAGACCATTAAATCTACCTTTGCCTGTATTTCCAGCTTGATACTCATTAAAATGCTCCTCTACCCTATACTTCAGTGTGCTAATATGGCCTCACATGCCTTATACATGTTCCTAGTTCAACCTAGAATGCCCTGGTTTTCACTCTTCTATACTTCATCCTTATTTATTGCTCAGACTAGATCCAATATTTTTCAAGTCAGAGAAGTCTTCTTTAATGGGGTTCTTTGGTTAGACATTATACCACATGATCTACCAGCACCCCAAGCTTAATATTACTACTACCATAATTGCTGTATTGACAATATCCATTTGCTATCTTTAGCAGTTAGTTCTTTGGATAAATTACTTATTTAGTTTTATTCACATATATACATTGCAATGGCCAGAAAACAGCAGATTTTCAATACTGGTTGAAAAATATACTAAATGAAAAAATGAACTTAGATTGATTTAGTAATAATATATTATTAGTTAATTATATCTATATTCTACAGGTAAGTTCTTATTAATTTCCCGAAGTAAATTTAGACCTATTTCATTTTGATAATACCACATCTTCATGCAAAACTATAAAAGCCCAAGTGTTATTTTTATCTGTGTGGCAGAGCAGACTAAGGTACAAAGAAGACACATGGCTTCCATATTATAAGAGGTAGAGATTGTAAACCAGGCTTCCAGTTTTATTTTTGCATATTTTTGTTATATAAATTCATTGGAGAAACATTCCTGAGTTCGATTTTCTTTTCTCATTGGTAGAGGTAAGACATGTAAAGATGTCATCCAATTACATCTCTTACTGTGACAAAAAAAAAAAGTAGAGCTTGCAAATATCTTTTCTGTTGGAAATATTAGTAACAAAGGAAACATTCTCAGAATGGCAATGGTATCAGAATCTTCTTAAGAGGTTTCTTTTGCCAGGAACATTGTAATAACTTCTTCTTGGACCTCTTCACTCCCCAACAATTCACCTTAAAGATCAGCCAGAGCGGTCCTGCTCAGATACGTATCCAATCATATCACTATTTGTTGATTTTTTTTTCAATGGATACAAAATATATGTGTAAAATGTCCTGTGAAAGATACTAAGATGGACAGCCTATCCTTACATAGGCATAAGATGAATGATATTAAAATTAATACTGTGTTAGTTTCCTTAGTGTAGTATAGTCTTGCTTTCAATGAATTACATGATTGCACAATATGCCTCGCTGTCTCAACACTGGAGAAATTGTTTCAGCCTGTCATCACAGGCTAAGTGTTTAAAATAAAAAAGTTTCCAATGCTATATTATGAATGTGAATGTGCTACTGAATCCCATAAAATTTTATAATGACTGATTCATTAGTGTACAGAATAGGCTACCATGAAACAATCCTATTGATTACGCTAGGATACCATAAAGCAGTCATATTGCTATTTCTTCATTATCAATGCATGAGTTGTTATACCTTTTGATGTCTAGTGTTGGGCTTCCCTGGTGGCTCAGGCAGTGAAGAACCCACCTGCAATGTGGGAAACCTGGGTTCAAGCCCTGAGTTGGGAAGATCCCCTGGAGGAGGGCATGGCAACCCACTCCAGTATTATTGCCTGGAGAAGCCCCATGGACAGAGGAACCTGGTGGGCTACGGTCCATGGAGTCACAAAGAGTTGGACATAACTGAGTGACTAAGCACAGCACCCACCATAAGGCAATCATATTGCTATTTCTTCAGCTTTTGATGTCTAGTGTGAGTACACACAACTATGTTTTGTAGCATATAAGGCAATATAAATATAGGTACTGATAGACTATTCTTCTTTAAAACAGATGGCATAAACATGGTATTGATCAATACAGTACAGACTGTACATGTATTCTTTCTTACAATTTTCTTAACTCCTTCTTCTAGCTCACTCTATTGTAAAAATACTGCATAAGAAAAGAAAAGAAAGTTAAAGTTTCTCAGTCATGTCTGACTCTGCAAGTCCATTAACTATACAGTCCATGGAATTCTCCAGGCCAGAATACTGGTGTGGATAGTCTATCCTTTCTCCAGGGGATCTTCCCGAATCAGGAATCAAACCAGCGTCTCCTGCATTACAGGTGGATTCTATACCCACTGAGCTATCAGGGAAGCCCCACAGCCTATAATACATATAACACAAAAAGGATATATACCCTCAGTAATAGCAAGAATACCTTCAGGGAATCTAATGTACAACACGGAGACTATAATTAACAAAATAGTGTTGTATACTTGGAATTTGATAAGAGATTAAATCTGTGGTCTCTGTCTACCTCTCTATTTCTCTGTCACTGTCTTTATCTCTTACATAAAGGAAAATCCCATATGTTGATGTAATCAAACACACAGTATTAAATTAGCATGCTGGTTTTGAAAGAACCAGTAATAATATACATTTTCATTCAAAAAGTTAATGAACTGTGAGAATATTGGTATCTTTTTGTTGTTGTTGTTTTCATCATTTTTTGAAAATTTTAAATGCTCCACTAATGTTCCTAGTGAATGTTTTCTACACCCTGACTGCTCAAACTGTGGCCCATGGACTAGCAGCAGCAGCAACAACAAGCTTGTTTGAGATACAACCCCTTGTGCCCACCTAGTCTAACTAAATCAGAAACTGAATATTGAAACAACATATACTTATATGCACTTTAAAATCTGAAAATCACAGACCTCTGTTCAAAGTTCAAAAGTTGAAAAGTGAGAGTAACCTTAATAACTCAGTCCTTTTTCAGTGTTCTCAGGAGTGGAGTAGAGCAGTAGGAGTAGTCTATTCTGGGTGTTGGCAACTGCTTAGAACTTAGACTACTGTCACCAACAAAACTCTGGAAGAACAAGACTTTTATCAATGATATTGCTTAGCATTGTTTGTGAATGCTAATAGTGTTAAAATATTGCTTTTATTAAATTTATTATTGTTTTAAAATTCTCTACATTTAATCAGTCCCCTTACTGCTTATATTCTGGTGGACCGGCCTCATGATCTCACTCTTAATATGTCACTATTGTTTATAGAACATTTGTTGTTGTTATTGATTTTAATTTATAATATTATTTTTCCATACAGTTAATATGTGATATTTATTGTAGATAAAAAATAGTCATTATGGTAGAGAGTATCTTCTAAAAACTGATTCATCATCATATAAAACATAGTCAGCAAGACTATAAAATGCAGGCCATATATCCAGATCACCCAACTTTTGCCTAAATGTTCATAAAAGTGGTTCCATAAAGTATAAATATCTGGATCCATCATAGGGAACTGAGGAATGGTAAACAAGATATTAGAGAAGTTTGTCTATACGTGCTATTTGCAACTTAGACTTTTATGTCAAGTCTCTAACAGCTGCGCCAGAAAACACAGATGCGCACGTACCACAGTGAGGAAGCAGGGAGAGATGATAAACTCACCTGGTTTGCCTCTGTTGCGTCAGGCCTCCATGATTAGGTCTTTTCTTTTTTTAAACAAAGAAGACGGAAACAGCTGTTTCGAAACATTTAAAAACTGCATCCACCCTTGACAAATGAAACAGATTTCCAAGGCTTTAAAAAAAAAAAAAAGCCAAGTAAAAGATATTTCGAAATCAGAGAAGACAAGTTACTCTTACTCGATGTTTTGTGTGTATGTGTGCATATGCATTTTTAGCCACTCACATTTTCTTTAAAAGTCAAGTCAAGGGAATTCATCTCTTGTGGAGTAAAACGAATAGCACTTTCAAGACCATGAAGAAAGAAGCCAGCGTGAATGCTTTTCAACCCAGCATGATCAGTGCTCTCCACTGGCTGCAAAGAGGAGGTACTGTGTTTCAGAGGAAAGTCTCCTCACATGAGTGCCACTCGACACCAGGGGATGTTATCACAGACAATGGGCCAGTACTTTCACTGCCTTCTCTACCATTTTTCTGTCCTGAACTGAAGTCTCTCGATCACGGCACTGCATTGTAGCGGGAGATATATTTGAGATGGAGACACGATGTGGGCTATTCATATTTGCTTTCAATCCATTAGATCTTTCGAATCTATTATGGAGGATCTATGTGTTGCATTTGTTTTCTTACAAGAAAGCTCCATCAGGCTTCCTTTATCTCACTCAGCATTTTAGAGATGGGGAAAATGGATCTCTACCCCGTCGACACAGTGCTTTCGATAGGAGGGTGAATGAAACTGTATCACCAAGTGGTAACATCTCTTTAGTTGTTCCAACAAAGACAGTTGAAAGAGCACTATGGAAATCATTATTAATAACCAATTTATGTTTCAGTAAGCAATGAAGAATGCTGTCTAAGATGTGAAGAAATGTACTAATGATCAATCTTTATAATTATTAGAGGTCTTGAGAAGCTGGAATCAAGATTGCCGGGAGAAATATCAATAACCTCAGATATGCAGATGACACAACCCTTATGGGAGAAAGTGAAGAGGAACCAAAAAGCCTCTTGATGAAAGTGAAAGAGGAGAGTGAAAAAGTTGGCTTAAAGCTCAACATTCAGAAAACTAAGATCATGGCATCTGGTCCCACCACTTCATGGGAAGTAGATGGGGAAACACTGGAAACAGTGTCAGACTTTATTTTTGGGGGCTCCAAAATCACTGAGGATGGTGATTGCAGCCATGAAATTAAAAGACGCTTACTCCTTGGAAGGAAAGTTATGACCAACCCACATAGCATATTAAAAAGCAGAGATATTATTTGCCAACAAAGGTCCATCTAGTCAAGGTTATGGTTTTTCCGGTGGTCATGTATGGATGTGAGAGTTGGACTGTGAAGAAAGCTGAGCGCCGAAGAATTGATGCTTTTGAACTGTGGTGCTGGAGAAGACTTGCAAGTCCCTTAGACTGCAAGGAGATCCAACCAGTCCATCCTAAAGGAGATTAGTCCTGAATTGGAAGGACTGATGCTGAAGCTGAAACTCTAATACTTTGGATACCT
>NW_011495034.1:10197783-10219796 GCF_000754665.1 Bison bison bison | reverse complement strand
TGGAAGGACTGATGCTGAGGCTGAAACTCCAATACTTTGGCCACTTCATGCAAAGAGTTGACTCATTGGAAAAGACCCTAATGCTGGGAGGGATTGGGGGCAGGAGGAGAAGGGGATGACAGAGGATGAGATGGCTGGATGGCATCACCGACTCAATGCACATGAGTTTGGGTGAACTCTGGGAGTTGGTGATGGAAAGGGAGGCCCGGCGTGCTGTGATTCATGGGGTCACAAAGAGTCGGACACGACTGAGTGACTGAGCGACTGAACTGACTGAACTTGGATTAGAATAAGGCGGCAAAGGAGATTTTGTGCCACAGGGTATTTACTTGGGCTAGCTGGCTCAGACGGTGAAGAAACTGCAGTATGGGAGACTGGGTTCGATCCCTGGGTCAGGAAGATCCCCTGGAGAAGGAAATGGCAACCTACTCCAGTATTCTTGCCGGGAAAATCCCTGGTGGGCTACAGTCCCTTGGGTCTCAAAGAGTCAGACAAAACTGAGTGACTTCACTTTGAACTTTGAGCTCAGAATAGGCCTTGTTTTCCTGGAAAGATTCGTGAAAAAGCTAACTATTCTGTGACACTGCCTAAGTGTCTTCCAGTTATGTCCACTCTAAATAATAATATAACTAAAAATCATGTTAAACAAATAATTGACCAGCAAAATTTGTTTACAACCAACTAAGAAAAGATTGAACAATGTGGGATTAAATGAGGATTATATATAATTATTAAGAATGGTAACTAAACTAATTATAGTTTTGCTATAACTATTTCCTTTAAAAACAGTAATATACAGACTTTTCCAGAACTAAGATATGTTGTAAGCCCTAGGTTGTATTCATACACTCTCCTGCCCACTCATTTATGCCAGAAACTAGAAAACAAGTGGGAGTGGAACATGAGGGAGAGTATCACTGCATTTGTTGGCATTTAGAGCATCTGGCAAGGAGATTTAAGCCACACATTTACCCCACCTGGAGTTTATAATATAGTGAAGTAAATAAGACATATGCTAAAAATGTAACAAAAAAGTACAATAGCTGTATTTGGGAATTATGAATTATAAATGCTATGGCATTTAGAATTGGAAAGGTCCTTTTTTGTTGTTGTTTGCTTTATTTTTATTTAAAGGCTATCAAAGCTCCAGGTCTTATCATGTCTGACTCTTTGCAACAGGCTCCTCTGACCATGGGATTCTTCAGGCAAGAATACTGGACTGGGTTACTGTGCCATCTTCCAGGGGATGCCTTCCTCCAGGGGATCTTCCAGACACAGGGATTGAACCCTCGTCTCTTATGTCTCCTGCATTTGCAGGCAAGTTCTTTACCACTAACATCACCCTAGGTCATATACATATATTTAAAAAGCACTGCTTTGCTTGGGATGGCCATACACACACTACTATATATAAGAGAGAGAACCAACAGTGACCCACTGTATAGCACAGGGAATTCTACTCAATATTCTGGAATAACTTAAATGAAAAAAAGGATCTGAAAAAGAAATGAATACATGTGTGTGTGTGTAAATAAAACAATCCCTTTGCTATACACTTGAACTCAACATTCAGAAAACTAAGATCATGGCATCTGTTCCCATCACTTCATGGGAAATAGATGGGGAAACAGTGGCTGACTATTTTTGTGGGCTCCAAAATCACTGCAGATGGTGACTGTATCCATGAAATTAAAAGACACTTGCTCCTTGGAAGAAGAGTTATGACCAACCTAGACAGCATATTAAAAAGCAGAGACATTACTTTGTCAACAAAGGTCCATCTAGTCAAAGCTATGATTTTTCCAGTAGTCATGTATGGATGTGAGAGTTGGACTGTGAAGAAAGCTGAGCGCCGAAGAATTGATGCTTTTGAACTGTGGTGCTGGAGAAGACTTGCAAGTCCCTTAGACTGCAAGGAGATCCAACCAGTCCATCCTAAAGGAAATTAGTCCTGAATTGGAAGGACTGATGCTGAAGCTGAAACTCTAATACTTTGGCCACCTGATGTGAAGAACTGACTCATTTGAAAAGACTCTGATACTGGGGAAGATTGAAGGCGGGAAGAGAAGAGGATGACAGAGGATGAGATGGTTGGATGGCATCATGACTCAATGGATATGGGTTTGAGTAGACTCTGGGAGTTGGTGATGGACAGGGAGGTCTGGCGTGCTGCAGTCTATGGGTTTGCAAAGAGTTGGACATGACTGAGCAACTGAACTGAACTGATACACTTGAAACTAATACAACTCAAATCAAATTAAAATTTAAAAAGCACTGCTTTGGATCTCAGAATGCTTCTTTGGACCCATAGTCTGAGGCCAATGTGTCATTGGACGATCAGCAAGGACTAGAGGGTGACATTAAGACCCAAGATCTTCCCCCATATCTAATTTCTCTCAAGTTAATGCTACTTCTAGTATGATACCTGGTTAATACAAGAGGGGTGTGTGACTTATTCTCCTTCAGATGTTTCCTCAAAACTTTTATTAATGTTTCACCTCCTCTGAAACTCCCATTAAATCAGTTTTTTTTTTCAGTAATTTTTTAATAGCCTATTTTTCATAGACCATGATATGATGCATGTGTTTGGTTTTATAGGAAAGTTTTCCTGAGCCTCCCAGCTGAATATGTATCTCTTGGAGGAGTCTTGTCACACAGTTCACGAATCAGTGAGAGCAGATACTGAAGTATCCATGAAACAGGGATCAATTCAAGGAGGCACTATAACGCCAGCTGATGAAGGCAGTGGCACCCTCCATACACTCCGTGTGTGATATAATGTGTGTTCACTGTCTTAACATCGTGCATGTTTATTCAGCATTCAATGAGCAAATATTACTGAAGGCCTACTACATGCCAGGCTCTGTTCTACACTATGGAGGTAAGAGGGACAACAAAGAGGCAATACCCTAGTTCATGGGGCTTACATTCCATTTAAAAAGGCAGAGAGTCAAAAATAAATATGCCACATATCACATGATAATAAGCTGAAGGTATATAATTATAGCCAGAGAAGGGGGAAAGGGACAGGCATGAGTAGGATTTAATGAGGGAATACATTAGGAACTTGGAATTAACAGATACACACTACTGCATGTAAAACAGATAAACAACAAAGATCTACTGTATAAAGCAGGAAGATTCCCTGCAGAAGGGAATGGCTGCCCACTCCAGTATTCTTGCCTGGAGAATCCCATGGACAGTGAGGTCTGGAGGGCTACAGTCTATGGGGTCACAGAGAGTCAGATATGATTGAGCAACTAAGCACACACACACACAACTATATTTGATATCTTATAATAATATATAAAGGAAAAGAACCTGAAACTCAGAATCATTTTGCTGTATAACCAAAACATTGTAAGTAAAGTATACTTCAATTAAAAAATTAAAAAAGAAAATAAGCCCTCCTTCCACAAATAGGAAAAAGACATTTAGGCAATGAGGAAAGCTAGTTCAGTTGTCTTAACCGTAAGGCATTGCAATATGTTTTTTCCTAGATATACGCTCAAGTTGCTAGGGCACACTTAGAAGAATGTGTGTCATTTTCATTGTGCAATCATGGAAGGCTATTTGTAGCACATAACCCATCAGCTGAGCTTTGGAGGCAAATCATAGTTCATCAGGTAACCAGTATGATGAAAATATTCCAGGATGCCTGGATGGTTTATTTAAATGTACAAATCCATAGAAAGCATTGCAATTTGAATTGAGTGGTGTAGTGGAAAAGTAAAGCACACTGGAGACGGACAAGGTTTTAATATTATCTCTGAAACAGAGAACATTACTTAATCTCCTCCTAGAAAGGAATTAATAATCAAGCCAATCTTGTATGATCACTGTGATGAATAACAATAATAAATGGCAATATGACTGATTTATATTGCATGGACAGTAAATTCTAGTTATTTTTCAGATAGAATACTCTAGTATTGACAACTGGTACAGGTATGTGTCCTTATTTTATTCTCAGACTTTGTTCTAATCTGAAACAGCATAGGCATTCCATGAATATTTGAGATATATATATATATATATATATATGAATGAACTGGCTCAGTTTTAGTTTCCTTTCAACTGCAGTAATGCAGGTGATAGAGAATAAAAAACTGTACCCCCACCCCCAAATAAAACTGCACCAACACAATGGTGATGAACACAGGAAAAAGGGGAGAGGATTTAGAGATATTTGAGAGATAAAAGATACGGACTTTGTCAGTAATTGAATCTGAAGGAGGAGAAGTCAGAATAACTTCCAGGTTGACAACTGAATAACTGGATGAATGTTGGTGACATTCACTAAAATAGATTAACTGGGAGGAATAGGAGCAGTTTAAGCCATGCAGGCAGGGAAAAAATGAGGTCAAGCTGACTTCATAATTTTAAGATACAAACTAGCCACAGAGGTGAAAAAGCCTAGAGGTGATCAGAAATGAAGTCTATTATTTGGAAGAGGGTTCAAGAAGATAGCTACATTGGCAGTAATTGAAAGCTCTTTTGTGGATGAAATCAGTAGAGAGATTATTATAGAAGAGAAGAAAAGAGAGCAATAATATATTCATTTTGCATTTAAAGAGTTAGCATAAAAAGGAGAGTCCTTTGAAAGGATCTCATGACTTCACAGATGAGTTAAAAGGATCATGAGAGAGAGAGAGAAATCACTTCATAATTTACACTTCTGTGTGTTTGCATAAAACAGTACAAAGCATAGTTTGTTATAGCCTGAGTATTCTCTCACTAAAGAATTCCCTAAGTTACATCACCTTAATGGCACAAATTCTTAAGTGCTCATACTGGAGTGTGAGAAACGATCAATGATAGTAAGATAGTAAGACTCATAACTTAGAAGACAAAGTTCTATCTGGTTTATGTGATTTAAACATTAAGAGATCATTATTTCTCATTTTCTCATTGGGCATTCAACTTAATATTATTTGATAGGTAGACATACTCATAGTAGACAACTCAGATAGTGATGTTGTTGATCAAAGTTCTCCTGGTAAGTATTATTTATGTCATCTGCTTATTTGTCAACCTTTATTCAGAAAATATTTAAGGTATTTTATTGTGTTCTCATGATGCAAATATACTGTTTAATACTGATCCAGAGAAAGCAGTCACTAACATTTTTTTTTAAAGTATTTGGAAGACCTGTGCCCTGAGATAAATGCCAACTTTGTCATAGCATTCATTCAGTAACTGTGTCTAAAGATTTCCTCAGTTGTTTAAAAACTATTTTTATTTTCAAAATGGTATATTTCTGTATTATTTTAGTTGATTAGAATTTTGTATTTCTGAGAACTGGGACTAAAATTCATTAAACAGTATTGTTTTGCTGTAAAGAATATCTATGTGGGAGTATAAGCATGCATTTCACATTCAACTGAAAAGTGCAATGCTGACATAATTATCATAATGTGATCCCAGTATCTCTAAACACGGTTTTAGAAAAGCATGGTCTGGAAATGTTCAGATATCAATGAAAGGATGTCAGCATCCTGATGCAAAGGGCTCTCTCACTGATCTAGCATTTATTCTGACATCAGACTTTAAGACATGAGCACAACATATTAAAATGTCATGAACTGCTCCTAACTCAAATAAACCTACATGCCAAATGGACACAAGGCCTTTTAACTATTTTTCTCTGTGAAAAAAGAAAATTTCCCAGTTGTTAAAATTTCTCCTGTCTCTAAGCAGAACCTATCTTATGCATGTTAACTAAAAATGAGGTTATACCAGGAAAAGTAGTTCTTGAGTGGCTAGAAATAGAGGAAAATAATAAAAGCAGACAATATTTAAGAGAAGAATGGGAAAATAGATAAATAAGCCAGAGAGGAGTTGTACATTGTAACTTAGAGAAAATATTTGAAACTGAAACTTCATGAACAGGAGTTGGAAAAAGAAAATTATGTCCTGAATAGTTAAATATTTCATAATGATTTCCTCAAGTCTGAATATTTCAAAGGAAATGCTACAAAGTTGTTATTAATCATTGTCAGAGAAACAAGATTGGGTGTGTCACATTCTAAAGGGAAGGACTGTGTTCAGTTTAGTATTATTTTCCCTGAGCAGAACAGGACATTTAAGCCAAATATACATAATCATTGAGCTGATTAAAATAATAAATGAGGTTTTACCACAGAATCAAACTATGTTCCTCTCTAGAGGAGGATAATGAGAAGAGGGGAAATAGGTACAATTATGTCTAAGACAGGTCGACAGGTCTACTGAAAAACTGGAGACACTGAGTAAGACAGAGGAACAGAATTTTGTATATTCATAAGAGATTATACTCATATAAACAACAGAAGATTATTCAGCCATAAAAAGAAGAAAATCCTGCCCGTTCTGAAAACATGGAAAGACCTTGCAGGCACCTTGAAGGAAGTTGTCAGAAAGACCAATATTACTTATATGTGGAATCTAAAAAAAAACAAACCAAACTCATAGAAATAGAGAGTAGATTGGTGTGGCTCCCATACCAGTGGCTGAGGTATGGGAGAATTGGGGAGATGTTGGTCAAAGTGTATAAATTTCTAGTTATAAGATGAATAAATTTGTGGACCTAATATATGGTATTCTCTCAGATCGCCAGACTCAGGAGCCGCCCACCACAGTAGTTAATGACAGGTCACCAACTTTGGTTCTGGGACTCCGACTCAGCACAAATAATTCTTCCCTGAACATCCTTGAACATAAATCAAGTGAACATAAGTCAGGTATCTACCTGAATACCTGAGAGGTTACTGCAAAGTATGCTTTCAATGCACATCTCCAGGACAAGGCGTGAGTATACCCACTTGCCTACATTGAGATTCCACATATAAACCATAAGTCCTTGGTGGCTCTGAAAGAAAAGAAAATGCCTACAACTGGGGAGACCCAGATGACAGAGTAGAAGGAGGTGTGCTCATCTTCTGTAAGAACATCAAAATTGCAACTCGCTGCTGAACAACCCTCGACAGGACAATGTTGAATCCCACCAAAAAAGATACCCCACATCCAAGGGCACAGGAAGCCCCAACAAGACAGTAGGAGGGACGAATCACATTTAAAATCAAATCTCAGACCAGCCAGAGATGCTCAGAGGGTGCAAACAAAACCTGTTTGCACCAGGAGAGAGGGAAAGAAGCAGTGACCTTAACAGGAGACTGAGCCAGACTTGCCTTTGAGTGTTTGAATGTCTCCTGCAGAGGCACAGGTCAGCAGTGGCCAGAGGCAGGGGTAGGGACTCACTACAGCAGACCCGGCAGGCAAGGAGTGTGGCATAAGCCATCTTGGAGAAGGTTGCCATCGGCCTCACTATACAGCCACCAAGCAGATGGCCCACAAACTGAAGAACAATTATACCAAAGAAGTTCTTGCACTGTTACAAAAGTTCTAGTGCCCACAACAGATTTCCCAACCTGGGGACGTGGCAAAAGGACTGAGAATTCCATGCAATTTGACTTGAAGGCTAGAGGGATTTGATTACAGAACTTCCACAGGACTGGGGAAACAGATTCTTGGAGGGCACAACAAAACTTTGTGTGCACCAGGACCCAGGAGAAAGGAGCAGAGACCCCACAAAAGACTGAGCCAGACTTGCCTGTGAGTGTCCAGGAGTCTCCAGCATAGGTATGGGTCAACAGTGACCTGCCTTGGGGTCAGGGCACTGACTGCAACACTACTGGGAGCCTCAGCAAGCTGGCATAAGTCCTGTTGAAGGAGGGCCAAACTACAGGGAGGGAACACAGCCCCACCCATCAGCAGAAAATTGGATTAAAGATTTACTGAGCAGAGCCTTGCCCAGAGCAAGACCCAGTTTTCCCCACAGCCAGTCCCTCCCAACAAGAAGCATTCCACAAGCCTCTTAACCTCATCCATCAGAGGGCAGACAGAATTAAAACCACAATCACAGAAAACAAAACCACATGGATAACAGCTTGGCTATAACTATGTGCCTTGCCCCGTAGGGCCACCCAAGACAGAAGGGTCATGGTGGAGAGTTTTTACAAAATGTGCTCCCCTGGAGAATGGAATGGCAAACCATTTCAGCATTCTTGCCTTGAGACCCCCATGAACAGTATGAAAAGGCAAAAAGATATGATACTGAAAGATGAACTCCCCAGGTCAGTAGGTGCCCAATACACTACTGAAGGAGAGCAGACAAATAGCCACAGAAGGAATGAAGAGGCTGAGCCAAAGCAGAAACACCACCCAGCTGTGGATATGTTCAGTGGTGAAAGTAAAGTCTGATGCTGTAAATAACAATAGTGCATAGGAACCTGGACTGTTAGGTCCATGAATCAAAGTCAATTGGAAGTGCTCAAACAGGAGATGGTAAGAGTAGACATCAATATTTTAGCAAACGCCCTCTACCAACAACACAAGAGATGACTCTATACATTACTAGATGATCAGTACTGAAATCAGATTGATTATATCCTTTGCAGCCGAAGATGGAGAAGCTTTTATACAGTCAGCAAAAACAAGACCAGGAGCTGGCTGTGGCTCAGATCATGAACTCCTAATTGCAAAATTCAGACTTAAATTGAATAAAAAAGGGAAAACGACTAGACCATTCATGTATGACCTAATCAAATCTCTTACTATTATATAGTGGAAGTGGCAAATAGATTCAAAGGACTAGATATGATAGTTAGAGTACCTGAAGAAATATGGATGGAGGTTTGTAACATTGTATCGGAGGCAGTGATCAAAATCATCCCCAAGAAGAAGAAATGCAAAAAGGCAAAACGGTTGACTAAGGAGGCCTTACAAATAGCTGAGAAAATAAGAGAAGTGAAAGGCAAAGGAGAAAAGGAAAGATATATCCATCTGAATGCATAGTTCCAAAGAATAGCAAGGAGATTTAAGAAAGCCTTGCTAAGTGAACAATGAAAAGAAGTAGAGGAAAACAGTAGAATGAGAAAGACTAGACATCTCTTGAAGAAAATTAGATGCCAAGGAAACTTTTAATGCAAAAATGGGCACAATAAAGGAGAGAAACAGTATGGACCTAACAGAAGCAGAAGATATTAAGAAGAGGTGGCAAGAATACACAGAAGAACTGTACAAAAAAGATCTTAATAACCCAGATAACCAGGATGGAGTGATTACTCACCTAGAGCCAGACATCCTGCAGTGCAAAGTCAAGTGGGTCTCAGGAAGCATCACTATGAACAAAGCTAGTGGAGGTGATAGAATTCCAGTTGAGCTATTTCAAATCCTAAAAGATGATGCTGTGAAAGTGCTGCACTCAATATGCCAGCAAATTTGGAAAACTCAGCATTGGTCACAGATCTGGAAAAGATCAGTTTTAATTCCAATCCCAAAGAAAGGCAATGCCCAAGAATGTTCAAACGACCACACAATTGCACTCATTTCACATGATAGCAAAGTAATGCTCAAAATTCTCCAAGCGAGGTTTCAACAATATGTGTACCGACAAACTGGATTTAGAAAAGGTAGAGAAACCAGAGATCAAATTGCCAACATCTATTGGATTATAGAAAAAGGAAGATAAATCCAGAATAACATCTACTTTTGCTTCATTGACTATGCTAAAGCCTTTGACTGTGGGTCACACACACACACACACACACACACACAAAACGTGGAAAATTCTTAAAAGGATGGGAATACCAGACCACCTTACCTGTCTCCTGAGAAACATGTATGCAGGTCAAGAAGCAACAGTGAGAAGAGGACATGGAACAACTAGTTCCAAATTGGGAAAGGAGTACATCAAGGCTGTATATTGTCACCCTGCTTATTTAATTTCTATGCAGAGTACATCATGAGAAATGCCAGGCTGGAAGTTCAAGCTTGAATCAAGTTTGGTGGGAGAAATATCAATGATCTCAGAGATGCCACTGACAACACCCTTATAGAAGAAAGTTAAGAGGAACTAAAGAGCCTCTTGATGAAGGTAAAAGAGGAGAGAAAAAGCTGGCTTAAAATTCAACATTTAAAACACAAAGATCATGGCATCCTGTCCCATCACTTCATGGTATGTAGATGGGGAAACAGTGACAGACTTTATTTTCTTGGGCTCCAAAATCACTGCAGATGGTGACTGCAGCCATGAAGTTAAAAGAAGCTTGTTCCTTGGAAGAAAAGCTATGACAAACTTAGACAGCATATTAAAAAACAGAGACATTTCTTTGCTAACAAAGGTCCATATAGTCATGCCCCTTCTTGCCTTCCCTTTTTGATTGATTCTCTCAGCATTTCTCTCTCAGATTCAAAGGAAGAGTCATTATTTAATGAAATGGAATGCAGTATATTCACTAATTATATTCTAGTGTTGAGTGATTTCCTTAAAAAGATTTTCAGGTTCTGGGTACTCAGCAATGAACAAGACAAAGTCCCATCTGGAAATGACTTGAAAAAAACAATTAATAAGCTATTAAATAGGTGAGAAGAGTACAGATTCTAGTAAGTTTTATAAAGAAAATAAAGAGTACCTCATTCCAGGGAATCTACTCCAGTTAGAACAGATCAGGGAGGATCTCTCTGGGGAAGTGATATTTGAGCTGATACTCAATGTTAAGAAGGTTCTAGAGAAAGAACATTTCAGGCAGAGAGGAAAACAAATTAAAGACCTTAAAAAGGCTGCCATATGACCCAGCAATCCCACTTCTGGGCATACACCCACAGTAAACCACAATTCAAAAAAATACATGCATCCCAATGTCCATTGCAGCACTATTTATAATAGCTAGGACATGGAAGCAATATAGATGTCTATTACCATAGAAACAGATAAAGAAGATGTGGTAGAGACACATCCCCGGTGGTCCAGTGGTTGAGAATCTACCTTGCAGTGAAGGGGACACAGTTTGATCCCTGGTCCAGGTAGATCCCACATGTTGGGGACCAGCTAAGCCTGTGAAGCCCGTGCACCTAGAGCCCATACTACCACAAGGACAAGCCTGTGTAACACAGTGAAGAGTAGCCTCCACTTGCCACAACCAGAGAAAGCCTGAGCACAGCAACTTAAACCTAGAGCAGCCAAAGATAAATTTTAAAAAATAAAAAAAAGCAAAAAAGAAGATATGGCACATATATACCACATACGTGGAACATTAGTCAGCCATAAAAAAGAACAAAGTAATACCATTTTCCACAACATGGATGGACCTACAAACTGTCATCCTGAGTGAAGGAAGTTAGATACAGAAAGACAAATACCATATGATAACACTTATTTGTGGAATATAAAAATAAAAGTGGGGTATATACAAACAAACTTTTTGGCAAAACAGAAATAGTCACAGATGCAGAAAACAAACTTATGGTTGCCAGGAGATAAAGGGAGGGATAAATTGGGAGACTGGTATTGACATATACATACTACTATACATAAAATCACAAACTCAATGGACACGAATCTGAGCAAACTCTGGGAGATAGTGAAGGACAGGGAAACCTGGAGTGCAGTAATACATAGAATTGCAGAGTCAGATATGACTTAGCGACTAAAAAACATATGTAAAATAGGTATCTAGCAAGAACCTACACAAAGTTCCAACAAAAACAAGAGAAGACTCTACACATAGACATCACTAGATGGTCAATACCAAAATCAGATTGATTTTGATTATATCCTTTGCATATAAGATGAAGATGCTCTATACACTGAGTAAAAATAAGACCTGGAGCTGACTATGGCTCAGATAATGAGCTCCTTATTGCAAAATTCAGGCTTAAATTGAAGAAAGTAGGGAAAACCACTAGGCCATTCAGGTATGATCTAATCAAACCCCTTATGATTATACAGTGGAAGTGACAAATAGATTCAAGGGATTAGACCTGACAGAGTGCCTGAAGAACTATGGACAGAGGTTCATAACATTGTACAGGAGGCAGTGACCAAAACCATCTCCAAGAAAAAGAACTGCAACTAGGAAAATGTTTTCTGAGGAAGACTTACAAATAGCTGAGAAAAGAAAAGCAAAAGGCAAAGAAAAAAGGGAAAGATAAACCCAACTGAATGCAGAGTTCCAAAAAAAATAAGAAACCTTATTAAGTAAGGTTTAATAGATAAGAAAGGTAAGAATAGATAAGAAAGCCTTCTTAAGTGAACAATGCACAGAAATAGAGGAAAGCAATAGAATGGGAAAGACCAGAGATTTCTTCAAGAAAATTAGAGATACCATGGAAATATTTCATGCAAAGATGGGAACAAAAGGCCAGAGATGGTAAGGATCTAACAGAAGCAAAAGAGTTTAAGAAGAGGTGGCAAGAATACATAGAACTGAACAAAAGAAAGTGTTAATGACTCAGATAACAATGATAGTATGGTCACTCACCTAGAGCAAAACATCCTGGACTGTGAATCAAGTGGGCCTTAGGAAGCATCATTACAAAATAAAGCTAGTGGAGGTGATAGAATTCAAGCTGAGCTATTTCAAACCCTAAAAGATGAAGCTGTTAAAGTGCTGCACTCAATATGTCAGCAAATTTGGAAAACTCAGCAGTGGCCACAGGACTGGAAAAGGTCAGTTTTCATTCTAATCCCAAAGAAAGCCTTTCATTCTAATCTCAAAGAATGTTCAAACTACCATTCAAATGCTAGCTAGATAATGCTCAAAATCCTTCAACTAGGTTTCAACAGTACATGAACCAAGAACTTTCAGATGTACCAGCTGGATTTAGAAAAGGCAGGTCAGAGATCAAATTGCCAACATACTTTGGATCATAGAAAAAGAAAGGGAATTCCAGAAGAACATCTACTTCTGTTTCATTGACTACGCTAAAACCTTTGACTGTGTGGATCACCACAGACTCTGGAAAATTCTTAAAGAGATGGGAAAACCAGGCCACCTTACCTGCCTCCTGAGAAACCTGTGTGCAGGTCAAGAAACAACACTTAAAACTGGACATGGAATGACAGACTGGTTCCAAATTGGGAAAGGAGTACATCAAGGATGTATATAGTCACCCTGCTTATTTATCTTCTATGCATGTGAAATGCTGAGCTGGGTGAATCACAAGCTGGAATCAAAATTGCTGGGAGAAATATCCATAACCTCAGATATGCATATGATACCACCCTAATGGCAGAAAGTGAAGAGGAACTAAAGAGCCCCTTGAAGGTGAAAGAGCAGAGTGAAAAAGCTGACTTAAAACTTAAGATAATGGCATCCAGTCCTATCACTTCATGTCAAATATAGGGGTAAAGAATGGAAACAGTGACAGATTTTATTTTCTTAGGGTCCAAAGTCACTGTAGATGGTGACTACAGCCACAACATTAAAAGACTATTGCTCCTTGGAAGGAAAGCTATGACAAACCTAGAGAGTGTATTAAAAAGCAGAGACATCACTTTGCCTACAAAGGTCCATATATACGTATGGATGTGAAAGTTGGATCATAAAGAAGGCTGAGCACCAAGAATTGATGCTTTCAAATTCTGGTGCTGGAGAACACTCTTGAGAGTTCATTGGACAGCAAGGAGATCAAACCAGTCAAGCTTTTAGGAAATCAACCCGGAATATTCATTGGCATGACTGATGCTGAAGCTGAAATCTCAATTTTGAGCTCAATTTGAGCTGAAAGCTCAAATCCTTTGTTTTTTTCTAGTGAGCAAACTCTCTGGAAAAGACCATTATGCTGGGAAGGATTGAAGGCAAGAGGAGCAGGGTGTAACAGAAGATGAGATGTTTGGATGGCATCATCAACTCAATGGACATGAGTTTGAGCAAACTCTGGGGGATAGTGAAGGACAGGGAGCCTGGCGTGCTCTGGTCTATGGGTTTGCAGAGAGTGAGGTATAACTTAGTGACTGAACAGCATCATGAGATTCTTTTACTTTTAAAATAAAAAATTTTAAGATAACATGTTGATTTGTATATAACCAGTAAAGCAGTGAATGATTTGTCAAGACAATGCATAAACATTAAGGCAACTGGATTCCATATATATATATAAAGGGATGGATATTGAGGAGAGCACCCCAGCATAAAACTTGGCATGCTTTCTGTACTGTTAATTGGACATGGTGAACTAGAAAAAATAGCCGAGTAGAGATCACATCAGTGGACAGCTGCTGTGGTCATCGATGTGAGACCACTGTGACCAGGGGAGAAAACATGTTTTCAAATGGCCAGAAAAACATGCCTAACACTTAGAATTTGAGGCATAAACACAGAAAAAGAAGTGAAATCCACTGAATGGGTTCAATTAACAGGTGTGCAAAGATATCTGATGAGTACTATGAAAATTTTAGATAAAATATAATGCTGCACTTAACCTTTTCTGAGCATTAAAATTAGAGAAATACTTTCCAAAAACTGAATTGTAGAGCTGCTGACTTCTTCAGGCTATATCTCCCTTTTACTTTTCAAAATTTTACATCTTTATTATATTGATTTATATTTGTTATTTATAATCTATATATCTGCCTATCTATCTATATATTCTCCATCATCAAATGTTGTAAGTACATTAAAAATAGTATGCTTCTTTATGCAGCATTTCCTGAATTTCGACATTTGATTAGTTTATCACTTTAAGTTACATGTGTGACAATACATGACTAAAAACATTCTAAGTCAGAGATTTTCACCTTTGAAACAGGTATGTAAGGGTTTGCCCTGGAGTGAAAATGATGATAACTTTCAAACTGGAGCCTAAGTTATATCAATGATACCATATGTTGTCACTTAGTGGGAAACATCCCAGGTATATGAAATAGTCCTTGATAACTTGCATTCAGTAATGTCTACAGAAATTAGACAGTCAAATTTTCTGGGAACTATTAGATACATTAGTGCTAAAACCCATTTAGAAAATATTATGACATCTTTTAGAATAACACAAAATGTTTTTATAAATATCTTACAATCTCATTTGATAGGTGTTTATTTTTGTATTTCAGTCTTCTTAATTAGATATGCATTAATTGCTAAAGCTGTGAGGATATTTTTGTGTGTACATGTAGGCATAATAGAATACTGTTCTGTTTCCTTGTTTAGTGTCAGGAAAGTATCTAGAGAATTCCATCCTGTATTTGTCTCTATTGATAAGAATGAGTAAAACACAATTTCACAATTTCAGGCCTGCTGTTCCCAGTCAAACTTTTTGAGCAAAAAAAAAAAAAAAAGATCTGTAATTTACTCATGTATTGTCTTTTTCAAATTCAAATTAATTTCTTCGATTTCTTTAGCATATATTTGAAGGAAAAAAGTTATTTAAGTCTCAAGAGGTATTTTTCCTCTGAAATTTACTTTGAGATTCCAGCATTATCACAAGAGCTGAAAACAATAGAAATGGCTTATGGGAGCTGTATGGTACTCTGTCTAACTTCGTTTGCTGCCTTTTATTTTTCCTTCTTTATCTGCTACTCTCTTATCCATTTCACTGTCCTTGATTTTGCATTCTCTTGACCTCTGCTCTTGATAACAAACATTATCAATTTTTCCAGAGCCCACTTAATTCTGAAACCTTTGTCTTTGGAGGAATAAATCTTTAAAAAGTGTACATTTTCTTTATTTGTGATCCTACCTTTCTACTTTGAAGAATATAGAGACATTTCAGACACAGGGAGATGTACAGGCTGACTCAACACAATTGTGGGAAATGACTGATTGAAAGACCCTCATGTGCTTAGCCTCTCTCAGCAATAAATGCCTCACATCAATGGATGTGCTTATGGGGATCATGGTTACAGAAGAGAATTGGCCCATATAGTAATCATGGGCCAATTACTAAGTATAAGCTTACTAATCAGTTCTGCCTAAGTTAGCTCTCTAGCTAGATTATCTATAAAACACTAAAATGTAAAAGATACTATCTGAAGTTTTTAGATTTTCTTGTTTTATTTGTTGTTATTTAACATTTAATGTATCTGCAAGCATAGCTTACATAATGAAAGATACCCACATTTCTTACTTCCTGAATCATAGTTTCTTACATTTAAGCATACACAAGTGTACATAAACATCAAATTTCTTATTTAAAGATGAATCCCCATATTTAAGATGAAAGAATTTTTTTTTAATCTGACAAATAACTTTTTCCATTCCATATAAGTGGCATTCTGAAATAAATAAATGGACTGACATGCAACCAATTCAGAAGACTAATGCCTGAATATGAAATGTACAAAAAGCATAAAATCTACGTTGTTGGTTGATACACTGGCAGAGTCAGCAGATAAGTGAATATTCAGATTATTTAATATTTCCTTAGATTATTTAAGGTTAACTTAGTTGTGTTTCTGTCAGTTTCAGCACCTTTACAACTGCTGAGTTTATTGGTGATAGTAACATAGCAAACATGACCAATCCTTCCTAAAATTAGTTTCCTTCTAAGTTTAGAGTTAACCACCTACAGAGTAGAAAATAATGGTATTACACATTTCAGTAGCCATGGAAACAGGTGCTTAGCACATTATAAACAAATACAATTTTAAGAATAAGTCCCCAAATTTGTAGCTCAGTGATTGCAACAGCCAAATAAGTTTAGAGAATTTTTTCCTTCAATATTTGAGGGGAAAAAAGATACAATCAAAACTTAGGGAGCTTGCAAAGTGGATTTTGGATGTGAAAAACCATGGGGAATACCTCTCAATCCGTTATTAACTTATGTGTGACCTTCACCTCATTTCTTAACTTTCCAGTTCTTTATTTCTCCCATCTGGACAACATTATTTGCTTCCCTTGCTGGAATCTTGTGAAGCTTAATTAATGTTTGTGAACCACTTTGACTTCCACAGCTGGAGGATGCTGAAGAAATGCAAATTATTATTGTTGTTATTTATTATTTATTGTTCTCTCTCTAGACTTGGTTCCAGTCTCTGCAGGCTTACCCCCTGAGCCATGGAGACAAATTAATAATAAATGCAGTGCTAGTCTTTCAGTAAATACCAGGATGGCTCAATGGGAAGCAGTTTTTTAAAAAGTCTACAAAAATAGTATGCTTACTCTTCTATTATAAAAGCCATAAGAGTCAAAAGTTTTTAAAATTTTATTCTTTTTGACTGATTCATCTTTACTGTGAATTACTGAAGATTTTCATTGTGTGCCATATTTTTACTCAGTTGAAATATTGCCATTTTGGACTAGCAACCTGTCCGCCTAATTTTTTTCTATTGGGAAAACTATACCATTGATAGTTTTAGTCTTTTTCAAAACTAAAATTTACTTTTAACCTTGTTTAATTGACAAAAATCAAATTTGTAATGGCTGTTCTATTTTGTTGGACATTTTGGGTTTTTTTTCCTAAGCAGTTATTCATCTTCTCTTAAAATAGGTCAGTTTCCCTTTTATAAAGTTTATAATTACTAAAAAACATGAATACTGTTTTGTAAATATTGATTAAAATTATAGATATTTTTGTTGTGAATATTACTGAGATTCTTATTAAAATTCAATTACTTTTTTAGAGAACATGATCCAAAAAATGGCTGCTTTTAAAATAGAAATAATATTCACATCTTTCCCAAAGATCACCTTTCCTTCATTACTGATAGATGCCTCATTTTACATTTAGATAACCCTGCAGATCTTGCCTAATGTCCGGGAAAACAGGGTCTTCCTGCTCAGGGGAAGGTTATAATTTGTGAAAGCGAAGCATGGCATCCTCTTTACCAGGTATTCACTGTCACAGGCTCCTTTGATCCTAGGATGTCATGTGCATGGCCAAATCAGAACTTCTCTGCTAATCTTCTGGAAATATTCATTCCTCTATCTTTACTCAAGAAATAAGTCACTCATGACCTTCCTTTTTTTCATAGAGGGATTAGGGTATAGGACATTATGAATGCATTTTCCAGCCATTTTGCCACCAGAAGAGAAACATAACTTTTAATATTTTTATAAAAAGCCACACTGTTTAACAACCCCTTGCTTGTCTAAATAGACTTTTCCTTATGATGAATGTTTTTATTATTTAAGCTGTCCAGTTTGTCAGTTTTCTACAAGACACTGAAGAAAATCTTAACTAATAGATATTACCCGAGTATACCAACCTTCATTAATCTTCTCCTCTGTACTTCCATAGCATTTGGAGTAACTATACATAATTTAGTATTAAATTATATGGCAACTTGTATTGCCTGGCATTAGTTTTTATATATCTCCTGGACTAAATTGCCATCTGTTTGAACTTGGAAGCACTATTTTATCCTCTCTGAACCCTATGCCTTGTACAACGCTGGCTCAGGGGAAGCTCATTATGTTAGGGGAAAAAAAAAAATGTGTGGGCGTATGGGTTTATGTTGCCTTCTCTTGCCTTAAACTCAAAACTCTATCACAATTTTTCTATAACATGGTCCTTTGTCACGTTTTATTTTTCCTTAGAGGAGAAGGAAATGAGTCGGACATGACTGAGTGACTGAGCACATTCTTCCTTAGACTAATTCTTCTGTATTACTTCCTGCTCCTTCTCTTTCTATGGCCTCTTTGTAGGTATTCGGAAAGCTTTGTCTTTGGTTTTATGTGCCTTTGCTACTCTGTTCTCTTCCCTGAAGATCAAATCCACTATGACTCATTTACTTATGCAAAAATGACCACTATATTGGGACTCCCAGTCTGATTTCTACCCTGCATATCTATCAGACATGCCCAACTACTTTGTAACTGGTGCTCAGTTGCTCATTCATGTCTGACTCTTTCCAACCCCATGGACTGTATCCTGCCAGGCTCCTCTGTCCATGGGATTTTCCATGCAAGAATACTGGAGTGGCTTGCCATTTGCTTCTCCAACCTTACAACTGATACTTCTCACCAAATACACAACTGAAATTTGATTCTGCCTTCAGTCACTAAAAGTTGAAGTATTCTCTCCTTCCTCTGAATTTCTATAGCTAAACCACAATCTACAATGGCTGCTTGCACTGATGATTTATCTCTGCTTAAACTCCTTGAGATCAAGGACTATTGTCTTGTTTCTCTTTAATTACTCTCCACCTATATAAGTCTTATATATAATATGAAATGAATAAGTGTCTGAATGGATATATGACCACTTTATTCCAACATGGAAGCATGCCATGTTGAAAAATTAGTTATACGTTCTCTCTTTGTCTTTATATATATTTTAGGATAATTTGGTATTTTATATAAACATATATGTAAAGAAGATATATTTTCATTGATATCCTTATGTAGAAATTCTGATTATGTTTTCAAACTTCCATATTAATATAATTCAGTTAAGATCAACTTGTGGTTTTAGCATTTTTTTGCAAATAATTATATTTTATTAAGATTATGTATTTTCTTAAATGTGTCAAAAAATCAGATATCATATTATTATAAATTTTTATTCCAATGGTAAAAATTTCATCAATCTATTCTAAGAGAAAAACACATGTCTACACAAAAACCTGTATATGAATGCTTGTAGTAGTATTCCTAGCCAGTATAGTTTCCACAAAATGGAAACAACTCAAATTCCCAAAAAGTTATGAATGGATAAACCAAATATGGTACGCACACACACACAATGGGATATCATTTAGCCATAAAAGGAATTAATTACTGACACATGCCATAGCACAAATTAATCTTGAAAGCATTGTGCTACTTGAAAGAAGCCACATACAAAGACAATGTATGGCATGACTCCGTTCCAATCCCAAAAGAGGCCAATGCCAAAAATTCCATCAATCTACTATACAGTTGCAAATCTACTATACATTTGCACTCATTTCACATGCTAGCAAGGTTATACTAAAAATCCTTCAAGGAAGCCTTCAATGATATGTGAAGTGAGAATTTATAGATACATAAACTGGGTTTTGAAGAGGCAAAAACATTCACTGGATCATAGAGAAAGCCAGGGAATTCAAGAGAAATATCTGCTTCATTGACTACACTGAAGCCTTTGTATGGATCAAAACAAACTGGAAATTTTTTAAAGAGATTAGAATACCAGAGCACTTACCTGTCTTCTGAGAAACTTGTATGCAGGTCAAGAAGCAACAGTTAGGACCTTATACAGAACTGACTGGTTTGAAATTGCAAAAGGAGTATTTCAAGGCTGTATATTGCCACTCTACTTATTTAACTTCTATGCAGCGTATATCATGTGAGATGCTGTGCTGGATGAATCACAAACTGAAATCAAGATTTCCAGGAGAAATATCAACACACACAGATATGGAGAAGAACCACTCTAATGGCAGAAAGTGAAGAGGAACTGAAGAGCCTCTTGAAGAGGGTGAAAAAGGAAAGTGAAAAAGCTGTCTTAAAACCCAACATTAAAAGAATGAAGATCATGGCATCTGGGCCCATTATTTCATGGCAAATAGAAGAGGAAAAAGTGGGAACAATGATAGATTTTATTTTCTTGTCTCCAAAATCATTGCAGACATTAACTGCAGCCATGAAACTGAAAGATGCTTGCTCCTTGGAAGGAAAGCTATGACAAACCTAGACAGCATATTAAAAAGCAGAGACAGACATCATTTTGCTGACAGAGGTCTGTTTAGTCAAAGCTATGTTTTTTCCAGTAGTCATGTATGGATGTGAGAGTTGGACCATAAGAAGTTCTGGAGAAGACTCTTCAGAGTCCCTTGGCCTGCAAGGAAATACAACCAGTCATCCTGAAGGAAATCAACCCTGAATATTCATTGGAAGGGCTGTTGCTGAAGCTCCAATACTTTGGCCACCTGATGTGAAGAGCTGACTCACTGGAAAAGCCCCTGATGCTGGGAAAGACTGAAAGCAAAAGGATAAGGGGGTGACAGAGTCTGGGTGGTTAGACAGCATCACCAACTCAATGGACATGAGTATGAGCAAACTCCTGGAGATAGCAGAGGACAGAGGAGCCTGACGGGCTACAGTCCATCAGGTTGAAAAGATTGGGCATGACTTAGTGACTGAACAACGATATAAATAAATAAATAGATGTATGTGTGTTTCTAAATATCTCTTTCATGGATCACAGCTTTGTCATGGGAAGGGTCTTGCATAATTCAATGAAGATATGAGCCATTCTGTGCAGGGCCACCCAGGATGGATGGGTCATAGTGGAAAGTTCTGACAAAACATGGCCTGGTAGAGAGGGGAATGGCAACAACAACAGAACAAAAAAATCCAGAAATAGAAATTAGTTTTGGCTAGAGTCTGAGTAACAAGGGAAGTGCAGGGTAGTTCTTAATGAGTACAGGATTTCTTTTTTGATGATTAAATATTTTGGAATTGTGTAGTGATAAAGATTGTCATTATATCTACTACTGTGGACAGGAATCCCTCAGAAGAAATGGAGTAGCCATCATGGTCAACAAAAGAGTCCGAAATGCAGTACTTGGATGCAATCTCAAAAACGACAGAATGATCTCTGTTCATTTCCAAGGCAAACCATTCAATATCACAGTAATCCAAGTCTATGCCCCAACCAGTAATGCTGAGAAAGCTGAAGTTGAATGGTTCCATGAAGACCTACAAGACCTTTTAGAACTAACACCCAAAACAGATGTCCTTTTCATTATAGGGGACTGGAATGCAAAAGTAGGAAGTCAAGAAATACCTGAAGTAACCAGCAAATTTGGCCTTGGAATGAAGCAGGGCAAAGACTAATAGAGTTTTGCCAAGAAAATGCACTGGTCATAGCAAACACCCTCTTCCAGAAACACAAGAGAAGACTCTACACATGGACATCACCAGATGGTCAAAACCAAAATCAGATTGATTATATTCTTTGCAGCCAAAGATGGAGAAGCTCTATACAGTCAACAAAAACAAGACCCGGAGCTGACTGTGGCTCAGATCATGAACTCCTTATTGCCAAATTCAGACTGAAATTGAAGAAAGTAGGGAAAACCACTAGACTATTCAGGTATGACCTAAATCAAATCCCTTATGATTATACAGTGGAAGTGAGAAATAGATTTAAGGGCCTAGATCTGATAGATAGAGTGCCTGATGAACTTTGGAATGAGGTTCGTGATGTTGTACAGGAGACAGGGATTAAGACCATCCCCATGGAAAAGAAATGCAAAAAAGCAAAATGGCTGTCTGGGGAGGCCTTACAAATAGCTGTGAAAAGAAGAGAAGCGAAAAGCAAAGGAG
>NW_011495034.1:10197169-10197572 GCF_000754665.1 Bison bison bison | reverse complement strand
GTATATTGTCACCCTGCTTATTTAACTTATATACAGAGTACATCATGAGAAACGCTGGACTGGAAGAAACACAAGCTGGGATCAAAATTGCCAGCGAAATATCAATAATCTCAGATATGCAGATGACACCACCCTTATGGTAGAAAGTGAAGAGGACCTAAAAAGCCTCTTGATGAAAGTGAAAGAGGAGAGTGGAAAAGTTGGCTTAAAGCTCAACATTCATAAAACCAAACTCATGGCAGCTGGTCCCATCACTTCATGGGAAATAGATGGGGAAACAGTGGAAACAGTGTCAGACTTTATTTTGGGGGGTCCAAAATCACTGCAGATGGTGACTGCAGCCATGAAATTAAAAGACGCTTACTCCTTGGAAGGAAAGTTATGACCAACCTAGATAGCATAT
>NW_011495034.1:10196057-10197069 GCF_000754665.1 Bison bison bison | reverse complement strand
GCAAAATGGCTGTCTGGGGAGGCCTTACAAATAGCTGTGAAAAGAAGAGAAGCGAAAAGCAAAGGAGAAAAGGAAAGATATAAGCATCTGAATGTGGAATTCCAAAGAATAGCAAGAAGAGATAAGAAAGTATTCCTCAGTGATCAATGCAAAGAAACAGAGGAAAACAACAGAATGGGAAAGACTAGAGATCTCTTCAAGAAAATTAGAAAAAAAAAAAAAAATTAGAGATACCAAGGGAACATTTCATGCAAAGATGGGCTCAATAAAGGACAGAAATGCTATGGACCTAACAGAAGCAGAAGATATTAAGAAGAGGTGGCAAGAATACACAGAAGAACTGTACAAAAAAAGATCTTCATGACCCAGATAATTACAATGATGCGATCACTGACCTAGAGCCACACATCCTGGAATGTGAAGTCAAGTGGGCCTTAGAAAGCATCACTACGAACAAAGCTAGTGGAGGTGATGGAATTCCAGTTGAGCTATTTCAAATCCTGAAAGATAATGCCATGAAAGTGCTGCACTCAATATGTCAGTGAATTTGGAAAACTCAGCAGTGGCCACAGGACTGGAAAAGGTCAGTTTTCATTCCAATCCCAAAGAAAGGCAATGCCAAATAATGCTCAAACTACTGCACAATTGCACTCATCTCACATGCTAGTGAAGTAATGCTCAAAATTCTCCAAGCCAGGCTTCAGCAATATGTGAACCATGAACTTCCTGATGTTCATGCTGGTTTTAGGAAAGGCAGAGGAACCAGAGATCAAATCACCAACATCTGCTGGATCATGGAAAAAGCAAGAGAGTTCCAGAAAAATATCTATTTCTGCTTTATTGACTATGCCAAAGCCTTTAACTGTGTGGATCACAGTAAGCTGTGGAAAATTCAAAAAGAGATGGGAATACCAGACCACCTGACCTGCCTCTTGAGAAATTTATATGCAGGTCAGGAAGCAACAGTTAGAACAGGACATGGAACAACAGACTGGTTCCAAATAGGAAAAGG
>NW_011495034.1:10195613-10195957 GCF_000754665.1 Bison bison bison | reverse complement strand
TTTGGGGGGTCCAAAATCACTGCAGATGGTGACTGCAGCCATGAAATTAAAAGACGCTTACTCCTTGGAAGGAAAGTTATGACCAACCTAGATAGCATATTCAAAAGCAGAGACATTACTTTGCCAACAAAGGTCCATCTAGTCAAGGCTATGGTTTTTCCAGTGGTCACGTATGGATGTGAGAGTTGGACTGTGAAGAAGGCTGAGTGCCAAGGCTGATGCTGTTGAACTGTGGTGTTGGAGAAGACTCTTGAGAGTCCCTTGGACTGCAAGGAATTCCAACCAGTCCATTCTGAAGGAGATCAGCCCTGGGATTTCTTTGGAAGGAATGATGCTAAAGCTGA
>NW_011495034.1:10187758-10195513 GCF_000754665.1 Bison bison bison | reverse complement strand
TGCTAAAGCTGAAACTCCAGTACTTTGGCCACCTCATGCGAAGAGTTGACTCACTGGAAAAGACTCTGATGCTGGGAGGGATTGGGGGCAGGAGGAGAAGGGGACGACAGAGGATGAGATGGCTGGATGGCATCACTGACTCGATGGATGTGAGTCTGAGTGAACTCTGGGAGTTGGTGATGGACAGGGAGGCCTGGTGTGCTGCGATTCATGTGGTTGAAAAGAGTCGGACATGACTGAGCGACTGAACTGAACTGAACTGAAAGACTGTCAAACTTTTGGAATACACTAAAAACCACCGTCATTTTGAAAGGGTGAACTTTACAGTATGTAAATTATATCTCAAAGCCTTTTTAAAGAAAAATCCATGAAAACCCAGGATTCTTAGTTTTCAGGATATTTACACCCAGGACATATCAGGATGTATAGATCAAGCACAGATTTTAACGAAGATGTGTTAAGTTGTTTCCAAGTATAAGAGATTTACCAAACAATGGCAATCTATACTTTGTAAATAATATAATATTCTTCTATTATTCACTATTACTTCATTTATGGACTATATACTACTCTCCAGGGAAGGCTGAACTATAAACAAATGATGTATAATAATAGTCATTATTCAACTAGTTTAATTGGCTTGAAAATGCTATGGGGGAGTTGAAAAGGATACTCCTCGTTCTTCCAGGGCTCAAAGTATCAGACAGTGTTTGCTCATGTTTTTAGAGGATGAATAAAAGTTTACCAGATGGGATAACTTACTTCATGTGGAGGAAATAGAAATAGAAAGGAAATCTATGATTAGACAATGATGTGCCATCTCAGTGGCAGATTTTAGAATGAATGAACCCCAGTGTAGGAATAGATAGTTACTGCTTCCCTTTTTATGGCAGTCTATGGTTTTCCTGTCTTCTGGCTGCATTAGGAAGGAAACTTTTCCTTTTTTAAATTAAGTCATTTGTAAAGGCCAAGAAGTGGTTGAATTTTAATGCGTCTATACAAAAATCATAGACTGTTTTGCCTTAATGACAGTTGTACCACTGAATGAATAGAAAGTGTTGATTTGATTCATAAAATTCCTACTAGAGTAACCCAAAATATATATGAAAATTATTTTGTGCTTTCTTCTTTTAGGTCATTATGCTAAGAAATAAGGGGAGATAGAAGACAGAGTCTGGTTTACATGGTATTACAGTTCAAGTCTTTGAATTTAGGTCATTTATAAAGACCCAGAAGAAATAACTCTGGAGGTGGGGGGAAATGTCCTCTGCATCTTGTTAGCAGATAAATGGTCAGATTTACATAAAAGGATCTATGAGGGGAAGGGAAGGTAAAGAAAAGAAGGCAGAAAAGAGAGGCATAGGAGAAGACTAAGTGGAGCAGGCATTTTAAATAGCACTTTTCAGCTACTGCCCTCAATCAAGCCACAAGCTTTAAAATATTCAACTACATCCTGTTCTCCTAGGAATTAAGCCGGGAACACACTACCTGAGGACATTGCAGACCCCTCAGGTTATTCAGGATAGACCGAGAGTAATCGGTGCTTGCCAAAGGATAGTATACAGAGACATATTGCTTCAAATATTACTAACTAAATTTGAGCCTTTTGCTATATGTCTCTGATAACATTGCTTGTCCCATGCTAAAAATGCCCAAAGTAACTGATAAACTGTCAAAGGTCTCTTTGCTGCTGCTGCTGCTAAATCGCTTCAGTCGTGTCCGTCTCTGTGTGACCCCATAGACCGCAGCCCACCAGGCTCCCCTTCCCTGGGATTTTCCAGGCAAGAACACTGGAGTGGATTGCCATTGCCCTCTCCAATGCATGGTATAGTATTTTACTAATTACTCAGCTTATCAATGTATTAAAAGTATAACCTACAGTTCTACAATGGCAAAATCTTGAATGCAGAGTCTGAAACACAAACAAAAATCTCATTTTGGTTCATTTGTTCTTTTTGACATCAGATTTTCAAATGCCAGGATAATGGGTGTGATGTTATTGAAAATTCAGTCAAAAATCACTGTTTTTAGTCAATATCTATATCTACCAATATAGATATTGATATATTTTCTCTGAAAATATCAAATAATCATGTTTATTATTTTATTTGTATTATATGCTAAAATATTCTCACATGGCCCTCCTCCCTTTTAACTTATTAACTATTATTACTCTTTTAAGAATAAGAAGGAAATGGCAACCCACTCCACTTTTCTTGCCTGGAAAATCCTATGGATGGAGGAGCCTAGCGGACTACATTCCATGGGGTCGCAAAGAGTCAGACATGACTGAGCGACTAACACACACATACACAATTCCCTAGATTTTTTAAAGCTAGAAATATATCATGTAATATAATGGAAAGAACATGGATTTTGAAGCCAATGTAGGGGTTTGATTCCTTACTCAACTACTTATATCTGGGTTTTTTTGAGCTTTATTTTTCTGGTCAATAAAATGGAATTTAAATATTTAATTCAAAATAGTGAACTGAGATTACATGTTTAACTAGACATACTTCTCTTTGAGATTCCCACTCACAAGAATGTTCACTAAAATTACAATAAATTATAAAAGTAGAAATAATATGAATCAAAATACAGAATTAGAGAAGAAGACAACTATTACATACAGGAATTTCAGAAATTTCTGTAAAATGTATTAGATATAAGACAAATTGAAGATACCATAAACTGTTCTTCTAAAAGAAACCCCACTAATAACCCTAAGTTTGAAGCTCTAGGTCAAAATTCAACTTATTTTAAATACTTCACCTGTATAAAATTTTAAATTATTGTATTTACAAAAGAAAAAATCCTATATACATAGATTATATTATTATATTATTACCACTACAGAAATATCATATATCTGGCAAACTCAGAATAGTATTGTGTGAATTCACACAAAAATCAGAGATTTTACTCACTAAGCTTTCCTAAATGATTTTAAGGATGTGCATACTAAGTCACTTCAGTTGTGTCTAACTTTTTGTGACCCTATGGATCATAGCATTCCAGGTTCCTCTATCCATGGGGATTCTCTAGGCAAGAATACTGGACTGGGTTGCCATACCCTCTGCCAGGAGATTCTTCCTGACCAGGGATTGAACTCACATCTCTTACATCTCCTGCATTGCAGGTGGGTTCTTTACCTTCTGAGCTACCAGGGAAACTCCCTGCATTAGCAGGTGGGTTCTTTACCACTAGTGCCAGCTGGGAAGACCAATTTTATGGACACAAGTATTCAAATGGCTCAGAAGTAGAGAGTCATCTTGGACATTGCAAGCTCTCCTTGACCCTTTCTGGAGGAGCTGGCACCTATGACCCAGAACAAATGAAATCTCTCAGTGAGGTTTGTAAGGCTCCTCACACAGTAGAGAGCATTTAACTTATGTAACATTTCTGTTTTACACTCCCCAGAGAATTGTGTAGTCTACATGGCATTCTCCAGGGAGCTATGCCTCGTAGTCTTTGTGTTCTATTTACTATGGGTAATCTTATCCAGAGACTTCTGCCACGGGCATTTCAAAGCTGAGGCCTCTTCTGTCTAGCAAAGATCATTAGTCTATTTACCCAGAGGTCCTGTATATAAGAAAATTAGACCAAGTTACCTGTCTTCTTTTGTTTTCTCCTGGGCATCCCTATAGTAAAGTGAGTAAATTCATTTCTGTCCAGCTGCTTTAACTATTTCCCTCCTTAAATAAACTTTATTTTTTAGACTGCCTTCACATGTTATAGAATGATTACAATCAGATCTATAAGGTAAGAGAGTGAATGTTATTATCTCTGTTTTAAAATAAAGATACTGAGATTCAAAGAAATTGGAGCTGAGCATATCTAATTGCCAGAACTAGCAGTGCTCTTGTTTCTCTACTTAAAGCCCTTCTCTCAGTCAACTATAAGCCAATAGCACGGTCTTGTGGTGATTACTTCAGTCAGTGACCCCTGCTTCTGCTCTCCAAACAAGGCCTTGTAGTCTATGTTTGGTGATTTCAATAGTTTGCTGCTGCTGCTGCTGCTGCTGCTAAGTCGCTTCAGTCGTGTCCAACTCTGTGCGACCCCAGAGACGGCAGCCCACCAGGCTCCCCCGTCCCTGGGATTCTCCAGGCAAGAACACTGGAGTGGGTTGCCATTTCCTTCTCCAATGAGTGAAAGTGAAAAGTGAAAGTGAAGTCGCTCAGTCGTGTCCAACTCTTCACGACCCCATGGACTGCAGCCCACCAGGCTCCTCCATCCATGGGATTTTCCAGGCAAGAGTACTGGAGTGGGGCGCCATTGCCTTCTCCGGATTTCAATAGTTTAAAAGCAGTCAAATGGCCCATGAGAAGTTGCTGATTTTTCTGCAAAGACATCAAGCAAAGAAACCATTTATTTGCCTATAACGGTATATATATGTATATGTATATGTATATATCATATGGTTTCAGAGTGTCTGAGTTTCATTAGCCTTCAAACAGAGCCAGGGCACCTTGATCAAGTAAACACAGTGTTCCTGAGTCCCAAGGAAAAAGTTGTTACCAATCAGCATACCTTGGCTCAAAAGTTGACTCTCTTTTATGATAGTGTAATTTAAAACACTGCATCTAACTGTGTAAGAAAAGACTTCTTTGATTATTAAGGGATTTGCAAGGGGTAGAAAGAAGGTTGAAATGGAAATTTTTGGCATTGGTACTCAAAGGCTCCATTGTCAGAAAGATTCCATCACCACTGGTCTGCCCAAGTGCATCAGGATGTGGAGTTGCACCAATGTGGGAGCCCTCAGGGAAAACCTAGGGAGGGTACTTGAGGAATAAACTGACAGAAGGAACTGTCTCTTTAGAAAAATAAATATAAATAAACTAACCTTGTGAAAGTGAAAGTGTTGTCATTCAGTCATGTCCAACTCAATGTGACTCCATGGACTGTAGCCCACCAGGCTCCTCTGTCCATGGGAATCTCAGGCAAGAATACTGGAGTGAGTTGCTATTTCCTTCTCCAGGGGATCTTCCCAACCCAGGGATTGAACCCAAGTCTCCCACATTGCAGGCAGAATCTTTACCAAATGAGCCACCAGGGAAGCCCTAAGTTAAACTTGCTTCCTCTAAATAGCTTAAGCAAAGGAGATGCAAAAGTGAAAAATATGTATTTATCTGTATCTCATGCTTACCTCAAAATACCCTCAGGCTGAGAACACATTGCTCATCATGAGGGTTATCAAGCCATATTGCCCTAGGGTCAGAATGAAATTTTCCATTTGATTTACAAATAAACTCATGTCTGAGTCCCCTCTTTATGCACATTGCCAGTAATAGAATTGAGTACACATTGCCAGTGTACTCAAGCTCTTGCTCACAGAACATTTTCTCCTGCGAGAAAATATAGAAAATTATAAACACTCACTAAAGCAGCAGTGTTCCACACAATGACCTGATGTATTCACAGCTTTATCTGACAAGTTGTTCATAAACTTTCTGCTGTTCCCTGAAGAGAGACGAGCTAACAGCATGATGATTGAAATTAAAGTTTTAAGAATGGAGAGAACATTTTTTAATCATGGAAAAATTATCATCTCAATATTCTCAAAAGATGTTCAATATTTAAATAAGATCATTTCAAGATCTAATGAAGCATATGCAATATTTAATTGACTCATAATTTTTCTTTAGAAAACAGGGAGTCTCTCACACATACATTTTCATTAATTATGTAGTAGTTCTAAAGATTTACCTTAACAAAACAAATTAATTTAAAAAAAAACAACAAACAGAGGTCTTTAACATGCAAAATCAGAGAGGAACAGAGCACTAAGCTCTGTATGGTACTGCATAGTCAGAACCAGTAGGTGAGTAAGGGAATTGTGTCTCAATATATGACACGTATAGGCAATGTATATTAATGCAACTTAAAAAGACCCTTAGCTTCTGGTAAGTTGTTTTTCCCATAGCTAGAGACAGACAGCTTTCAAAATTCACATTCTGGAATGTGGGTTAAGCACTTCTACTCATTTTCAATTCCATATACTACACATAAATAGCTAATATTACTAATAAGTACTTAAAATACTTTAGTTAAAACACATGCACATTCTTTAACTGAATGCCTAACATGTTACACATAAAAATATTACCTCATCAAGTGAAAGTAATATTATCTATATTTAACACATGCACCATTGTTTTGAAAAAATCTTTATCTTATAGTTTCAAGATAAATTACCCAATGAAAACTTCAATTTTGATCATTCTTTTCTCAACCTACTCTATGAATTGAACTTTCTATTGCTTCAGTTGAAAAGATGTCACTAATAAGTGTTTTCTGTTCCAAGGAGCATTGCTACAGTAAGTAGACCTGATCAATCAGGAAGGATCAGGTGGCTGAAACACCCTATTGAAGAACTGAAATCTTCTGTCATGATGACTACCCAAGCAGTCTTTGCTCTTAATTTCTGACAGCCACTCATGTACTTTGCAATGCCATTTTCTCAGCTACAGGGGATTAATTTCCATTAAACTTGGGGAAATGATTCAAACAGATGGTTATTCTTTGCTTGTGGCTAGAACTTTAACATGTAGTTTGGGGAGCTGTAAGACAGCTATATTGTACTATGAAGATGAAAAGCAGAGGAGAAAGCCAGTGTGTTGAAAGAGAAAATATGGAAAAGAATTAGAAACATTTTGGCTATTCCTTGTTCCTAATCATTTCCTGGATCCTGTCACCATTCCATCCTGGGCCCTGGGAATGTTCCTCTTCTGGATTCTGGGATTCCAAAGCATAATCAGGTAGCATTATAGCAATAGCCCTCTTCTCTGTCCCCTTGAGCCACCTTGATTTGCTTATTTAAACCTACTGAGAGTTAAATAAGACTGAGGTTTAATAATTAAGAGTTTTCAGAACAAATGGGAATGGGAAATTAAGTGAAATTCTTCAAATGCATTTTTACAATATTTTAATATCCACTAAATTTTTTAAAAAAGATAATTAGCAAGCTGACCCACTCCAGTACTCTTGCCTGGAAAATCCCATGGACGGAGGAGCCTGGTAGGCTACAGTCCATGGGGTCGTGAAGAGTTGGACACGACTGAGCGACTTCCCTTTCACTTATCACTTTCACGCATTGGAGAAGGAAATGGCAACCCACTCCAGTGTTCTTGCCTGGAGAATCCCAGGGACAGGGGAGCCTGGTAGGCTGCAGTCTATGGGGTTGCACAGAGTCAGACACGACTGTAATGACTTAGCAGCAGCAGCAGCAGCAGCAGCAAGCTGAAGTTAATATCAACTTCATTTTGCTTGAATTATTGACTCCTGCTTCTCTGTATTTTCTGGGGCCTTCTTACAGGATAGCTTCTCCATTACAGCTTCTACCACATGTTCAGATATTAAAGTAGCTTAGATGTTAGGAGCATGGGGTATCACATCTTTCCATCTTTGCTATGGCCTGAATGTTTATGTCTCCTAAGGTCAGTTTTCATTCCAATCCCAAAGAAAGGCAATGCCAAAGAATGGTCAAACTACTGCACAATTGCACTCATCTCACACACTAATAAAGTAATGCTCAAAATTCTCCAAGCCAGCCTTCAGCAATACGTGAACTTTCAGATGTTCAAGCTGGTTTTAGAAAAGGCAGAGGAACCAGAGATCAAATTGCCAACATCTGCTGGATCATGGAAAAAGCAAGAGAGTTCCAGAAAAATATCTATTTCTGCTTTATTGACTATGCCAAAGCCTTTGACTGTGTGGATCACAATAAACTGGAAAATTCTGAAAGAGATGGGA
>NW_011495034.1:10185891-10187658 GCF_000754665.1 Bison bison bison | reverse complement strand
ACAAGCTGGACTCAAGATTGCCGGGAGAAATATCAATCACCTCAGATATGCAGATGACACCACCCTTATGGCAGAAAGTGAAGAGGAACTAAACAGCCTCTTGAGGGGAGGAGCTAAGATGGCGGAGGAAACGGATGGGGAGAACACTTTCTCCCCCACAAATTCATCAAAAGAACATTTAAACCCTGAGTAAATTCCACAAAACAACTTCTGAATGCCGGCAGAGGACATCAGGCACCCAGAAAAGCAACCCGTTTTCTTCGAAAGGAGGTAGGAAAAAATATAAGACAAAAAAAGAGACAAAAGAGGGAGGGACGGAGCTCTGTCCTGGGAAGGGAGTCTTAAAAAGAGAGAAGTTTCCAAACACCAGGAAACATTCTCACTGCTGAGTCTGTGTCAAGCCTTGGAAGCACAGAGGGCAACATAACAGGGAGGAAAAATAAATAAACAATTAATACCCACAGATTACGAGCCCTATGGTAACTCCCCCAGCGGAGAAGCAGCGCAGACGCCTGCATCCGCCATTAGCAAGCAGGGGCTGGGCAGGGATGCACGGTGCATGCTGCATCACTTAGAGTAAGGATCTGGCCTGAATACCCCGAGCGCTACCTGAGTGAAATAATTTGGGCTAGCAAACCAGACTGTGGGATATCTACCATGCGAAAAGCCAGCCCTAACCTAAGACACCACCAGGCCCGTGCACGGAACAAAGGACTATACAGAGATAGCCGGCTGCAGACCATCCCCCTCTGGTGACAGGCAGCCAGAGCCGGAAGGGGGCAATCGCAGCTCCAGAGAGACATTATCTACAAAACTGTAAGCAGGCTTCTTTGCTAACTAAAACTTCTTGGAGTTCTGGACAGTCAACATCCGCCTGAGAAGGTGTGCTGGTTGTACACCCAGATAACCGAGCGGCGGGGTAGCGATAAGTCGCAGCTACCTCGCTCGCCAAACACCTCATCATTGAAAGACAATTATATGTCTTGTCTTTCTTGTCTGAGCTTCTCGGACCTGGGAAGGGCACAAAACGCAGGCCCAACCGAGTCTGTGCCTCTGAGGAATACCCGAGTGCCTGAACCTGAGCGGCTTAGACCTGGGAGGTGCAAGCAGCCCAGGGCCAGCCGCGAATGGTTCCCGGTGGAGCAATCTAGAGCCTGAGCAATGTGGACAGGGAGGCTACATGCGCCGTGAGCAGGGGAAGGCCCAGTGTGGCTGAGGCACTGCAAGCACGTGCCAGTCGTATTTATTTGCAGTGTACCTACCTCCCCACAGCACGACTGAAAAAGTGAGTCTTAAAAAAAAAAAAGGAGTCCACCACCGCCCCCTATGTATCAGGACAGAAATCAGACACTGAAGAGACCAGCAAACAGAAGAAGCTATAACAGAGGGAACCGCCTTGGAAGCGACAGGCAATAGATTAAAACCCTGTGGTTAGTACTGACTACATAGGAAGGGGCCTATAGATCTTGAGAAATATAAGCCAGAAAAGGAACTAGCTGAAAATGAACTGAACCCACAATACCCACAACAACATCAGAGAAAGTCCTATGCATATTTTTACTATTTTTATGGTCATTCTTTCTTTTTTTTTTTTATTTTTAAAAACATTTTAAGTCCTCTATTACTATTTTGTGTGGATCACAATAAACTGTGGAAAATTCTGAAAGAGATGGGAATACCAGACCACCTGATTTGCCTCTTGAGAAATTTGTATGCAGGTCAGGAAGCAACAGTTAGAACTGGACATGGAACAACAGACTGGTTCCA
>NW_011495034.1:10185118-10185791 GCF_000754665.1 Bison bison bison | reverse complement strand
AAAAGGCAGAGGAACCAGAGATCAAATTGCCAACATCTGCTGGATCATGGAAAAAGCAAGAGAGTTCCAGAAAATATCTATTTCTGCTTTATTGACTATGCCAAAGCCTTTGACTGTGTGGATCACAATAAACTGGAAAATTCTGAAAGAGATGGGAATACCAGACAACCTGACCTGCCTCTTGAGAAATCTGTATGCAGGTCAGGAAGCAACAGTTAGAACTGGACATGGAACAACAGACTGGTTCCAAATAGGAAAAGGAGTATGTCAAGGCTGTATATTGTCACCCTGTTTATTTAACTTATATGCAGAGTACATCATGAGAAACGCTGGACTGGAAGAAATACAAGCTGGAATCAAGATTGCTGGGAGAAATATCAATAACCTCACATATGCAGATGATACCACCCTTATGGCAGAAAGTGAAGAGGAACTCAAAAGCCTCTTGATGAAAGTGAAAGAGGAGAGTGAAAAAGTTGGCTTAAAGCTCAACATTCAGAAAACGAAGATCATGGCATCCTGTCCCACCACTTCATGGGAAATAAATGGGGAAAAAGTGTCAGACTTTATTTTGGGGGGCTCAAAAATCACTGCAGATGGTGACTGCAGCCATGAAATTAAAAGACGCTTAGTCCTTGGAAGGAAAGTTATGGCCAGCCTAGATAGCATATTC
>NW_011495034.1:10182987-10184671 GCF_000754665.1 Bison bison bison | reverse complement strand
CTGTGAAGAAGGCTGAGCACCGAAGAATTGATGCTTTTGAACTGTGGTGTTGGAGAAGACTCTTGAGAGTCCCTTGGACTGCAAGGAGATCCAGCCAGTCCATTCTGAAGGAGATCAGCCCTGGGATTTCTTTGGAAGGAATGATGCTAAAGCTGAAACTCCAGTACTTTGGCCACCTCATGCAAAGAGTTGACTCATTGGAAAAGACTGATGCTGGGAGGGATTGGGGGCAGGAGGAGAAGGGGACGACAGAGGATGAGATGGCTGGATGGCATCGCTGACGCGATGGACGTGAGTTTCAGTGAACTCTGGGAGTTGTTGGTGGACAGGGAGGCCTGGCGTGCTGCGATTCATGGGGTCGCAAAGAGTCGGACACGACTGAGTGACTGATCTCATCTGATTACTTTGCAAAAAAAAAACCCTTTTTTTAAAAAAAAGCAAACTTCATATATATATATATTTTTATAACTTTTGTGACCTTGTTTTTTTTTTTCTTCTTCTTTTCTTTACACTGTATTTTGGAATTCCAAACTCTGCTCTAGATTTTTAATTTTAGCTTTTTGGTATTTGTTATCAATTTTGTACCTATATATTTTTTTTAATAACTTTTGTGGCTTTTCTTTCCCTTCTCTATTTCTTTCTCTTCTTCTTTTCTTTAACATTGTATTTTTGAGATTCCAAACTGTACTCTAAATTTTTAATTTTTGCTTTTAGGTATTTGTTACCAATTTTGTACCTTTAAGAACCCAATCTTCAGTACGCATTTTTTCTAGGGAGTGAGATTACTGGCTTGACTGCTCTCTCCCCCTTTAGACTCTCCTTTTTTTCCACCAGGTCGCCTGTGTCTCCTCCCTAACCCTTCTCTACTCTACCCAACTCTGTGAATTTCTGTGTGTTCCAGACAGTGGAGAACACTTAGGGAACTGATTACTGGCTGGATCTGTCTCTCTCCTTTTCATTCCCTCCTTTTATCCTCCTGGCCACCTCTGTCTCCTTCTTCCCTATTCTCTTCTCTGTATAACTACGTGAACATCTCTGAGTGGTCCAGTTGTGGAGTGCACATAAGGAAGTGATTACTGGTTAGTTCCCTCTCTCCTCTATTGATTCCACCTCATCTCATTCAGGTCACCTCTAATTCCCTCCTCCCTCTTCTCTTCTCCATGTAACGCTGTGAACCTCTCTGGGTGACCCTCATGGTGGAGAAACTTTTCATCTTTAACCTAGATGTTTTATCAATGGTGCTGTATAGAAGGAGAAGTTTTGAGACTACTGTAAAAATAAGACCGATAACTGGAAGCAGGAGGCTTAAGTCCAAACCCTGACTCAGGGAACATTAACTGACAGGAGCTCATCAAACGCCTCCTTACCTACTGAAACCAAGCACCACAAAAGGGCCAAGTTCCAGGGCAAGACATACTAAGCAAATTCTCCAGCAACAAAGGAACACAGCCCTGAGCTCCAAGATACAGGCTGCCCAAAGTCACCCCAAAACCATAGACATCTCATAACTCATTACTGGACACTTCATTGCACTCCAGAGAGAAGAAATCCAGCTCCACCCCCCAGAACACTGACACAAGCTTCCCTAACCAAGAAACCTTGACAAGCCACCTGTACAAACCCACACACAGTGAGGAAATGCCATAATAAAGAGAACTCCACAAACTGCCAGAATACAGAAAGG
>NW_011495034.1:10182547-10182749 GCF_000754665.1 Bison bison bison | reverse complement strand
AGACCATGAGAAAATACTTGAGGAGATAATAGTTGAAAACTTCCCTAAAATGGGGAAGGAAATTATCACTCAAGTCCAAGAAACCCAGAGAGTCCCAAACAGGATAAACCCAAGGCAAAACACCCCAGACACGTATTAATCAAAGTAACAAAGATCAAACACAAAGAACAAATATTAAAAGCAGCAAGGGAAAAACAACAAA
>NW_011495034.1:10180395-10182447 GCF_000754665.1 Bison bison bison | reverse complement strand
ACATACTTAAAGTGATGAAAGAAAATAACCTACAGCCCAGATTATTGTACCCAGCAAGGATCTCATTCAAATATGAAGGAGAAATCAAAAGCTTTTCAGACAAGCAATAGCTGAGAGAATTCTGCACCACCAAACCAGCTCTCCAACAAATACTAAAGGATATTCTCTAGACAGGAAACACAAAAATGGTGTATAAATTCGAATCCCAAACAATAAAATAAATGGCAATGGGATCATACTTATCAGTAATTACCTTAAATGTAAATGGGTTGAATGCCCCAACCAAAAGACAAGGACTGGCTGAATGGATACAAAAACAAGACCCCTACATATGTTGTCTACAAGAGACTCACCTCAAAACAGGGGACACATACAGACTGAAAGTGAAGGGCAGGAAAAAGATTTTCCATGCAAATAGGGACCAAAAGAAAGCAGGAGTAGCAATACTCATATCAGATAAAAATAGACTTTAAAACAAAGGCTGTGAAGAGAGACAAAGACGGTAACTACTTAATGATCAAAGGATCAATCCAAGAAGAAGACATAACAATTATAAATATATATGCACCCAACATAGGAGCACCGCAACTTGTAAGACAAATACTAACAAGTATGAAAGGAGAAATTAACAATAACACAATAATAGTGGGAGACTTTAATACCCCACTCACACCTATGGATAGATCAACTAAACAGAAAATTAACAAGGAAACACAAACGTTAAATGATACAATAGGCCAGTTAGACCTAATTGATATCTATAGGACATTTCATCCCAAAACAATGAATTTCACCTTTTTCTCAAGCGCACATGGAACCTTCTCCAGGATAGATCACATCCTGGGCCATAAATCTAGCCTTGGTAAATTCAGAAAAATTGAAATCATTCCAAACATCTTTTCTGACCACAATGCAGTAAGATTAGATCTCAATTACAGGAGAAAAACTATTAAAAATTCCAACATATGGAGGCTGAACAACACACTGCTGCATAACCAACAAATCACAGAAGAAATCAAAAAAGAAATCAAAATTTGCATAGAAACGAATGAAAATGAAAACACAACAACCCAAAACCTGTGGGACACTGTAAAAGCAGTCCTAAGGGGAAAGTTCATAGCAATACAGGCACACCTCAAGAAACAAGAAAAAAGTCAAATAAATAATCTAACTCTACACCTAAAGCAACTAGAAAAGGAAGAAATGAAGAACCCCAGGGTTAGTAGAAGGAAAGAAATCTTAAAAATTAGGGCAGAAATAAATGCAAAAGAAACAAAAGAGACCATAGCAAAAATCAACAAAGCCAAAAGCTGGTTCTTTGAAAGGATAAATAAAATTGACACACCATTAGCCAGACTCATCAAGAAACAAAGGGAGAAACATCAAATCAATAAAATTAGAAATGGAAATGGAGAGATCACAACAGACAACACAGAAATACAAAGGATCATAAGAGACTACTATCAGCAATTACATGGCAATAAAATGGACAACGTGAAAGAAATGGACAAATTGTTAGAAAAGTACAACTTTCCGAAACCGGACCAGGAAGAAATAGAAAATCTTAACAGACCCATCACAAACACGGAAATTGAAACTGTAATCAGAAATCTTCCAGCAAACAAAAGCCCAGGTCCAGACAGCTAAATTCTACCAAAAATTTAGAGAAGAGCTAACACTATCCTACTCAAACTCTTCCAGAAAATTGCAGAGGAAGGTAAACTTCCAAACTCATTCTATGAGGCAACCATCACCCTAATACCAAAACCTGAAAAAGATGCCACAAAAAAAGAAAACTACAGGCCAATATCACTGATGAACATAGATGCAAAAATCCTTAACAAAATTCTAGCAATCAGAATCCAACAACACATTAAAAAGATCATACACCATGACCAAGTGGGCTTTATCCCAGGGATGCAAGGATTCTTCAATATCCGCAAATCAATCAATGTAATACACCACATTAACAAATTGAAAAATAAAAACCATATGATTATCTCAATAGATGCAGAGAAAGCCTTTGACAAAATTCAACATCCATTTATGATA
>NW_011495034.1:10179191-10180295 GCF_000754665.1 Bison bison bison | reverse complement strand
TTACTAGAACTAATCAATGAATATAGTAAAGTTGCAGGATATAAAATCAACACACAGAAATCCCTTGCATTCCTATACAATAATAATGAGAAAATAGAAAGAGAAATTAAGGAAACAATTCCATTCACTATTGCAATGAAAAGAATAAAATACTTAGGAATATATCTACCTAAAGAAACTAAAGACCTATATATAGAAAACTATAAAACACTGGTGAAAGAAATCAAAGAGGACACTAATAGATGGAGAAATATACCATGTTCATGGATTGGAAGAATCAATATAGTGAAAATGAGTATACTACCCAAAGCAATTTATAGATTCAATGCAATCCTATCAAGCTACCAACGGTATTCTTCACAGAGCTAGAACACATAATTTTACAATTTGTATGGAAATACAAAAAACCTCGAATAGCCAAAGCTATCTCGAGAAAGAAGAATGGAACTGGAGGAATCAACCTGCCTGACTTCAGGCTCTACTACAAAGCCACAGTCATCAAGACAGTATGGTACTGGCACAAAGACAGAAATATAGATCAATGGAAAAACATAGAAAGCCCAGAGATAAATCCACACACGTATGGACACCTTATCTTTGACAAAGGAGGCAAGAATATACAATAGATTAAAGACAATCTCTTTAACAAGTGGTGCTGGGAAAACTGGTGCAACCACTTGTAAAAGAATGAAACTAGAGCACTTTCTAACACCATACACAAAAATAAACTCAAAATTGATTAAAGATGTAAACGTAAGACCAGAAACTATAAAACTCCTAGAGGAGAACATAGGCAAAACACTCTCCAACATACATCACAGCAGGATCCTCTAGGACCCACCTCCCAGAATATTAGAAATAAAAGCAAAAATAAACAAATGGGACCTAATTAAACTTAAAAGCTTCTGCACAACAAAGAAACTATAAGCAAGGTGAAAAGACAACCTTCAGAATGGGAGAAAATAATAGCAAATGAAGCAACAGATATACAAGCAACTCCTACAGCTCAACTCCAGAAAAATAAATGACCCAATCAAAAAATGGGCCAAAGAACTAAATAGACATTTCTCCAAAGAAGACATACAGATGGCTAACAAACACATG
>NW_011495034.1:10178594-10179091 GCF_000754665.1 Bison bison bison | reverse complement strand
TCAGAGAGGAAAAAAGAAAAACGAATTAAAAGAAATGAGGACAATCTCAGAGACCTCCAGGACAATATTAAACGCTACAACTTTCGAATCATAGGGGTCCCAGAAGAAGAAGACAAAAAGAAAGACCATGAGAAAATACTTGAGGAGATAATAGTTGAAAACTTCCCTAAAATGGGGAAGGAAATTATCACTCAAGTCCAAGAAACCCAGAGAGTCCCAAACAGGATAAACCCAAGGCAAAACACCCCAGACACGTATTAATCAAAGTAACAAAGATCAAACACAAAGAACAAATATTAAAAGCAGCAAGGGAAAAACAACAAATAACACACAAGGGAATTCCCATAAGGATAACAGCTGATCTTTCTAATAGAAACTACTTCAGGCCAGGAGGGAATGGCAAGACATACTTAAAGTGATGAAAGAAAATAAACCTACAGCCCAGATTATTGTACCCAGCAAGGATCTCATTCAAATAATGAAGGAGAAATCAAAAG
>NW_011495034.1:10177143-10178494 GCF_000754665.1 Bison bison bison | reverse complement strand
GACCAAGGTGAAAAGACAGCCTTCAGAATGGGAGAAAATAATAGCAAATGAAGCAACTGACAAACAACTAATCTCAAAAATATACAAGCAAACTCCTACAGCTCAACTCCAGAAAAATAAATGACCCAATCAAAAAATGGGCCAAAGAACTAAATAGACACTTCTCCAAAGAAGACATACAGATGGCTAACAAACACATGAAAAGATGCTCAACATCACTCATTATCAGAGAAATGCAAATCAAAACCACAATGAGGTACCATTTCATGCCAGTCAAAATGGCTGCGATCCAAAAGTGTACAAGCAATAAATGCTGGAGAGGGTGTGGAGAAAAGGGAACCCTCTTACACTGTTGGTGGGAATGCAAACTAGTACAGCCACTATGGAGAACAGTGTGGGGATTCCTTAAAAAACTTGAATAGAACTGCCTTATGATCCAGCAATCCCACTGCTGGGCATACACACTGAGGAAACCAGAATTGAAAGAGACACGTGTGCCCCAATGTTCATCGCAGCACTGTTTATAATAGCCAGGACATGGAAGCAACCTAGATGTCCATCAGCAGATGAATGGATAAGAAAGCTGTGGTACATATACACAATGCAGTATTACTCAGCCATTAAAAAGAATACATTTGAATCAGTTCTAATGAGGTGGATGAAACTGGAGCCTATTATACAGAGTGAAGTAAGCCAGAAAGAAAAACACCAATACAGTATACTAAAGCATATATATGGAATTTAGAAAGATGGTAACAATAACCCTGTATATGAGACAGCAAAAGAGACACTGATGTATAGAACAGTCTTTTGGACTCTGTGGAAGAGGGAGAGGGAGAGGGATGATTTGGGAGAATGGCATTGAAATATGTATAATATATATGAAACGAGTCGCCAGTCCAGGTTCATTGCACGATACTGGATGCTTGGGGCTGGTGCACTGGGACGACCCAGAGGGATGGTATGGGGAGGGAGGAGGGAGGAGGGTTCAGGATGGGGAACACATGTATACCTGTGGCGGATTCATTTTGATATATGGCAAAACCAATACAATATTGTAAAGTTAAATGCAATTTAAAAAAAATAAAAATAAAAAGCCTCTTGGGGAAGGTGAAAGAGGGGAGTGAAAAAGTTGGCTTAAAACTCAACATTCAGAAAACCAAGATCATGGCATCTGGTCCCATAACTTCATGGGAAATAAGGGGAGACAGTGGAAACAGTGTCAGACTTTATTTTGGGGGGCTCCAAAATCACTACAGATGGTGACTGCAACCACAAAATTAAAAGACGCTTACTCCTTGGAAGAAAAGTTATGACCAACCTAGATAGCATATTCAAAAGCAGAGACATT
>NW_011495034.1:10175675-10176959 GCF_000754665.1 Bison bison bison | reverse complement strand
TGAACTCTGGGAGTTGGTGATGGACAGGGAGGCCTGGCGTGCTGCAATTCATGGGGTTGCAAAGAGTCGGACACGACTGAGTGACTGAACTGAACTGAACTGAAGGTTTCTATATTGAAACACAGTAAGTGGGATTTTCAGAGGTGGAACCCTCATGAATGGAATTAGCACCTTATAAAAGAGGTTCTAAAGAGACCCTTCCTCCTTCTACCATATGAATATAAAATGAAAAGTCTGTACCCTTAAAGAGAGTCCTTACCTGACTATGCTGGAACCATGATCTTAGACTTCCAGGCTCCAGATTTTTTTTTTTTTTTCTTTTGAGAAATAAAGGTCTGTTGTTTTATAGCAGCCCAAGCACACCAAGACAGTCTTCCTTGTCAGCACTCAAAATATGGAGACTTTAGATGATCCCTGGTGAGTAATTTCATCCTATAATGCCTGCTGGGAGCCCCATTCCCAAATAGCTCCTTTAGACCCCTAGGAGATGCTTCTAACCCCCAGGTTTATTTTCTTCATCACTTCTTCCTCAAAATTCCAATAAGGAAAAAAAATATTACTTAACATTCACAATATTTCAACACAACTTCTCTAAATAGTTTCAAGAGAAACAACTCACAGTTTGCTCTTACTTGAGCCACTATTCTCATGCCTATAAATATTGTATATTTATCATAAGCTTAGAACTCTCAAGGAGAACTTGCTTTAGGAAGACATTAATGTATTTTTAAGCAATTATTTCATTTTTCAGTAGCGTTTAAGTCAATAAACAAGTACAGATTATATGTAATCTCTATGGTATAACAGCACTCATGTTATCAGCAATAATAAATATGTAATTATATTTAAATGCTCTCTAGGTTTTTAAGGCTTCCTAGTAACCCCGATTTGTTCAGTTCATTTAACAAATACATCTTCAAAAATTATTAGCAGTGGTAGAGAAAAATATAATCTTATAATCAAACATCTGTTTGAATCCTGGATCCACCACTAATGCCTATTTATAGTCAGGAATCTTTAAGCTGCAAATGACAGGAATCCTTTTCAAGCCATCTTAACCAACCTACCCTACTCTCAGTCAAAACCGAATTTACTGACTACCATTTATTCATTCCACAATTTTTTACTGAGCACTCATTATGTTTCAGGCAATGTACCAGATGCTGAGGGTTTATCAGAGAAAAAAAATCTGTACCCTCTTAAAGCTTGAATTACACTAGATGGTGGTGAGGAAGGGATCAATAGGTATGTTATGACATGATGATAAGTGTTGTGAGGAAAAAT
>NW_011495034.1:10164526-10175575 GCF_000754665.1 Bison bison bison | reverse complement strand
GTGAGGAAAAATAAAACAGAAAAGGGGTTAATAGTAGAGGCCAGAGAGAATTAAGGATGGTTGTTGGGGAAAGCCAAAAGAGAAGATGATATCTGAACATGATGATGGCAAGAGAGTGAGCCATGAGATTTCCTGCAAAAGACTATCTCATGCAGAGTGAATAGGCAGTGTAAAATCCCTGTGTCTAGAGTAAGCCTGGTATAGTGGGGGCACAGTAGAATCAGTATGATAGGGTAAGTGAGGAGGGTCAGAGTTGAGTTTATAGTCAACCACACTGCATGAGGTGAAGCAAACCACTGCCATACTTAGGCATTTACTCTCATGTGACTATAAAATAATACTTTGGCTGAGCTATAATAAGATATTCTTAGGTCTTTGGCTTTTATTCACATTTGATTCTGATGTTTCAGGTTGGAAATGGGCTGTATGCCAAGGATTAAAATGCTATTATCAGGATTTTCTTTTTCTCCTGTTCTTGGCTCTACTTTCTCAGTTGGCTATTTCTCTCCTCAAGTCATATATATGAGAGAGAGATCCCAGTAACCCCAGAGCTCACATATTTCTTAGCATGAGCAACTTTGGAAGGAAAGAGACTTTATTCTTCTAGTATGAATGCATGCATGCATGTTCTCCCCAAAATGCTCCAATGGTCCAGGTAGGGTCTTGTACACAGCTCCACAGTGGGAGACTTGGATCATTTCAATGGCAATTTCATCCAAGTCACGTGAAATAGTAGGATAGTACCCCTTAAAATGAAGGAGTACAGGGTTTCCAAAAGATAGAGGCCTACCAATACTGTGTGGCTGTAAATAAGTTAATGTATATCATCTCTCCAAGCCTCAGTGTCCTGACCAGGAAACTGGAAAATATCATACATACAACAAAGTATTAATAAGAGAATTTCAACTGTCCAATTATATTGTAGATTTTTTATTGTATATTGACAAAAAAATGGATTTGAAAAATTGAAAGCTTCAGGAGAAAGAATCTATTGTTGATAGGTTCAAAACTGGGAAAGGAGTACATCAAGGCTGTATATTGTCACCCTGCTTATTTAACTTATATGCAGAGTACATCATGAGAAATGCCAGGCTAAATGAGGCAGAAGCTAAAATCAAGATTGCCAGGAGAAATATCAACAAGCTCAGATATGCAGATGACACCACCATTACGGCAAAAAGTGAAGAGCAACTAAAGAGCGTCTTGATGAAAGTGAAAGAGGAGAGTGAAAAAGCTGATTTAAAAAAAAAGTGCCAAAAAAGAATTATAACCAGCTTAAAGCTCAACATTCAAAAAATGAGAATCACAGCATCCAGTCCCATCACTTCATGGCAAATAGATGGGGAAACAATGGAAAGAGTGACAGACTTTATTTCTTGGGCTCCAAAATCACTGCAGATGGTGATTGTAGCCATAAAATTAAAAGATACTTGCTTCTTGAAAGAAAAGCTATGACCAACCTAGACAGCATGTTAAAAAGCAGAAATATTACTTTGCCAACAAAGGTCTATCTAGTCAAAGCTATGGTTTTTCCAGTAGTCTTGTATGCATGTGAGAGCTGGACCATAAAGAAGGCTGAGTGCTGAATAATTGATGCTTTTGAACTGCAGTGTTGCAGAAGATTCTTGAGAGGCCCTTGGAATGCAAGGAGATCAAACCAGTCCATCCTAAAGGAAATCAACCCTGAATATTCATTGGAAGGACTGATGCTGAAGCTGAAGCTCCAATACCTTGGCCACCTGATTCAAAGAGCCAATGCATTAGAAAAGACCCTGATGCTAGGAAAGATTGAAGGCAGGAGGAGGAGGGGACAACAGAGGTTGAGATGGCTGGAGGGCATTACCAACTCAATGGACATGAGTTTGAGCAAACTCCAGGAGTTGGTAAGGGACAGGGAAACCTGGCGTGCTGCAGTCCATGTGGTTGCAAAGAGTCAGACACAACTTGCAAAGAGTCAGACACAACTGAGTGACTGAACAACGACAAATCGTTGATAAGGTGAAATTATTTAAATCAATATCATCTGGTTACAGTTTTTTAAGAGTAAAATGACTTGTTTTCAAACTGTAAATCACAACCTTAATGATAACTGGGACATCTGATCCAGTAATTATTTTTCTCCCCTAATTATATTGTCTGAATTGGTATGGCCACAGAATTAAAGGCAATGACAGAAGACTAATGAAAGAACCTCCTATATCAGGGATGTTAATTCCCTTTTCCATGCCTCATTTTTTCTTATCTATCACATGACCGTTTGGGAACAGATATCCCAGAAATCTTCTAGGGGTATGATCCTTCAAATAAAAACTTTCCAGCATTACACTACATTTCTACAGCAGCCCAAAAAGTTCTGGAGAGTTGCTTTTTAGTGTTAATACATTCTTTTTTCCTGATTTTTAAAAGTAAGTTATTATGGGAACACTTTAATTCTGCATATTGTGAAGAGAGTCAGGTGTTAGCCTGGGCATTAAAAGAAGAAAAATAAAATTCCAATCTTTAGAAGCCAAGTATACACCTAAAGTATTTCACTTTAATCCTTCATGCCTGGCTTCTGATTGCTTCCAGCTCAGATGGCAGAAAGCAATTTTCAGCTAAGTGCTTAACTCCAGTAGTTTGCTTTCACATCTGGACCTCCAGGGCCCTACTTATACATCCCATCATGTAAAGTGTCTCCACAATTCTCTGCCTTTCTTGGAAGAACACATCCTTGGAGGTTTTACATGGCTTTCCATTTCAATCACTACATTAAGTTCAAAGTGCTGAACTTTTTCTTGCTTTTCCTATTTTATGAACTACTACATTTCTTATGATGAACCTAGAAAAGAAAAAAAAAATTCTCATAATTTAATTTCTGTCACATTAGATGTGTTTATCTGTTTAATCAAAAACAACAGAATTCTAAGATGCATATTGATGATCAGTTTACAACTGCAAAATGGAATTCAGAGCCAGGCAAAATGACTATGACAAATTCTATATGCCACATGTAGGTAGAAACTAAAAATCTATGGGTGGTTCTGCAAAGATGATCCATAATCTCAGTGGGATAAAGATAAGGGTAAAAGTAGGAATTGGCCATAAATAGTGCATCTTTAAATTCATCTTTAAATTTATTTATTGGAACCTAGAGCATCCTCATGAGACAACACTGTTGCTCATGTAGAGAGTCACATAGGAACATGATGGTCAGTGGTCACTTTTGATTCCCTACAATAAGTGTAAAAAGTTTTACACAGAAATTATGGAAAAAATTCAGAGCATTAATATGTAGTTTTGATAAAGAAATCTGAGGATTTCAGTGAAAAGCTTGGACCAAATTTAGAAACAAGGAAAGATATATTGAAGAATCTTAGTAGAATGATGTGGCCAAAGGTGAGAGCAAAACAATGTCAGGAACACTGAAACACAATCTTCATATCAATACATTTAAAAATGTTTAATTAACTTATAAACTGTTTAACAATTAATTTCAAACTTGGAGGAAAATTTTGTGGTTTTTCCATAACTGGGTTTTAATACATATATATTCTTATCAGTAGAAAGTGAAAGAACTGCAGATAAACATTTAAAAAAATGTTAGTCATTGCCAGAGAAATAAAATGAAAAAGTGGAATTGCAACAGAAAACTAGAGATATTTTTATGTCTCTGATTATGAGAACTGAAAAAGATGTAATCTGAATTTGAAAGCAGAAAATGGTAGGGTAGATCTATAAAGGAAGAAAGGTAATCATCTCAAATAAGTGAATACTTTGGGGCAAATGGAAGGATCTCCTAGACACAGCACATATTTATAGAAAAATTCTCATTACTATAGTACATATGTATACTTAGTTTTACAATGACATAAACTGGTGCCTTAAACAAACAAACAAACAAAAAGACCCAAACACTCAAGTTCTAACACTGGCAGTTAGCAGGCAGAGGAACTGACTCATTTTAGCAAGATAGGGGCAACTTATATAACAGCAAATATAAACCTGAGAAAATGACAGGTTTAAGTTGTAGAAAGATTTATTTAAAACATTATATTCATTTTGACATTGCATATTGTGGTCAAGATTTCAGGTAAATGTATAAGTTTAAAGGCCTCCTGCTGCTCAAATTACATTCATTAAAATGTATCAACAGGTAAATATGAAATAGTCTGCAATTTTTAGATTGTTCATAATGAAAGGTGCTTCATTGCTTCAGAAAACAGCCTTCAGTTCTAACAATTTCTTAGTTATTTCTTGATGATGATGTCTTTAGAGAGCATTTACTTCCAAATGACAAAATTCAGAACTCAACTTAAAGATTAATGTGGCTATAAACCATTAATATAACCCAATATATGGGATAGAGCCTTCTCATTTATGCATTGACCCAAAGGAACATCTCAGTCTTTTTTAAAAGATACTTTAAACATCCTTATGTTTTTTTAAAAATTTTTGGCCATACCACACAGTATGTGGGATCTTAGGTCCCCCCAAGGATTGAACCCATGCCCCCTGCCTTGGAAGCAGAAACTTAACCATGGGACACCCAAGGAAGTCCCTAACTCCTCAGTCTTAGAATAAACACAGCCTACTATGAAAAGAGCATATACTTTAAAAAGTAAATTTATAAAGCCCACTGTTTGTTTTATTATACATTTGGAAAATCTTGAGAAATTGGTGATAAGAAAATATGTTGAACTTAGAATGACTTTGTTGAAAACAACTGCTATTCTATTTTACTCTTTCCAATATTTAGTTCAAAACTCTGTAGACATTCTCAGTGTTAGTAAATCCCAGAGAATTTGTATATTTGCCTACATAAATTATAAAGCTTATTTTGAAATCAGAAAGTATGGTGCCTCCAACTTTTTGATCTCAAATTTTATTACAAAGCTATAGTATTTAAAACAGCATAGCATTTGCATAAAAATAGACATGTTGACCAATGGAACAGAATAGAGAACCCCCCAAAAAAACCCACGCATATATTGCTAACTGATCTTCCACAAGGTGCCAAAAATATACAATAGAGAAAGGACAATCTCTACAACAAAAGGTGCTGGAAAAACTGGACATTCACATGAAAAAGAATGAAATTCAATCCATATTGTACACCATACATGAAAAATTAATTCAAAATGGGTTAAAGATTAAACTCAAGACTTGAAACTGTAAGACTCACAGTAGAAAACATGAGAGGGAAAACTTCATGACATTGATCTTGGCAATGATGTTTCGGCTATGACAAAAAAAGCACTGGCAATAAAAGCAAATATGGACAGGTAGGACTACATCAAATTAAAAATCTTCTGCACAACAAAGGAAATAATCAACATAATTAAAAGAATGGGAGAAAATATTTGTGGACCATATATCTAATCAGGGTTTCCTATGAGAAACATGGGCTTCCCAGGTAGCTCAGAGGTAAAGAATCTGCCCGTTACGCAGGAGACTGCCCACAGTGCAGGAGATGTAGGTTTGATCCCTAGGCCAGGAAGATTCCCAGAGAAGGAAAAGGCAACCCAATCCTGTATTCTTGCCTGGAAAATCCCATGGACAGAAGAACCTGGTGGCTGCAGTCCATGGGGTGTAAGAGACAGATGTGACTTAGTGGCTAAACCACCACCACCATGCAGAACATATAAGGAACTCCAAAAACTCACTAATAAAAAGAAATTAAAAAAACTAACTTAATAATGGGTGAAAGAGTTGAGCAGATATTTCTCCAAAGACACACAAATAGCCAAGAGGTATATGAAAGATGCTAAACATCACTACTCATCAAAGAAATGAACGTCAAAGCTACAGTGATATATCATCTCATACCTGACAGGATGTCTCTTATTGAAAAATCTAAGCATAGCAAATACTGAAAAGGATGTGGAGAAAAGGAAACCCTTGTAAATTTTTGGTGGAAATATAAAATGATCAAGCTGCTATAGAAAACAGTATGCTGCTGCTGCTGCTAAGTCACTTCAGTCATGTCCGATTCTGTGTGACCCCATAGACAGCAGCCCACCAGGCTCCCCGTCCCTGGGATTCTCCAGGCAAGAACACTGGAGTGGGTTGCCATTTCCTTCTCCAATTCATGAAAGTGAAAAGTGAAAGTAAAGTCTCTCAGTCGTGTCCGACTCTTAGCGACCCCACGACTGCAGCCTACCAGGCTCCTCCGTCCATAGGATTCTCCAGGCAAGAGTACTGGAGTGGGGTGCCATTGCCTTCTCCGAGAAAAGAGTATAGAAGTTACTAAAAAATTAGAAACAGAACTACTATATCATTCTGAAATCTTACTTCTGGGTATATATACAAAGGAGTCAAAATCAGGATCTCAAACTTATATCTGCACACCAATATTCATTACAGCATTATTCACAAAAGCCAAGATTTGGAAGTTACCTAAATGTCCTTTGACGGATTAATGGATTAACAAAAAATGATATATTTATATACAGAATGGAATATTACTCAGCCTTTAAAAAGGAGATCCTACCATTTGCAACAACATGGATGAACCTGGAAGACAGTATACTAAATGAAGTAAGCCAATCACAGAAGAACAAATACATCATCGTTCTACTTAGGTGAGGTATCTTAAATAGTCAAACTCATAGAAACAGAGTATAACATTCCTCTACAGGAGCAAGTGGGAAGAGGAAATAGGGAGTTGATCGAAATGTATAAAGTTTCAGTTATGCAACACAAATAAACTCTAGAAATCTTCTGTACCACATTGTACCTATATTTAACAATTGTGTATTGTGCATTTAAAATGTTGGTGAGAGTAGATCTCATGTTAAATGTCCTTTTACAATTAAAAAAAACAAAATTGTAAACACTAAAATACAGCAAAATTCACCATGAAGTAGTAGAATTTAGGAACAAAAAGCTCAAGAAAGAGCATTCTACTTACCATTTCCCTTATATTTATATGAAACACTATAAATTTTATGGAAAGAAATTCTGTTATGAAATAGTGGTAAAAGCTCTAACTATAACTTATTATAAAAATTACGGTAGGTTTCCACAAATATTTCCTTCTTTATAAGTCTTTCTTCAGTACTGGTAGATACAAGGGAGAAAGATGAGCAATGATATTAAAATTCTGTATTTAGAATACTCACTATTAAAAATGGACAGGAGAGTTTCCTTTCTATTACCATTGGTTATCTAAGATCTCCAAACTCAAACATGGAATTAGGATTTGATAACAGTTTGACATTGCTTAGTTCCACTTTCTTATAGCAATTTCTTTTTGACCTCAAATAATAAAAAACAAGGGCATTAAATCTGCAGGCTTGCCTTGTAAGAGAATGTTTAGAATAAAGCAACTTTTTTCAAGGGACCAAATACATTCTTCATTTTCACGACAAGGCTTCTTGAAAATAAATCAGCATTATAAGACAAGGCAAAAAAACAAAATGAAACTAAGATGAATGCTCTGCTGCAATACCACTGACCTTAGATCTGGACAAGAAAGGCTCCTTCTGTGCCATTCACTTCAGAATACCCACATATCACAAAGACAAGGCACCTAGAGACACTTTTATTCAATTTCACAAGTGGATTTTTGTTTTGTTTGCTTAGGGATGGTGTGTCTGGTTAAGTAACTGGCTAGTAGATTGAGAGGATTACTCTAAGAGTGAGCCCCACGGCCAGAGAATGCAAGTGCGAGTGCCTAAAGGCTAGGGTGGGGTGTGTGGGGAGAAAGACCACAACTTTCTACCCCGGAAAACTGGAAAACATATATAAAGTTGGTTCTCAAAATCATCACATGATGGATCTCAGACTGGATTCTGCCAACAATCAGACGACTGTGGTACTCCCCTTCCCCTTCATCTTTGATGGTCTAGTTTAGGAAGGACAACCTAGAAATCCTGAGCTAGAAAAAGAGAAGTGATTGGGTGTAAATACACTGACCTGGGCTTCTTGGGAGGTTTGTCTGCTCTGTCATGCAGGTGGGTTCAGATCTGGGATTGAGTGGAGCTTTGATTTTCCTGTTCCGCCAGATCCAGTTCACTCAGGGCAGGAGAGAGCTCCTTCCAGATCCTGGTTATAAGGACCATCACTAGGCAGCGGGCTGGGACTCCTGGGTGGGAACATGAATATAGGGGCATGGACATAAATTGGTGTAAACATTCAAACATATAGGAGTCTGACACAGTGGTCAGAAACTGTGTACTTTTACTCTGTACATGGATGAGCATATTCTGTATTCTACAGGCAGATTCAGGCAGATTCTGCAGTTTGTCCAATTGTTGTACTTTTCCTACATTCTGATTTCCCATAGTCTTTTTTTCCTCACAAATTAATGAATAATCTATTTTTTATTCTAATAACTTATCTCAGCCTACTCTAAAATTTTCCCCACCAAAAAAGGAAAAATATGTATATATATATATATATATGTATATATATATCCCATGTCTTTCCACTGTGCCCTTGGCAGTGTCCTATTCCATGCAAAAGGTATTTTGGAAATGTCTTTGAATTGTTAGAACTGCCAAGGAAGGCTCAATGGGACCTGCCTAAGCTGCTTAGAGTCCAGTCCTCTGTGGGTTGGAGAGTCTTAGGCTATTTGTGAGTGGAAGGGTAAGAGCTGGCAGCCTCGATGCCTTGGATCTTTACCATGCACTTCAACCACAGCCTCTCCCTCCATTTCAGAGGAAATCTCATAGCCACTTACATAGTTACTTCAACTTAAAAGACGTTGCTGACTCAGAGTTTGCATTTGCCTGATAGTATGTTACCATTTTATCCTTTCTTCCTTATCGTATCCTTTTAGATATTTATTGCATTTCTATTTATTTCATTTCCAGTAAAAAGGCAGGCAGGAAGCAACATTAAAAGCACTGTAAATTATGGAGATATGTCTGTGAACAGGAGCTCAACAGAGAGATTAAACTTGAATTTTCTAAGACAGAATTCTTGTCAAATCTTGACTGACAGAATAAGTAACATTTGTTCAACAGGCATAGACAGGTATATACGTAACATTCTTCCATCAAATTAGAACAGGAACACGGCCTGCCTGGAGATTATCAGCTTAATTTCTACAGAAACTCTTCAAGAGGGTGTTTTTTGTTTGTTTTTATTGAAGTTTCAGTATAATACAATATTATATTATTTTCAAGAGTACAACACACTTGTTCAATAATTTACAGATTATGCACCAAGGTTATTATAACATTACTGACTATAGTCCCTGTCACATCCCTGTGACTTATTTATTATTAATATGTAACTTGTAGTTTGTACCTGTGAAGCCCCTGTACCCATTTTGTCCATCCCCACTACTCTCTGGCAACCATTAATTTGTTCTGTGTATATGTAAATCTGTTTCTGTTTTGTTATATTTTTAAGTTATTTTCCATTTATTTCTTATGCTACTCATAATAAACCTGTCAGGTAGACATTTTTATAAATAAAGAAACTCAAATTGAAAGAGTTTAAATGACTTGTCTTAGCTCACTGAGTAATAGCAGGTAATGAAATCTCTTAACATCCTGTTTCTCTAGATTTCACATAATATCAATATTAAAATCAAAAACAGAAGACACAGTTTTAGAATAAAATTTACCATGTTACACAGGTCAACAAAAATATCTGAGAGGTCAAGTTCTCTCAGGTTATTTTTACAAGTTTTTATTTTGTAGCCTAACAGAATCCAATTCAATGACTATATAAAGGTTTTACTTCTTATTTAATTAGTCCAACTAGAGAAATTAAATTATTAAAATACATTATGTGTATCTTGAATCTAGATGATGAAAATAATTATCAAGTACTTTCCATTTTGTCAAATTTCTAAAAGCCATGGTTTTAGAAAGCAACAAACTTTAGGCTTTCCCTGGTGGCTCAGTGGTAAAGAATCTGCCTGCCAATGCAGAAGGCATGGTTGGATCTCTGGTCTGGGTAGATCCATGTGCTGCAGAGCAACTACGCCCTCGTACCACAACTGTTAAGCTTGTGCTCTAGAGCCCAGGAGCTGCAACTAATGAACCCATGTCCTGCAAATACAGAAGCTCAAAAACCCTGGACCCATGTTCTGCAACAAGAGAAGCCACTGCAAAGAGAAGCCCATGCACCATTAACTAGAGCATAGACTTAGGAGCAGCAGCAGCAGCAGCTCTAACTAGTTTCCCCAACTAGAGAAAAGCCTGCTCAGCAATGAAGACCCAGCACAGCCAAAAACAAATAATAAATACTTTTTAAAAAAATTTCAAAAGCAACAAATTTTAAATTTTACCCTGTTATAAAGAAAAGGGACTAATGACTTGCATATTACTTTGTATGAAATTGAATGTTAGCTGCTCAGTCATGTCTGACTGTAGCCTGCCAGGCTCCTCTGTCCATAGGATTCTCCAGGTAAGAATATTGGAGTGGGTAGCCATTCCCTTCTCCAGTACACCATATATATTTATGTGTGGTAAATAAAAGGAATTATGTTCTGTGATCATGGAGCTGCTTCTAAATATTTGGTTCAGTAAAGGCAACCAAAACATGATTATTTCCTCTCACCAAGGAGTGAATACTTCTGGATTTAGGTAAACCAGTCTTTAACCCCGAAGCAGTTACAGATGGCTGATTCTTGTTGAGACAAGCAAAAATCCTTTCTGCGCTAGGGAAGAAACTGACTTTTTTCCCTTCAGCATTTCCTAATGCAAAATAAGTCAGTGTATTTATGCTCCCATCAGTTCAGTTCAGTTCAGTCGCTCAGTCGTGTCTGACTCTTTGTGACCCCATGAATCGCAGCATGCCAGGCCTCTCTGTCCATCACCACCTCCCGGAGTCTACTCAAACTCATGTCCATTGAGTCGGTGATGCCATCCAGCCATCTCATCCTCTGTCATCCCCTTCTCCTCCTGCTTCCAATCCCTCCCAGCATCAGAGTCTTTTCCAATGAGTCAGCTCTTCACATGAGGTGGCCAAAGTACTGGAGTTTCAGCTTTAGCATCATTCCTTCCAAAGAACACCCAGGACTGATCTCCTTTAGAATGGACTGGTTGGATCTCCTTGCAGTCCAAGGGACTCTCAAGAGTCTTCTCCAACACCACAGTTCAAAAGCACCAG
>NW_011495034.1:10163108-10164426 GCF_000754665.1 Bison bison bison | reverse complement strand
AGCTATCTAGGTTGGTCATAACTTTCCTTCCAAGGAGTAAGCATCTTTTAATTTTGTGGCTGCAATCACCATCTGCAGTGATTTTGGAGCCCCCAAAAATAAAGTCTGCCACTGTTTCCACTGTTTCAGCATCTATTTCCCGTGAAGTGATGGGACTGGATGCCATGATCTTCATTTTCTGAATGTTGAGCTTTAAGCTAACTTTTTCACTCTCCTCTTTCACTTTCATCAAGAGGCTTTTGAGTTCCTCTTCACTTTCTGCCATAAGGGTGGTGTCACCTGCATATCTGAGATTATTGATATTTCTCCCAGCAATCTTGATTCCAGCTTTTGTGCTTCTTCCAGCCCAGCGTTTCTCATGATGTATTCTGCATAGAAGTTAAATAAGCAGGGTGACAATATACAGCTTTGACGACTCCTTTTCCTATTTGGAACCAGTCTGTTGTTCCACGTCCAATTCTAACTGTTGCTTCCTGATCTGCATATAGGTTTCTCAAGACGCATTTCAGGTGGTCTGGTATTCCCATCTCTTTCAGAATTTTCCACAGTTTATTGTGACCCACACAGCTTCCATACTACATATTAAATGAGATAAAAGAGGGCTTATCTTCTTGTGTCATCTTCTTATAAAAACATATAGTTTAGTAAATATTGTTAATATATTCTCAAATATAATTATAATTATATATGTATTAATTATATATAATTATATATGTGTATATATAATTATACAAATGTAATTATATTTGTGGAACTTTTGATAACAACTAAAACTTTCATAAAGCTATGTAAAGGTCTTATGTGTCTGGTTACCCTTTACACCCTATACTTTTCTTTCCTTCTTTAAAAAATATTTCCATATATGTTTTATAATTTGCTAATATTTGACTTCATGGCCATTCAAATACCAGTTAGCCAAATCTTTTCAAGTAACTCAAATATTTTTCAAAGTCTTTAGCTATATGTGTTTTGGGCTTGGAGTGCTATAATAGATATAAAACTCTGCTGCTGCTGCTGCTGCTGCTAAGTCGCTTCAGTCGTGTCCGACTCTGTGTGACCCCATAGACGGCAGCCCATCAGGCTCCACCATCCCTGGGATTCTCCAGGCAAGAACACTGGAGTGGGTTGCCATTTCCTTCTCCAATGCATGAAAGTGAAAAGTGAAAATGAAGTCGCTCAGTCGTGTCCGACTCTTAGTGACCCCATGGACTGCAGCCTACCAGGCTCCTCCGTCCATGGGGTTTTCCAGGTGAGAGTACTGGAGTGGGGTGCCATTGCCTTCTCCAAAACTCTATTTCTGGGTCTTGCAGTGGGAAGT
>NW_011495034.1:10159821-10163008 GCF_000754665.1 Bison bison bison | reverse complement strand
GCTCAGTCGTGTCCGACTCTTAGCGACCCCATGGACTGCAGCCTACCAGGCTCCTCTGTCCATGTGATTTTCCAGGCAATAGTACTGGAGTGGGGTATAAAACTCTAAAAAACATTTATTCATATACAGGCTTTCAACTTGTGAAAAACCACGGCAGCTCACTCCAGTGTTCTTGCCTGGAGAATCCCATGGACAGAGGAGCCTGGCAGGCTCAGTCCACAGGGTTACAAAGAGTCGGACATCACTGAAGAGTCTTAGCGTGACTCATGCAACATGAGCAAATACTGTTTGTTTAAAAAAAAAAAAGTGTCATTACATATTTAACTTAGAAACTGGAATCTAAGTATCTCTGAGAGAAGGTGGAAAAATCTAATGCTATTAAAAATCCAACACTTGTTTCTGCTATGTGTCATTCACTTCCCTAACTATACAGATTGATATCAGTTGTGAGGGGAGGCCTTAGGCAAACAGAAGTAGATGTTTTGGGGGTTATTGCCTTCCCACATTCCTCACGTCTACTTCAGCTAGTCTCTGTCTGCATTTATTTGCTCCTGTGCTGGAGCTTATACATCCTACAGCACACATTCAGGGTCTAAGAAGTCAGCAGGTAAATTATCTTAATTCATTAGATTTTACTAAAGGTCATTTGGAGAACTACTCTCATGAATTATACATACATAAGCAATATACTTGCATTTTAACTTTGTCTCCTACAGATACTGTCCACATATGTAATATTTATTTATGACTAAAGATTTAAGCAACCTTGCTGCTACTGCTGCTAAGTCGCTTCAGTCGTGTCTGACTCTGTGTGACCCCAGAGACCGCAGCCCATCAGGCTCCCCCATCCCTGGGATTCTCCAGGCAAGAATACTGGACTGGGTTGCCATTTCCTTCTCCAATGCTTGAAAGTGAAAGGTGAAAGTGAAGTCACTCAGTCGTGCCCGACTCTTAGTGACCCCATGGACTGCAGCCCACCAGGCTCCTCCGTCCATGGGGTTTTCCAAGTGAGAGTACTGGAGTGGGGTGCCATTGCCTTCTCCAAAACTCTATTTCTGGGTCTTGCAGTGGGAAGTCAACTTTGTTATTCTGTACATTTCCTCTCAGTCTTTCCTCCCACAAACTGGTCACAGAGGCTGCAGATTCTAAAGTGGGCTTTATTTGCATTTGTACAGGCTATCCTTTATGTATCTAAACATAATAAAAGTCAATAAAGTGAGCTGCAACTTGGTTACTTCCTGAAGCTATAGACCATCTAATTTACCTCTGTAACCTCACTACCTAGCATAACACCTGAGGTACAACGGATGCTTGATATATTTTTGTCGAGTGTACAAATAAATAAATGTATGAATGAGTAAGTGAATAAGTGAATAGGTATTATAATACATGGGAATAGAAACTAGGTGTTGTGCTCTCAAATATGTTCAAAGTTTACATTATTAGGAATTACAATTCATCTACAGCTGAATTTAATTTAATAATTCTCTAATAAAAGGCCTTAGTCATATTTTTTTTTTTTGGATGGGGAAATTTTCCCTTAAGTTTCATACACTTTTAGAGAGGTCATCAGAAAATGTTATGTTCAATCACCCTTGATCAGATCTGATAAATATTCTACCCATTACCTACCCTCACTAAAGTGTTTAAACAACACCAAGAAATAAACTGGGGCTTCTTAGCTCAGTGGTAAAGAACCTGCCTGCCAAAGCAGGAGACACAGAAGACAAGGGTTCAATCCCTGGGTCAGGAAGATACCTGGAGGAAGAAATGGCAACTCACTCCAGTACTCTTGCCTGGGAAATTCCAAAGACAGAGGAGCCTGGCTGGCTACAGTCCATGGAGCCCCAAAGAGTAGGACATGATTGAGCAACTGCATACACATGATAAATAAATTATTTTCGTATAAATGCATATGCATTAAATCTTGGTACATATATATGCACATTAAAGATACATATTCATTAATGCATATATTATAATTACATTGTTAGTAGTTAGGAGACATGAAATGGAATATTAATATCTTTCAAACTTTAAAAAGATTACATTTTATAACAACAGGAAACTAAAACTTAATTCCTCTTTCTCCAGATAAGGAAATAAAAATTTAAATGAGAAAAGTGATTTCCTCAGAGCTGCACAGCTAAGCAGAGCTCAGTATATTCCCAATTCTAAATCCCAAATCAATGTCCTCTTAATTAAAAGATGATAATTATCCCTATGCTGCTGCTGCTGCTAAGTCACTTCAGCCATGTCCGACTCTGTGAGACCCCATAGAAGGAAGCCCACCAGGCTCCCCCACCCCTGGGATTCTCCAGGCAAGAACACTGGAGTGGGTTGCCATTTCCTTCTCCAATGTACGAAAGTGAAAAGTGAAAAGGAAGTTGCTCAGTCGTGTCCGACTCTTAGCGACCCCATGGACTACAGCCTACTAGGCTCCTCCATCCATGGGATTTTCCAGGCAAGAGTACTGGAGTGGGGTGCCATTGCCTTCTCCGATTATCCCTATCAGATCAGATCAGATCAGATCAGTCACTCAGTCGAGTCTGACTCTTTGCGATCCCATGAATGGCAGCATGCCAGGCCTCCCTGTCCATCACCAACTCCCAGAGTTCACTCAGACTCACGTCCATCGAGTCAGTGATGCCATCCAGCCATCTCATCCTCTGTCATCCCCTTCTCCTCCTGCCCCCAATCCCTCCCAGCATCAGAGTCTTTTCCAATGAGTCAACTCTTCGCATGAGGTGGCCAAAGTACTGGAGTTTCAGCTTTAGCATCATTCCTTCCAAAGAAATCCCAGGGCTGATCTCCTTCAGAATGGACTGGCTGGATCTCCTTGCAGTCCAAGGGACTCTCAAGAGTCTTCTCCAACACCACAGTTCAAAAGCATCAATTCTTCGGTGCTCAGCCTTCTTCACAGTCCAACTCTCACATCCATACATGACCACAGGAAAAACCATAGCCTTGACTAGATGAACCTTTGTTGGCAAAGTAATGTCTCTGCTTTTGAATATGCTATCTAGGTTGGTCATAACTTTCCTTCCAAGGAGTAAGCGTCTTTTAATTTCATGGCTGCAGTCACCATCTGTAGTGATTTTGGAGCCCAGAAAAATAAAGTCTGACACTGTTTCCACTGTTTCCCCATCTATTTCCCACGAAGTGGTGGGACCGGATGCCATGATCT
>NW_011495034.1:10145133-10159721 GCF_000754665.1 Bison bison bison | reverse complement strand
AATCTTGATCCCAGCTTGTGTTTCTTCCAGCCCAGCGTTTCTCATGATGTACTCTGCATAGAAGTTAAATAAACAGGGTGACAATATACAGCCTTGACATACTCCTTTTCCTATTTGGAACCAGTCTGTTGTTCCATGTCCAGTTCTAACTGTTGCTTCCTGACCTGCATACAGGTTTCTCAAGAGGCAGATCAGGTGGTCAGGTATTCCCATCTCTCTCAGAATTTTCCACTGTTTATTGTGATCCACCCAGTCAAAGGCTTTGGTATAGTCCATAAAGCAGAAATAGATGTTTTTCTGGAACTCTTTTGCTTTTTCCATGATCCACTGGATGTTGGCAGTTTGATCTCTGGTTCCTCTGCCTTTTCTAAAACCAGCTCAAACATCAGGAAGTTCACGGTTCACATATTGCTGAAGCCTGGCTTGGAGAATTTTGAGCATTACTTTACTATAGTAGTATTAAAAATTTTTTTATTTATTTAAGAGAGAGCATTTTGGGAGTGAAATTCACAAGATCTCAACATCCTATGCTAATGATAGAGCCTAAGTGCAGCAGTATTAAGTTGATTTAAAATTGTGCCATTTCAGATATTTGATAATTCATTCATTTTAGTAAACATTTATTGACACTACTTTGAGTTAGGCATTTGACAAGGAAATGAACATTAGTGAGATGGACATGTGCGTGTATCAACAGATAAATTATAGAACAAGGTCCTAAGAAATGAGCAGAATAGGGGGAACAAATGATAAAATCTTGTATCTTTAAAATTTAGAAATGCTCTGTTGTTACAAAATTTACCTGTAGTTTGCCAAATTGAGAGTTAAGGAAACATTGATCGCAGGAAAAAGATTTAAATTAGAATCAGACTTTGGAAGAGATGCATAGGCTAGAATCTTGGAGGATTCCAAACACGAAGCTTCTGTCAAGAAACCACATGTGTACATGATAATACGTATGAATTATTACCAACTCAAGAAGTTCTAGATATCCATGCTTATGTCTGGAACCTGAATTGAGTGACCTATTCATGAGGCTGGACTCAATCTCTAGAACCATACCTTCAACTCCTCCAGAAGACCTAGGCTGTCTTCACATGGCAAAATCCCCAAACCTCCAATCACATGATGGGTGACTTTGGAAGAGCCAGCTCCCTAAGATTATCGATTATGTATGGCCCCACTCTGAGTCATCTTTTGGATTGCATGATGAAAAACAGGAATAACAAAGATACTCTTATCATTTGGGTTACTTCCCACGAGCTAAAAACAGGTTAGCTCTAGGAGCTGTAAACAAAGGCAAGTCTGTCTTTCAGCAAGACTAAATTATAACACAGAATTATATGTAATTTATAGATAATCCAATTTTTCATTCTATAACCTGTCAAATCTAATCTCTAATTAAACATTTTATTTGTGCATATAACTAAAATTATTTTCATGGTGTGAAAGAAAATCAAAATAGAGTTTATATTGCTAAGAGAGTCCTCTAAAATGGAGCCAGGAGGCTGTTGAGGCAGTGTGACTCCACATCAGCCGGGATGGAATCTGACCTTTGACCATTTTTCGTCTTAGCACAGGCATCCAGAACACTGTCTGCCCAATGTTTCAGAAACTCCAGATGTTTATTGGAACTTTAACCTAAAAAATCCCGACAATCCATCCCTTAAAGATAAATATTTCCTTTCTTGTGTCAGAGTCAATCATAATTCTTGTCAGACAGCTTTAACAAGCTTATGATTTTTGCCTTTCTAAGTCCCTTACTCTTTCTCTTCCCCGAAATATTCTTTTGGTTTTACCTGAATCTGTCTCCTGAATTGTAATTCTTAAGACTCCAAATAAACTTTTCTTTGCAGTCTTCTATATTTTCACTGACTTAATGGACATGAACTTGAGCAAACTCCAGGAGACAGTGGAGGACAGAGGAGCCTGCTGTGCTACAGTCCATGGGGTTGCAAAGAGTCAGACACAACTTAGTGACTGAACAACAATATGTTTTCTTGCTCAACAATGAGATTCTTCTCATTTCTTTCAACATATTTTCAAACAAAGATATTTCCAAATAGAGAAAGGTGCAAAAACGAAACTGTCATATGGAGGAAGAGATTTCCTGAAGACTAAATATTCAACATCTGAATAATTATATGCAACAATAAATTCAGTTATTGACTATCTCCTATGGTCAAGGCATTGAGCTAAATACTGGAGAGAGATTCACACAAATGACATTCTCTACCCTCAAATGGTGCCCGTTCTATTATACTAATGGAAACAAGCGTAACTAACTATGATATAGAAAGAGCACAGTAAAGCACTCTTTTACAAGTGCAAAGGACTCTGAGACAAAAATCTGGAAGAAAGGATTGCACTAAGGTAATAGCATAAAGGCAGTTAAATTTGAGTGAGGTTCTGAAGGATAAGGGTTTCTTATAGGAGACCGCGGGGAGAAGTTCATTTCTGTGAAAGGTACAATGAGAAAGCTATAGAGTACTCTGCTAACTCACTTCAGTCGTGTCCGACTCTGTGTGACTCCATAGACGGCAACCCACCAGGCTCCCCCGTCCCTGGGATTCTCCAGGCAAGAACACTGGAGTGGGTTGCCATTTCCTTCTCCAATGCATGAAAGTGAAAGTGAAGTCGCTCAGTCACGACCCCATGGACTGCAGCCCACCAGGCTCCTCCATCTACGGGATTTTCCAGGCAAGAGTACTAGAGGACTAGAAATGTATTTGGGAAGAAGGGAACAAGGGATAATAGATGGAATATGTGGATGTAGAACATAATTTGAGAAAGAAGTCTAAGGTTAGACTGTGTAGGACTTTGAATTTCATGACAGTGGCTGTTGAACCTTTCTTATAAGCAGTCAGATGTTTTACTCATTGCAATGGTTAATTTAAATAGAGTGCTGGTAGAGTAATGTTGGGTTGGCCAAAAAGTCTGTTCTGGTTTTTCCATAAGATATTAAAGAAAAACTAAGATACACCTTCTGGCCATCCCAATATTTTTCCCTTGGGGAAAAAAAAATAGATACAGTGAGTAATATGCTCATATACTGACTTATTAAAGTAAGGTTTATCCAGGTAATAAGATACTGAAGGCAATATGCTACCTCATAGACCATGAACATATGAAGTATGCTTCCTTCACTATTTTTATTATTTGGGTAAACCATAACTTCAATAAGCTATTGTATTATTCTCATCAGTTTTCCATAATTATAGAATGACTGAAGTGCAGAAATACAGAAGAAATTTTAGGGTATTTGCTCAAACCATTTACAGTCAGTCAATCAAACCATGTAATATTAGAAGAGTTTGTTCATGGATTTATTTGAGATAGAATTTTCTGTGTTTTACTCTTTCTTATAAAATGTTCTTGGAGGAAAGGAGATAGTTTACTTTCTATTTGTATGGACTATATAAATGTTAGAAGATGAGCCATATACACATAAAAGGAAAGTGTTTAAAGCAAATCTGTGGCACTCGTTGAGGGCCCAAATGATTTTCTTTCACAAGCTGTTGACCTCTACATCTGGAACTATCTGTGTCTCAAAAAACTTTCTCTTATCTATTATCTTTCTCTTATCTATTATGTGTGTATGTGTGTGTTTCCTATAGTATTGGTGTTTAGCAGAGTTCTAATAATTAAAAAATTACCTTTTCAATTCATATAGTTGATAAGTACTTTTGAAATGAAGCAAGTCCAGCATTTATCCTGGGATTAACACATTGCCATTTACAAAATGTTTCCTTTTTTCTCCTAAAGCCACCTTTCACTTTCACAGTGATTTTCTCAAAATTTCGAATTAGATGATTAAGTAGCACTTTTTCATTTTACTATTTCTTATATTTTCTATTATCTGTACTTTGCCAAATTTACATATTATTTGATTTTCAAATGTATCTTCTGCCCTATGATTGCAATGTGAGAGACTCGCATTCTATCCCTGGGTTAGGAAGATCCCCTGGAGAAGGAAATGGCAAGCCACTCCAGTATTCTTGCCTGGAGAATTTCATGGAAGAGGAGCCTAACAGGTTACAGTCCATGAGGTTGCAAAGAGTCGGGCACAATGGAGCGACTAAAACTACTATACAGTTGATCTATTTGAAAGCCATGTCATCTTCAGATTAGCTATCTCTGTCTTGAACTTAATCAAAAATTAAAAGTTTAATTTAGTGTGTATGATTAGGTTGACTGGCGTATATTCCACACTGTGAGTAAGAAAGAACTGAATCACAAATCCAGACTTTTTTAGAAAACATAGAAAGTAAATTACAAATGGAAAAAGATGAGAGCTGCAATTCTATTTTAAGAGGAGGTCTGGGTTTGTGGTAAGATTTATGGTAACATTTTTTATTCACCTGTAAAATATTAAGTACATTCTAATATAATATGAACTCTTTTATAAGTCACAAATTAAATAGCTTAGGCACACCAGCAGTCTTTCTTTCTTCTTCCCTCTCCTCATTCTTTCTTCTATACTACTCAGGAAGGGCCATCAGGCCACACATACCTGTCAAGAAGATGTGGCTATCTATTCAAGAGACCAAATTATCAATGGTTATTTATATTTAAACTTTAGATATCTAGTCATTTTTTATTTGCTTTTGTTGTTTAGTAATGGTGAATGAAAACTTCACAAACAAAACTTGAGAATTACAAATAAAGAAATCTCTCCAAGAAAAGATACCTAAAAGGAAATATCAAAACAAAAATGGCTAACTGAACAAGTATATCCTGCATATTCTGAGGTCACATGGAAATGTAAAGGAGTCAGGATAACCTGTACTAAAGGAATAACATTAATTTCAGTTTCCCATTAACTGATAAATCATGATGTCAAGGTCACATACTATTTGATGACGCTATTACTGCAAGTGTTGTATGGAACATATTACATGAGTATAGCTGCAGTCTCCCATTATTACAGATATCACCTGAATTTTGTAAGGACATAAGTTTCAAAGTAGGTATATGAATTAAAATGACATGCTCATAAATTTGCAAAGAGCTACCAGGGAAGCCCTACATTATAGTGTGTTACCTACTGAACAATTACAGGTCCCTGAAGTAGAAAGGGCAAAATTATTACTCCTTCAATAGAAAGAAATCTCGAAACTTCAAGTGATTTTATAATAAATAAAATATAAATCAGTGACAAACACCCAGTGTTCCACTGTCCAGGTACCATGACCCTTCCTCTCCTCCAGCCCGAATTTCCCAGAAACGACTAAGGCAATAGACTACGTGACCATATTTTAGGTCCAAACTCTAGACCCTGTGAAGGAAGTTCAGGCTCATAAGTGGCCATTATAGGCTACATTAAAAAATGGAAATAACATTCTCCCTGGCACTGAATTTGCCTTGAACTCCAGCACAGCCCTTTAGGAGCTAGGTATTGTTCAGCAAATTGTTTAATCTTACTGAGCCTCTGTTTTGCAAAATAGGCTTATTAAGGCCTGCCTTCACAGGATTTTGGTAAGGATTTGAGAAGGCATACTTATTTTTGTGTATTTGTTTTGAATGAGACTGCTATTATTATTAATTTAAAGTGATCATTTAATCAGTCCTCTGACAAAAGGAATCAAATGATATTCTCTTAATCAGATGATATTTTCATATATTGTCCTCATATAGACACTAAAGATTAGATATGCCAAGTAACTTGTTCAATATAACACTACTGGGAGAGTGACAAAGTCAGCGTGCAACCCTCATAAGCATAACTTCAAATCTCTTATTATTTTTGACTTTAACATGGAAATTGTAGTCCTGACGAGGGAAAGATGAAGGTCAAAAATAAACAAAAAGCAAAATGAGACTAACCTGTTAATTTTAGCCTTCTTTGTTGACTCGAAATAACATTGTTAAAGGTTAAACCAATAAAGGAAGCACTGATGGGAAGTGACATTTTTCCTTAGTGCTGAGGTCTTATTGCTTTACTACTTAATGTTTAAAAGAGGAAACTATAACTTTATGTTGGAGGAACAGGGCTGATAACCACTAAACTTTGAGCTCTATCTCAGTGGATCACTAGGCATCAGACAATCCAGACTTTATGAGGTCCTACTGATCACACTGTCACAAAGAAAGAAGCATTCTTGTCAAAAATGTATAATCTGTTGTGGTACCCAGTAAGCACCTCCTCCAAGTTAACAGCAACAACAAAAACTCAGCAAGCTTTTCATAGGAATTTCCAGGCTGCTTCTAAAATTTATTTGGAAATTCAAAAGTCTTAGAACAGCCAAAATATCTTTAAAAAATAAAAAAGGTTGAATGGCTCACAGTGGCTGATTTCAAGGCTATTAATAAAGTTACTTATTTGAAGTAATGCAGTATCTGTAAAGATGGAGAAATAGATCAAACAGGATAGAGGGTCCAGAAGGAGAAGTGCACATATACGGACAAGTAAATTTCTTAAAAGATGTAGAAGCAATTCTCTAGAGAAAGCATTGTCTTTTAATTAAATGACAATGGAATTACTGGATATTCATATGCAAAAATATAACATAGATCCATACCTCACACTGTTTGTAACTGTTAATGGATTGTAGCTGTAAATGTAAAACCTAAAACTATAATAGAAAAAACATAGAAGAAAAGCTTTATAATTTTAGGTCAGGGAAAGTTTTCACTGACAACACCAAAACACAATTCATAAAAGAAAAACAAAATAAAGATAAATGAGACTTCCTCAGAATTAAAACTTATGCTTCTCAAAAGACATCGTTAATGAAATTAAAAATAAAAATTATGGAGTGAAAGATAAAAACATAGACGAGGAAAGAAAATTGAAAACTATATCTTATAGAATTTGTATCTAGAATACATAAAGAACCCAAGGAGCAAGATTCATATATAAACCTCAAATCAGGACTCAGATAACCTATATTTGGAGTTGTCTGGGTACATATTGTATGGTGTGTATTTTTCAAAGGTCACTCCGGGCAAGGATGTATTTTTCCCTGGCCCTACTCTCAGGAATAACACCCAGCTTCCATTTCTCACCTCAGTAAATATGTCCTTCTTTCCAGGTAAATTGGCTCAAAAACAATCTTTATTTTGTTTTCTTCCCTCTTTTCTTCACTGCTAGATTTTCTTAGTCACCAAATTCTTCCAGCTATATCATCAAACTCTTCTTCTTATTTATATACTGCCCCCATATTTCTACTACTGTAGCGGAGTTTTAGAATATATCTTGTCAACCATAGCTGTATCTTCTCATCTGTGGTTTCTCCCCTCTACAATTCCTTTGACCAACTATTGCAATATTAGTGTTCTAAAAGAGATATGTGATCACATCATTAATCTCTGCCTCTGAAAATTTCAGGTTGTCTTCAATGTAAAGGAATGCATGGCATTTAAAGCCTTTCATAAATTCGTATTTATCCTTCCAACTTAGTTTCCTATAACACCTTGCTTATTAGATGTACTCGTTAGTCACATCTCTTATGCATGGATTGCCTGAATATCTCTTATGCATGGAATCTTCACCCAAATTGTATTCTCCAGCTAAGCTATCCATACCTCCAATCTATTATTCCCTAAATTTCCAGTTCAGAGTTCAGCTGTTATTCTTGAATAAATTTGTGTACATTTCCTCTGCTGAAATAAGTATTTCCTTCACATATATTATGTAAGGGCCATTATTATAATGTTAAAATTAATTTTTTAAAATGTATATCTCTCTTATTGAATTATAATTCTTAAAGTTTAAAAGTCTTGTCTTTTGAACCTCTGTATACCCACATACCCAATATTATACTTAGTTAAGTATTAAACGCTATATTTGTGGTAAATGCAATTACAAAGAAAACTAGGCTAGAGTCAGCAGTATCATATTTCTGCTCATCCACTGTTCTCAGAATAAGATAAACACTTTTTTAATAAGAGGCCTTGAAAATGGATAGAATAATTTAGAAGCAATTTAGACCACAACAAATACATTCAGGTTTGAAACTTCCAGAGCATGCAACTGTCAATATTAGTAAAGGAATTTATAATATGTACATGTCTTTAGAATGCTATATATGTGCATGTTTTTAGAATGTTCATTGCATCTTAATAAAATTAAAAATATTTTTTTAATTGTGTTTCTTAGTTTTGACTGTAAAGATACTGCATTATAATAAAACCTCATTTTCCCAAATCACATTTACTCCTAAGTAATGTTCCAATTATGTGAATTTTTTACTTGAAAATCCACAATCTTAAATGGTACATTGCATTATTAATTGATCAGCACCATACCAACAATATGAGAAAAAAAATCAAGAGTAATAGTTAGTCACCACGTTGTGGTTTTACCTGTCTTTAGATCACAACTTGAACATGGGCTGCATGATGCCTGACCAAAGTAAGAGGGAAATTTCCAGTATAGGCACCTTATGAACTGTGAAGTGTTTTCAAATTTATTTTTCTCTGAAATTCTGTCAACCCAAAACATCTACAGAGAGCATTTTCAGTGCAGTTGTAGACATAGAAAACTGAATAAATTAAGCTACCATTATCACAGGAAAGAAGTCTCTCTTAACCTGTCTTCACTCTAGTTGGTGTATCTGGATTTTTAAGAATTGTTGCACCTTAACTGTACAAGCCATGGCACCCCACTCCAGTACTCTTGCCTGGAAAATCCCATGTATGGAGGAGCCTGGTAGGCTGCAGTCCATGGGGTCGCTGAGGGTCGGACACGACTGAGGGACTTCACTTTCACTTTTCACTTTAATGCATTGTAGAAGGAAATGGCAACCCACTCCAGTGTTCTTGCCTGGAGAATCCCAGGGACGGGGGAGCCTGGTGGGCTGCGGTCTATGGGGTCACACAGAGTCAGACACGACTGAAGTGACTTAGCATCAGCAGCAACTGTACAAGCCACAGTTTAATGACTATGGATTATCTTTATGGGGAAAAAAAAAAAAAAGAGAGACACTTTTTCATTTATTTTCAAATTGGAATGCTCAAACTGTCTCCCTCTGGATCATTTTTTTTTAATCAGATACTTTCAATACTTAAGGACCACAATGCAATAGAATCCATGATTATTGTATTCTAGTGTGACTAAATATTTCTCTAGAGGAGGGTAGGAGATATTGGTGAGGAAAAAATAGAACAATATGTCCTTTTGATGATGTGACAATTGATGTATCATCTTTAAACTGTATACAAATGACACTATATACTGAAGTGACATTATCATTATTCTTGTTATGGAGACAATCACCCAGTGAAACACCAGTAAAGAATATTAAACTTAGAAGTAATTTGCACTGTTTTAATGTAATAGATTATTCATACACAAGGTAGTAAAGAAATCCAATTTGTAAGTAAATATTTTTACCAATAGAAGGGTTTCTTTATGGTCTACTGATAGAATGCCATAATTGTGTCCCCATAATGCAGACTATAGTGTTAATGTGGTAATTCTGTCAGCATAATGGGAAGGGAAAATACTAAGATGACAGTGTAAATGGAGGAAATCTTCATAACTAATAGATCTTCCTTCTCTTTCAAATGCTGTGTTTATTAGAAAGGTAAAAGTCTTAAAGAGATAGGAGTACCAGACCACCTTACCTGTCTCCTAAGAAACTTGTATGCAGGTCAAGATGCAATAGCTAGAACTGGATATGGAACACTGGACTGGTTCAAATTGGGAAAGGAGTACATCAAGGCTGTATATTGTCACCCTGATTATTCAACTTATATGCAGAGTACATCATGAAAAATGCTGGACTGGATGAAGCACAAGCTGGAATCAAGATTGCCAGGAGAAACATTAACAACCTCATATATGCAGAAGATACCACTCTAATAGCAGAAAGTGAAGAGGAATTAAAGAGCCTCTTGATGAGGGTGAAAGAGGAGAATGAAAAAGTTGGCTTAAAACTCAACATTTAAAAAAACTAAGATTATGGCATCTGGCCCCATCACATCATGGCAAATACATGGGAAAAAGTGGAAGCACTGACAGATTTTATTTTATTGGTCTCTAAAATCACTGCAGAGTATGACTGCAGTCATGAAATTAAAAGATGCTTGCTCCTTGGAAGAAAAGCTATGATGAACCTAGACAGCATATTAAAAAGCAGAGATATCACATTGCTGACAAAGTTGTGTGTGGTCAAAGCTATGGTTTTTCCAGTAGCCATGTAAGGATGTGAGAGTTGGACCATAAAGAAGGTTGAGTACTGAAAAACTGTTGCTTTCAAATTGTGGTGCTGGAGAAGACTCTTGAGAGTCCTGTGGACAGCAACGAGATCAAACTAGTCAATCCATAGGAAATCAACACTAAATAAGCATTGGAAAGACTGTTGCTGAAGATGAAGCCCCAGTACTTTGGCCACCTGATGCAAAGAGCCAACTCATTGGAAAAGACCCTGGGATTCTGGGAAAGATTGAAGGCTAAAGGGAGAAGGGGGTGGCAGAGGATGAGATGGTTAGATAGCATCACCAACTCAGTGCACATGAATTTGAGCAAACTCCAGGAGATAGTGGAGGACAGAGGAGCCTGGTGTGTTACAGTCCATGAGGTTGCAAAGTCGGATACAACTTAACAACTAAACAACAACAATAAAGTCATTAAAAACACCCTGTAAAACTCTCTACACTGTTGTTGACTTCACATCAATACTTTGTTCACAAAAATTTCGCAGAAACTAGAGTGTTTAAAAATGATGTTAAGAGTATCTAATGACAAAAGTGTTTCTAATCCAGTTCACACTTTCTCTTTTTATTATTGAAATATGAAATGCATAATTGTGCTAGAACTGGAATGCTTACATGAATGAAACAGGTTTTTTGTAAATCATAAAGTAAGTTTATACATTCCTCTAGTAATATTGCCAAATGCAAATCACAAATATAACTGGATAGTTTTTTTTTACCTCTATCTCTATGGGTAACAACTGTGTATGTCTATCATAGTCTTAGAGAAATTACTAGAGACCTGAACTATGTGGAACTGAACCACCTGATTTCTGAGTCTGAAGATCCTGCCTTCAGTCCTTTTGGCATCTGCACAGAGAGTAATATAAACAAATACTCAAGAGACAAAAACCTCACATTGGAGGCATTATAAACCATTTTGGAAAAATAAGAAGAAATATGTCATCCAGGAAGCTGGGAGTTTTAGTATGAACAATCTGGCTGTTACATGCAGTCGTTTTGATAAATCATATAGTATTCAGGAAGAATTCCCTGTAGCTTCACTGAATATTTCAGAGTCTAAAAGCTCTGGTGTACATCTGATCACTTTCATTTTGTCACCAGGAGGAAAGCTGTCAAACTGCCATTAAACTGAGTTCTCACTAAAGTACAAAAAGAAAAAACTTGAAAAATTTTAAAACCTGGCAAAATAAGTTTCTAGAGATACCAAGGAAACATTTCATGCAAAGATGGGCTCAATAAAGGACAGAAATGGTATTGACCTAACAGAAGCAGAAGATATTAAGAAGAGGTGGCAAGAACACAGAAGAACTGTACAAAAAAGATCTTCATGACCCAGATAATCATGAAGGTGTGAACATTCAAACTCACCTAGAGCCAGACATCATGGAATGTGAAGTCAGATGGGCCTTAGGAAGCATCACTATGAACAAAGCTAGTGGAGGTAATAGAATTCCAGTTGAGCTATTTCAAATCCTAAAAGATGCTGCTGTGAAAGTCCTGCATGCAATACATCAGCAAATTTGGAAAACTCTACAGTGGCCATAGAACTGGAAAAGGTCAGTTTTCATTCCAATCCCAAAGAAAGGCAATGCCAAAGAATGCTCAAACTACCGCACAATTGCACTCATCTCACACGCTAGTAAAGTAATGCTCAAAATTGTCCAAGCCAGGCTTCAGCAATATGTGAACCGTGAACTTCCAGATGTTCAAGCTGGTTTTAGAAAAGGCAGAGGAACCAGAGATCAAATTGCCAACATCTGCTGGATCATCGAAAAAGCAAGAGAGTTCCAGAAAAACATCTATTTCTGCTTTATTGACTATGCCAAAGCCTTTGACTGTGTGGATCACAATAAACTGTGGAAAATTCTGAGAGAGATGGGCATACCACACCACCTGACCTGCCTCTTGAGAAACCTGTATGCAGGTCAGGAAACAACAGTTAGAACTGGACATGGAACAACAGACTGGTTCCAAATAGGAAAAGGAATATGTCAAGGCTGTATATTGTCACCCTACTTATTTATATGCAGAATACATCATGAGAAATGCTGGGCTGGAAAAAGCACAAGCTAGAATCAAGATTGCCAAGAGAAATATCAATAACCTCAGATATGCAGATGACACTACTCTTATGGCAGAAAGTGAAGAGGAACTAAAAAGCCTCTTGATGAAAGTGAAAGAGGAGAGTGAAAAAAGTTGGCTTAAAGCTCAACATTCAGAAAACTAAGATCATGGCATCCGGTCCCATCACTTCATGACAAATAGATGGGGAAACATTGGAAACTGGCTGACTTTATTTTTCTGGGCTCCAAAATCACTGCAGATGGTGATTGCAGCTATGAAATTAAAAGATGCTTACTCCTTGGAAGGAACGTTATGGCCAACCTAGACAGCATATTAAAAAGCAGAGATATTACTTTGTCAACATAGGTCCGTATAGTCAAGGTTATGGTTTTTCCAGTGATCATGTATGGATGTGAGAGTTGCTGAGTGCCGAACAATTGATGCTTTTGAACTGTGGTGTTGGAGAAGACTCTTGAGTGTCCCTTGGACTGCAAGGAGATCCAACCAGTCCATCCTAAAGAAGATCAGTCCTGGGTGTTCATTGGAAGGACTGATGTTGAAGCTGAAACTCCAACACTTTGGCCACCTGATGCAGAGAGCTGACTCATTTGAAAAGACCCTGATGCTGGGAAAGATTGAGGGCAGGAGGAGAAGGTGATGACAGAGGATGAGACGGTTGGATGGCATCACCAACACAATGGACATGGGTTTGGGCGGACTCCAGGAGTTGATGATGGACAGGGAAGCCTGGTGTGCTGTGGTTCATGGGGTTGCAAAGAGTCAGATACAACTGAGCAACTGAATTGAACTGAACTGAACTATTCATAACACGAAAATAGTTGAAGGAAATATTCTCAAGAAGATGTATTCCCAACAAGTTAGCACAATAAATGCAACTGATTATTTTTGTATTACCAAAATATATGTGCATGTGTTCATGTAAGTACCACTATCAAATCACCCAGGAAGAAATGTAAATACTTTAATCACAGTCATTGAAAGTACTCTCAACACATTTTAATGTCTGTTGAGACCAATCTTGAGAATACACTAATCTCTATGAAGGACAAATAAAATAATCAATTTATTTAATAATGATGATTTGCTTTCAGACTACCAGCTAGGTAAGGCTATTATATCAGAGAAAGTAATGGCGCCCTACTCCAGTACTCTTGTCTGGAAAATCCCATGGATGGAGGAGCCTGGGAGGCTGCAGTCCATGGGGTTGCTGGGGGTCGGACACAACTGAACGACTTCACTTACTTTTTTTTAATTTTCTGAATCTTTTTTTTAAAATTTATTTATTTTAATTGGAGGTTAATTACTTTACAATATTGTATTGGTTTTGCCATAAATCAACATGGTGAATGACTTCACTTTCACTTTTCACTTTTGTGCATTGGAGAAGGCAATGGCAACCCACTCCAGTGTTCTTGCCTGGAGAATCCCAGGGACTGGGGAGCCTGGTGGGCTGCTGTCTATGGGGTCTCACAGAGTCGGACATGACTGAAGTGACTCAGGAGCAGCAGCAAGGCTATTATATTATGCCTAATTATTTTTTTCCATTTGGAAAAAGGATTGATGTGTCTTTGTATTCTTTATTTATTTACCTTGTAGAATTTATTCTCTCATGATTTTCTCAAGGACAATTGCCAAGATAATTATAGTTTAAATAAAATTCATGAGAATTATGAATTGCCTTAAAACCAGTTTTGTGACTGATAACTAATTAAGCAAATCTCTGTTAAGTACGAATCATGTGTCAAAGCTGTGTCAATGTGTTGGTGATACAGTTGTACAAAAGTAATAATTAGTATGTAAATATAAGCATATCTACAAAAACAAACAAGTGAATAAATAAAGGCAGAAAATTATTTCTGCTTTGAAGGAAAAAATAAAACAGGGAAATGGGAGAAAACTACTTCCTCAACATGCTCAGGTTTTCTCCGAAATCAAAGACAGGAATAATGATAGACAGCTATGTTAAATATCTGATGGAAGAGGTTCCAGGTAAAGGAAACAAAAAACAAAGGTCCTGGGAAGGTGTAAATTGGGTTAATGTGAGGAACAAAAATGAAGGTTGGGGAGAGAAGACTTTCGATCAAAGACATGGCCAGGTGCTGATTCTATAAAGACTTGAAAGGTATGATGTAGAAACTGGAGTTTATTCAAATGTCAATGGCAAATTAATGTGGGATTTAAGCAGAAAGATGATATAATTTTTGATTTTTAAAATTTCATTCTTGCTAACAGACATAACCGAACTGTATTGGGCAGTCAATGAAACCAATTAAGAATCTGTTGTGTCAGTCAAAAGAAGAGATGATAGTGGTTTGGCCTGGAGAGACAATAGGAAAATA
>NW_011495034.1:10138246-10145033 GCF_000754665.1 Bison bison bison | reverse complement strand
ATAGGAAAATAATAGTGTCAAAGTGAAAGACACTCAGTCGTCTCAGACTCTTTGTGACCTCATGGACTATACAGTGCACACTGCAGTGGATATCCATTCCCTTCTCCCGGGAATCTTCCAAACCCAGGGAACAAATCTAGGTCTCCCACATGACAGGTGGATTCTTTACCAGCTGAGCCACCAGGGAAACCCAAGAACACTGGAGTGGGCAGCACATCCCTTCTCCAGGGGATCTTCCTGACCTAGGAATTAAACCAGGGTCTCCTGCATTGCAGGTGAATTCTTTACCAGCTGAGCTACCAGGGAAGCCCTAATATTGTCAAAGTTGACATGTATTTTGAAGACAGAGACAATTTCTAGCAGATTATATGAGATAGTGGTCAAGACCCAAAGACAGAACTAAAGCACAGTTTTTAGGTTTGGAGATTGAACTATTGAATAGAGATGATGCCACACATAAAATGGGAAAGTTTCACTCCTGATAATGGTGAAGTAGTTCATATCATGACAACCCTCCTTTAGAAAATAATTATAACTCTGGATAAAATTTTTAAAATCAAGTATGTAAAAGTACTGGAACATGAACACAGTCAAAGAAAAAAGTATAAGGAAATTGATAATTGGAAGAAATAGAACAGAATGATTTTTCTAATTTCATGGCTTTTTGGAGATACTCCCCAGTCAGTATCTTACAGGGCAGCCAAAACTCAGAAAATACCATGAAGCTATTGGTTGAGGAATCAGAAAACACAGTTCCAGGACAACTGAGAAGCTGAGGATTAGGACATCCATAAAAAGAGATAGCCACAAAGAGAGAACCTCATAGACTGTTTTTGAGTTCTGAAAAAAAAATGTAGATCAAATTCCTGAATTAAATGTTAATGAGGTGAACTCAAAGCATCCCACTAAAGCTAGAAGAGCCAAGAGAAGTTTCAGCTGATGCCAAGAGAGAGAGAATTTAGAGTTTGACTTCAACTATCTTAACTGCTAACCAAACAAAAATTTTAAATCACAACAATATTTATAGAAACACAAGAGAATATAGGATCTTTCTATGTATAATTCACAATGTCTGAGATAAAAATCCAAGAGACAAAGAGAATAAAGAAATATGACTTAAATAAAGGAAAAAAGTAAAATTTAAGGAGACTTAGAGATGATTAAGATGAGATTTTTGAAGTATTAGAGTGGTTTTAATGATGCTATTGTAAGCAAGCACAGGAACATAAAGGAAATCACATGCATAACAAGTGAATACATAGGGAATCTAAGAGGAATCACCTTCAAGAAACTATAAAAAGGACTAAATAGGAATTCTATGATGGATAAAAATATATATAATACATAAAAATACTGAATGGGTTTAACAAAACATTGGTGATAGAAGAGTCACATATTTTGGTAAGAAATCAATAGAAATTTTAAAATGCGAAAAAAGAGAAGACCACAGAATAATGAACAGAGTCTTGGTAGCTCATTGAAAATATCAATTATTTTAACTTAAACATTAGAGCTCTGCTGCTGCTGCTGCTGCTGCTAAGTCACTTCAGTCGTGTCCGATTCTGTGCGACCCCATAGACGGCAGCCCACCAGGCTCCCCCATCCCTGGGATTCTCCAGGCAAGAACATGGAGTGGGTTGCCATTTCCTTCTCCTATGCATGAAAGTGAAAAGTGAAAGTGAAGTCGCTCAGTCATGTCCGACTCTTAGCGACCCCATGGACTGCAGCCCACCAGGCTCCTCCGTCCATGGGATTTTCCAGGTAGATCTCTAGGGGATGATAAAAGAGAAAGTGAGGCAGAAAAAATATTTAAAAGAACAATAGCAGATAGTTTCCCAAAACTTGGTGAAAGAAAATTAAAGTACCATTAACATACAACAAGTACCAAGAATGGATAAATAGAAAGAAAGCCATACTGAGTGAGATCATACTGAAAAACAAAGATAAAGTGAAAAGCTTGAAAGTGGTCCAAAAGAAAATAATGTTACATAAAGTGAAAAAAATGTCTCTTTTGTCTCTTTTTTTTGTCTTTTATATATTTCCTACCTCCTTTCAATATCATATAAGGAACGAATCGCCAGTCCAGGTTCGATGCAGGATACAGGAAGCTTGGGACTGGTGCACTGGGATGACCCAGAGGGATGGTATGGGGAAGGAGGTGGGAGGGGGGTTCAGGATGGGGAACACATGTACACTCGTGGAGGATACATGTTGATGTATGGCAAAACCAATACAATATTGTAAAGTAAAATAAATAAATAAAAATAAAAGAAAAAAGAAAAAATGGTACAAAGAACTTCAGACTGCTATGGAATAATTACTTAAAAGTGCTGAATTTAAAACAAAACAAACTGTCAGTATTGAATTCTATATTCAGGGAAGGCATCCTCAAAAATGAGGCTACAAAGGGACTTCTCTGGTGGTCTAGGGGTTAAGACTGCAAGCTTCCACTGCAAGGGACATAGGTTTGATCTGTGGTTGGGCTACTAAGATACTCCATGCTACCCAGCATGGCCAAAAAGTTAAAAAAATAAAAATGAGGGAATACAAACAAGGCCAGTAGAATTTGTTGTCAGCAGAGCTGTGTCATAAGAAATTCAAAAGGAAATTTTTAGGACAAAATGAAATAAGACCAAATGAAAGCTCAGATTCTTAGGAAGGAATGGAGAGCACCAGAAATGGTAAATGTATAAAGAAATAGAAACAATTACTATCTTGATTTCTTTAAAAAATATCTATGAATTTAAGAAAAATGTATAGTCTTATAGTATGAGGTTTATAGTAATAATACGTCAGACTAAAAGATGTTTTTAAGGGCAATATATAAAGTCATAATATTCTTAAATTTTATATATAGTAGTACAAAATTAAATCTAACTTATAACTCTGGAAAGATATGAAAGCATATTTTGATTACTAGAGCAGCCAGTAAAAGTAATACAAATAAATATATGTTAAAAAGCTGATAGGGAAATTAAATGCTAAAAAGTCTTCAATTACCTCCCCAAAATAATAAAAATGAAAACAGAAAAACAAAAATATGGGATGATTTAAAAAAAAAAAAAACAGAACAAAATGACGCAATTAAGTAGAATCTACTCAATAACTGAATATCAGGAAACAGACTCTGCCTCCAAATTTGCATCAACTGAACAAGAGACTGCATGTTGAGATATCTTCAGTCAACAAACCCCAGTCCTGTTGCTAGGGCCTTGTACTCAAATGTGGCAGACAACTAAAAATGACTGTAGGGAAACATGTAATTTTAAAGACAGTAATCAAAAACAATCATTACATATGTAATATAAAAATAAGTGATATAAAGGAATTTATTTACAAAACAGAAACAGACTCACAGACTTAGAGGATGAACTTAAGGTTGCCAAGTGGGGAAGGGTGGGGGAAATGGATACATAGGGAGTTTGCAATAGAAATGTACGCATTGCTATATTTAAAAAGGATTGCTGACAATGTCTTACTGTATAGCACAAGGAACTTTGCTTAATGGTATGTGGCAGCCTGGATGGGAGGGGAGTTTGGGAGAGAACAGATACATGCATATATATATAGTTGGGTCAGCAATTTTGGAAAACTCAGCAGGGGCCACAGGACTGAAAAAGATCAGTTTTCATTTCAATCCCAAAGAAAGGCAATGACAAAGAATATTCGAACCACTGCACAAATGCACTCATTTCACATGCTAGCAAAGTAATGCTCAAAATTCTCCAGTTTAGGCTTCAAAGTATGTGAGCTGAGAACTTCCAGATGTTCAAGCTGGATTTAGAAAAGGCAGAGGAAGCAGGGATCAAATTACCAGCATCTGTTGGATCATAGAAAAAGCAAGAGAATTCCAGAAAAACATCTACTTTTGCTTCATTGACTACGCTAAAGCCTTTGACTGTGTGGATCACAATAAACTGTGGAAAATTCTTGAAGACATGGGAATACCACACCACCTGACCTGCCTCCTGAGAAATCTGTATACAGGTCAAGAAGCAACAGTCAGAACCAGCCATGGAACAAGAGACTGGTTCCAAATTGGGAAAGGAGTACATCAAGGCTGTATATTGTCATCCTGCTTATTTAATTTGTATGCAGAGTACATTATGTGAAATGCCAGGCTTGATGAAGCACAAGCTGGAATCAAGATTTCTGGGAGAAATACCAATAACCTCAGATATGCAGATGACATAACCTTTATGCAGAAAGTGAAGAGGAACTAAAGAACCTCTTGATGAAGGTGAAAGAGAGTGAAAAACCTGGCTTAAAACTCAACATTCAAAACAGTAAGATCATGGCATATGGTCCCATTACTTCATGGCAAATAGATGGGGAACAATGGAAACACTGACAGACTTTATTTTCTTAGGCTCCAGAATCACTGCAGATGGTAACTGCAGCCATGAAATTAAAAGACAGTTGCTCCTTGGAAGAAAAGCTCTGATCACCAACCTAGACATCATATTAAAAAGCAGAGACATTACTTTGCCAACAAACGTCCATCTAGTCAAAGCTATGGTTTTTCCAGTAGTTATGTATGGATGTGAGAGTTGGACCATAAAGAAAGCTGAGCACTGAAAAATCGATGCTTTTGATCTGTGGTGTTGGAGAAGATTCTTGAGAGTCCCTTGGACTGGAAGGAGATCAAACCAGTCAATCCAAAAGGAAATCAACCCTGAATATTCATTGGAAGGACTAATGCTGAAGCTGAAGCTCCAATATTTTGGCCACCTGATGCGAAGAGCCAATGCATTAGAAAAGACCCTGATGCTGGGAAAGACTGAAAGCAGGAGGAGAAGGGGACAACAGAGGACAAGATAGTTGGATGGCATCACCAGCTCAATGAACATGAGTATGAGCAAGCTCTGGGAGATGGTGAAGGACAGGAAAGTGTGACATGCTGCAGTCCTTGGGGTCGCAAATAGATAGATTCAGCAACAATGGTTGAGTAGATTTCCTGTATACCTGAATCTATCACAACATTGTTATGATATGTGTACCTGAATCTATCACAACATTGCTATACTCCAAAGTAAAATAAAAAGTAAAAAAATCAAAATGATTACAACAATGAAAGGAAGAAATTTGGATGAAATTCAGAAAATGTAAGAAGAAAAATAAAACAAAAAATAATATAAAATGCATTCAGGGCAGAAAAAAGGGAAATTCAAGAGGCTAAAATAAAAATTATATTCAAAGATTTGAAAGATAAAGTTGAAAACTCTCATGAAAAGCATTCTCTTATTTCATAATGAGGAGACACTGTGAAAATTAAGGGAGGAAATTGTTCAAAAACAATGCAATGCCCATAATTTTTAAATTGTAGGAATTAAGGGAACAAGTAACCACATTATAAGGAATTACTGTGGCTTAGAGAAGGCAATGGCAACCCACTCCAGTACTCTTAACTGGAAAATCCCATGGATGGAGGAGCCTGGTAGGCTGCTATCCATGGGGTCGCTAAGAGTCGGACACGACTAAGCGACTTCGCTTTCACTTTTCACTTTCATGCATTGGAGAAGGAAATGGCAACCCACTCCAGTGTTCTTGCCTGGAGAATCCCAGGGATGGGGGAGTCTGGTGGGCTGCCATCTATGGGGTCGCACAGAGTCGGACACAACTGAAGCAACTGAGCAGCAGCAGCAGCAGCCCAATATATGTAAAAAGATTCACAATTCAAGATAAGAACATAAAGTTTCAAAAAGAAAACAACTTTCAGATGAAATAAGTATCCAAAAATCTGCCAGAGAAAAAGTGTAGAGAAAAAAGGTAACATGCAAAGTATTAGTATTCAGAATGGTATCTGATTTCATCACAGCAACACCAATATCTATTTTTTAAAATGAAGCAGTATGTTGACAAGATAAACTGTCAATCACATCTAAGGGTCAATCAGTCAACCAAATCTATATCTTTATATATATGAAAGGACTCAAAATAGTTTCTTCCCCTGCACCATTTCTCTGGAAGCAACTAGAGGACTTTTTTCCCAATTGAAGAAAAAGACAAAGGAAATCTATGGAATGCTAAGTCCCACGTCTTTAGTTGTGAAGCAGTCTTAAGAGATCATCCTTTGTCAAAGATAAGGTGTCCACCTTATCTTTGACAAAGGAGGCAAGAATATACAATGGATGAAAGACAATCTCTTTAACAAATGGTGCTGGGAAAACTGGTCAACCACTTGTAAAAGAATGAAACTAGAACACTTTCTAACACCATACACAAAAATAAACTCAAAATAGATCAAAGATCTAAACGTAACCAGAAACTATAAAACTCCTAGAGGAGAACATAGGCCAAACACTCTCCGACATACATCACAGCAGGATCCTCTATGACCCACTCCCCAGAATATTGGAAATAAAAGAAAAAACAAACAAATGGGACCTAATTAAACTTAAAAGCTTCTGCACAACAAAGGAAACTATAAGCAAGGTGAAAAGACAGCCTTCAGAATGGGAGAAAATAATAGCAAATGAAGCAACTGACAAACAACTAATCTCAAAAATATACAAGCAACTCCTAAGCTCAATTCCAGAAAAATAAATGACCCAATCAAAAAATGGGCCAAAGAACTAAATAGACATTTCTCCAAAGAAGACATACAGATAGCTAACAAACACATGAAAAGATGCTCAACATCACTCATTATCAGAGAAATGCAAATCAAAACCACTATGAGGTACCATTTCAAGCCAGTCAGAATGGCTGTGATCCAAAAGTCTACAAGCAATAAGTGCTGGAGAGGGTGTGGAGAAAAGGGAACCCTCTTACACTGTTGGTGGGA
>NW_011495034.1:10134038-10138146 GCF_000754665.1 Bison bison bison | reverse complement strand
GAGAACAGTGTGGAGATTCCTTAAAAAACTGGAAATAGAACTGCCTTATGACCCAGCAATCCCACTGCTTGGCATACACACTGAGGAAACCAGAATTGAAAGAGACACGTGTACCCCAATGTTCATCGCAGCACTGTTTATAATAGCCAGGACATGGAAGCAACCTAGATGTCCATCAGCAGATGAATGGATAAGAAAGCTGTGGTACATATACACAATGGAGTATTACTCAGCCATTAAAAAGAATACATTTGAATCAGTTCTAATGAGGTGGATGAAACTGGAGCCTATTATACAGAGTGAAGTAAGCCAGAAAGAAAAACACCGATACAGTATACTAATGCATATATATGGAATTTAGAAAGATGGTAGCGATAACCCTGTATATGAGACAGCAAAAGAGACACTGATGTATAGAACAGTCTTTTGGACTCTTTGGGAGAGGGAGAGGGTGGGATGATTTGGGAGAATGGCATTGAAATATGTATAATATCATATATGAAACAAGTCGCCAGTCCAGATTCGATGCACGATACTGGGTGCTTGGGGCTGGTGCGCTGGGACGACCCAGAGGGATGGTATGGGGAGGGAGGAGGGAGGAGGGTTCACGATGGGGAACACATGTATGCCTGTGGTGGATTCATTTCGATATATGGCAGAACCAATACAATATTGTAAAATTTAAAAATAAAATAAAAATAAATTATATATATAAAAAAAAAGATCATCCTCTGAAGAACAAACCAGGGTGGAAAGCTGCTGAAAGGAAAACCTCCAAGAAGGAAAGAAAAAGAAGGAGAAAATGAAGAAAAAGGAGGAGGTGAGCAAACTAAGATGACATATTTGATCATATTGGGAATCTTTAAGGTTCGATGGGAAAATTAGCATTGCAGTCATTAAATTAATTATAGGGAACAAAGCTGACTACAGAAAATGTAAACATAGCATACAATATATGTTACAAAAGCAATATGCTATTATATTAACAGCATAAACATTAAATATTGATTTTAGAAGTTGTATACATATATATGTGTATATGAGTACATGTGGACTGGCAGAAAGCCAGTGAGAAAGCCAGATACTTATTCTCCTTAAGAAACAAAAAGTAATGTCCAAATTGCAATGTCAATACAGATCAATACAGAGAAGTATAATATAGCAATGGAGAAGAAAATAATAAAATAAAAAGAGGGAAGGTCTTTTTATAGCTTAGGAACTGTGAGTTCAGATAGAGAGTATGAGGGCAATGAATTACTGGTTTTCATTATAAACCCTAAAATACTGTCTTAATATACTTTTAGAATGTTTTTAAAATATAAGCACTCATAATATTTACTTAGAAATACAAATTTTAACGTTATATTTGACTCAGCATTTCTACTTCTAGAAATTTATTCTAAATAGATCTTTTCAAATGAGAATAAAGGTTAGGACTTCCCTGGTGGCTCAGATGGTAGAGTCTGCCCGAAGTGTGGGAGACCAAGGTTCAATCCCTGGGTCAGGAATATCCCCTGAAGAAGGAAATGGCAACCCACTCCAGTATTCTTGCCTGGAAAATCCAGGAGAGAATAAAGGTAGAGATGTTCAACTGTCTATAATAGGAAAATCTAGAGGGCAACTTGCATCACTAATAAAGTTTCAGTTAAATGAATTTTATGCAGCCCTTAAAAATAATATTAGGAGATAATATTTAATGATGTGGAAAATTTTTATAAATATTTATTATTATCATTTAGAATTTTACATATATATGTATTATTCAAAATGATGTATAATTATATATATATAGACATATATGTATATACACTCTTACTAACCATCATTTTTAATGTTTCAGATCTGTTCCACTATCTTCAAAGTCAGATTCCTCCCTTTGTCACTTTTTTACAGACAAATTTGACTTTTATTCCACAGAGATAGTCAAAAATGTAAAACAAGCTATACCACCACATTTCCCACCAAGCTGACAAGTCATCTTGAATCCTACCCAGCCTCCTTTCCTATTACAATGAACAGAATGCCTTCCTCCTATAGATTAATTATTCCAGTGTGAATGATCTGAATCCTGTTCCTTGTCATTTTTCTGAATTTCTACGCCCTACTGGATGTCTCTTCTCTTTCTCCAACTTCTTTTCAATCTTTACTGTTGTCATTCAAACAAGCATCCATACATGCTCTTATCTTATTATGCAACACACATACACACACACACATATATACACATACATCTTTTTGGTGCAAACTGTGGTATCTGAAAGATGTTTGAGGTACATGTGTGTGCATTTTGTGCACTCTTATGAAGTTTGGCTCATCTGAGCTAAGGTTTCTGCATTCATTCAGTGTTTTCTTCTGAATGAAATGGCATATAAACAAGTGAAAATTCAGTAATGCTTAAATTGATTTGTAATATATCAAGTCTGAAGTAACAAACTCACATGTTCAAGACAATCATGAAGTGACTGTACATTGTAATTTTTCTTTTATAGTATACCATTCTAAGTTTTAGTTTCAAATAAAACATTAGATCTTAAATGTCAGTTAATCTTGAAATTCAAAAATAATATTGAGTTTAATCAAACTAGAGTGATAGAGATATATTCCAGATCTGCATGAACTGGTTGGATAAAATGTGCTTGAAAGGAGAAAAAAAAAATCAAACAACCAAATAACAAATAAAAAAACAACAAAAAATATCTTCTGACAAACATAATCCTAAATTATATACATAGAGGTAATGCTGAAGACTTCTGTGCTAAAGTGAATGGTTTTCAATCAAATGGAACCACTAAAAATGAAATGTACAGAGAAATCCCAGATTACCTATCTTACCCTTCAATACTAAAAAAAACTTATTTGCATAGACAAATTTTACAGCAACATAAATTTAAATTGCCTGGAATCTGTGCAATTGAAAAAAAGGTGGTATACAGCATGAGGCTTCTTGATGATCGACATCTTTGGAAATGAAGTTCCTCCAAGCCTATTGTAAGTACTTGTTTTGTGAACTGCTTCCTTGCAATACAGTGAAAATGTCGATGTTGATACACAACAATATTATGGTGTGTATTTACTGCCTCGTAAAGTTAAACTAACTATGTGTTAGCCATAGCGATGATGGAAATGTATCTAAATGCAGTTTATAGCAGTGCTAATTCCGCTGGGGTCCCATGCCACGGCAGGATGAGGTAGTAATGCAGTCATTAATTAAAAGAAACAGACTTTTCACAGGTGGCTCAGAGCCCAACTTTAATTGCCTTTGGCTTCAAGGCCTCTGGTAGGGTTATTTCTGCAAGTAGTTCCTTCGGTTGCTGACAGAGTCTTCTATCCTTGACAGATTCTGATAAGGCGATGGCAATGGTTTTGCCACTTGTATTATTAAATTTCACATTAAGATTATGAGGAGTACTTAGCTGGCTGGTTGGAAATGATTTAATCTTTCACTGGCAATCTTATGTGAGATACTGTCACTTATTAGTAGACTTATATGCAAAATCAATTCTGTGCTGTTATATTTTCTTCTGTAGCTGTGCTATTGGTAGCCATCCATATTTATAGTATGAAAGGCTGATTTCAGAATAGTAACTTTCAAGCCTCATTACCCATAAATTCTCTACTAAGAAAACCCAATCTGCAAATAATATTATTAGTAAGTATAATAATATGCATGGACATTTACTGAGAACTCACTATGTGCCAAGCAGTATTCCATGTGTTTTAAAGTAGTATGTCATTTATATCTCTGCCAACACCTGTTGGGGTAAGTTTTATTATTATCTGTATTTTAGAGATATCCAGAGGCATAAAGAGGTTCAACAGCTTTCCCAAGTTCTCATACCAATAGAGTAACAGTTCTGGTGGGCTAGAATTAGTCTGCATCCTTTCTTTTTCTGCAACTTTGGATCAGTTTTTAAAATATCCAAAGAGAACTATATTCATTTATTCAACATCCTGTGATAAACCTTAATGGAAAATAATATAAAAAAATGCATAAATATGTATAACTGAATCACTCTGCTGTATACCAGAAATGAACACAACATTGTAAATCAGCTTACTTCAATGAAGAAAAAATAAAGAATAAAAAAATGTCAAAAAACTTGAAAGA
>NW_011495034.1:10130724-10133938 GCF_000754665.1 Bison bison bison | reverse complement strand
GTACTCATAACATTTGCCTTATCTATATATCTAACCTCTTTGTTTCTTAGTAGCCATCCAAAAGTTGTGCAAAATATACTACTTCAGTGTGCAACACATAAAAATAAGGACCTTCTCTCACTTGATATATTGTCATTTTCACACTTAAGAAAATTAACATTCATTCAATAATATCTACTACATAGCTCACATTTAAATTTCTCCAGTTATTCCTCCAAAAATCTCTTTTGTAAGTATTTTTTCCTTAGATCCATGATGGATGAAACTTCATTCATTGAAATTTGGTTGTTAGTACATTTAATTTCTTTTAATCTTGAATAATCATGTTCTTTTCATTTTTTCTATAGTATTGTATTTATGACAATTTATCTTTTATAATGCCTTATATTTTACTTTGTCCAATTTTCCCTCATTCCAACATTCTAAAATTGTTAGTCACTCAGTCGTGTCTAACTCTTTCTGACCCCAAGGACAGTAGCCCAACAGGTTCCCCTGCCCATGGGATTTTCCAGGCAAGAATACTTAAGTGGGTTGCCATTTCCTTTTCCAGTGGATCTTCCTGACTCAAGGCTCGAACCCAGGTTTGCTGCATTGAAGGCAGAGTCTTTACTATCTGAGACCCCAGGGAAGCATCATTCCAACATTAGTAGAGAGAATACTATTCAGATGATGACCTGTACTTCTTACTGTGACACATCAGGAAGTATCACTGTTTATGTAACCATTTGTAATTAAGTGTCGACATTTTTCATGACTGCTTTGTTTCCTACCCAAGATGTTAATAAATATTGATCAACATTTCATTAAGGAATTATTATTTGGGGGTTGCAAAATGATGAATTTCAAATTTGATCTTTGCTTCTATGTATTAATTAATATTTTCCTGTACATTATTTCCTTACAATACTTTTTTTTTTTTACACTTCCTTCATCTTCATAGACTCATTGTCCTTGTGGTGGCCCCTTCAAGCTGAATCCTTTGTCCCTTTTTTATGGGACCATCTGCTTTAGAAATCCCTTGTTTCTGGAATAAGATGACCATGGATCACCATTGACTTTCCTCGCCCAAATCCATTATTAGCCACTTGACCAAGTTTCAGTATCCTTTCCATAGAGAATGTTATTTGCTAATTAAATTTTAGTATTAGGGCTACACTGCTCTAAGGTATCATTTCTTTATGATTAATCAATGTGACACACATAGTCACAGATTCTTAATGATATCTACAATAAAAATTCAATGCCACAATGGAACACTTATAAGAAAGCATAGGGGGAGAGCTTCATGACATTAGATTTGGCAATGCATTCCTGGATATAATACCAAAAGCACAGGCAACAAAATCAAAGATGGGTAAATTAGACAACATCAAAATTAACAGTAGTTATTTCTCCAAAGAAGATACAGAAATGGCAAGTAAGTACACGCTGTTGTTGCTCAGTTGCTAAGTTGTGTCTGACTCTTTACCACCCTATGGACTGTAACCCGCCAGGCTCCTCTCTCCATATGGTTTTCCAGGCAAGAATACTGGAGTGGGTTGCCATTTCCTTCTCCAAAATAAGTACATGAAAAGAAGCTGCTGCTGCTGCTAAGTTGCTTCAGTCATGTCCGACTCTGTGCGACCCCAAAGACGGAGGCTCCCAGGAGGCTCCCCTGTCCCTGGGATTCTCCAGGCAAGAACACTGGAGTGGGTTGCCACTTCCTTCTCCAATGCATGAAAGTGAAAAGTGAAAATAAAGTCGCTCAGTCATGTCCAACTCTTCGTGACCCCATGGACTGCAGCCTACCAGGCTCCACCATCCCTGGGATTCTCCAAGCAAGAACACTGAAGTGGGTTGCCATTTCCTTCTCCAATGCATGAAAGAGAAAAGTGAAAGTGAAGACGCTCAGTCATATCTGACTCTTAGTGACCCCATGGACTGCAGCCCACCAGGCTCCTCATCCATGGGATTTTCCAGGCAAGAGTACTGGAGTGGGTTGCCATTGCCTTCTCTGACATGAAAGGAAGCTAGCAATTGCTAATTACTGGGGCATCCCTGGTGGCTAAGACAATAAAGAATCCAACTGCAATGCAATCAAAACCAAAATGAGATATTACCTCACACCCATTAGGGTGGCTATTATCAAAGAGAGAAAGAACAAATGAATGAACGAGTGCTGACAAGAATGCTGAGAAACCGGAACTCTTGTGCTGCACCTGACAGGAATGTAAGATGGAACAGCCACTGTGGAAAATGGGACGGTGGTTCATCAAAAATTAAAAGGAGGATTATGATATGATGCAGCCATTCCACTTCTGGAAAATACTCAGATGAACAGAAAGTAGAGACTCAAACACCTGTGTTCAAAGCAGCATTATTCTCAATAGCCAAAATATGGAAGCAACCCAAGTATCAATCAATTAATGAATGGATTTTTTAAAGTTATATATTGAGTTGGCCAAAAAGTTCATTCAAGTTTTTCCACATAATGTTATAGAAAAACCTGAGCGAACTTTTTGTCCAATTCAATACATTTATATATTGGACTACAGTCCCTAGGTTCTCACAGAGTTGAACACAACTGACGTGACTTAGTATGCATATATATATATATATATACACACATATGTATGTATGTGAATATTATTATATTATATATTATACATATATGTATAATATATATTAATTATAATACACATTATAATTATATAATATATATTATATATACATATATGTGTGTATGTACACATACATATGTATACAAATATTATAATTATAATTATTATAATTATATGTATATTGTATATATATGTGTGTATATATGAATGCAAATATTATTCAGCCTACACATATATATGATATATATGTATGAGAATATTATTATATATTATGCATATACATATATATGTATAATATATATTATATTATATATTACATATATGTATGCGAATATTATTCAGCCTTAACAAGAAAGAAAATTCTGACACATTCTACAATATGAGGATGAACCTCGAAGTCATTATGCTAAATAAAACAAGCTGGTCACAAAAGGACAGATGCTGTATGATTTCACTTATATGAGGTACCTGCTGCTGCTGCTGCTAAGTCGCTTCAGTTGTGTCCAACTCTGTGCGACCCCATAAACTGCAGCCCACCAGGCTCCCCCATCCCTGGGATTCTCCAGGCAAAAACACTGGAGTGGGTTGCCATTTCCTTCTCCAATGCATGAAAG
>NW_011495034.1:10124063-10130624 GCF_000754665.1 Bison bison bison | reverse complement strand
GCTTCAGTTGTGTCCAACTCTGTGCGACCCCATAAACTGCAGCCCACCAGGCTCCCCCATCCCTGGGATTCTCCAGGCAAAAACACTGGAGTGGGTTGCCATTTCCTTCTCCAATGCATGAAAGTGAAAAGTGAAAGTGAAGTCGCTCAGTCGTGTCCGACTCTTAGCGACCCCATGGACTGCAGCCTACCAGGCTCCTCTGTCCATGGGATTTTCCAGGCAAGAGAACTGGAGTGGGGTGCCATTAGCTTCTCTGATATGAGGTATCTAGAGTTAGTTAAATTCATAGAGATATATGGTATAATAGTGTTGCCAGTGGATGGTGATAGTGTAGAATGAAGAGTTGTTATTCACTGAGTATGGAGTTGCATCTCATCCTCTGCCATTCTCTTCTCCTCTCGCCCTCAATCTTTCCCTGCCTCAGGGTCTTTTCCAATGACTTGGCTCTTTGATGGCCAGATAGCATTACTGACTCAATGGACATGAGTTTAAGCAAACTCCAGGAGAAATAAAGGATAGGGAAGCCTGGCACACTGCTGTTCACAGGGTTGCAAAGAGAGCAATGACTTAGTGACTGAACAACAACGGAGTTTTAGTTTGGGAAGATGAAAAAGTTCCGGAGATGGATGACTGTGATGGCTGCACAACAATGTGAATGTACTTGATGCACTGAACTTTACACTAAAAAATGGTTAAATATCAACAATTTTACACACTGCCACATCCTATGACACCAAAATATGTTTTGAAATTATATCTGTAGTACAAATAAAAACTAACCTACTAAGTTAAGCTCATTACTTTTATACATTTTTGTTCTATAAAATAGTGTATCCAATCAAAATACCAGGTTGAAAAGATACTTGAATTAGTTCATATTTATTTCTGCTTGCAAATAATTCTATCTTATTTAATTTTTCTTTTAACTATTTAAAATATCATTATAATATAAAAGAAAAATGTATGGAAACTTGTGCACACAGAAGTCTCACTGTTATCTCAATGTCCTCTACCCCATTCCCACCTGCATAGTGTTAACTTTTAATTAGTTCCTGATTTATCTATTATTTTCTTTTTCTAAAAATAAGAAAATGCACATATTTATTTGTAAACAGTTTGGAATACAATTAGCAAGTATAACTCACATACAACAAACAACATGCTTAAATTTGGTAAGCTTGGCTTAGCATAAATTTGTTGTATTTGGCACCCTGACTTATGAAATCATCACCCTGATCAAGGTAACACATATGTTCATTGCCTCCAAAAGTTCCCTCAAGTGACTTCAGAATGCCTCCCTTTTGACCTTTCCCATTTACTAACCATCATAAGGCAACAACTGATTAACTTTCTTTTTCCGTATAGATGTGATGGACAGGATACTAAAATGACACTTACTGAGTATTAATGTGTTGTTTTAAGCTACTAAGTTTGTGGTAATTTATTATGTATGAACAAAAAATAGATTATATTTTGTAGAACTTTATATAAGTAGAATTATATAGGCCAATTTTAGTCTGGCTTCTTTAATTCAGTATAATGTTTCATTTTTCCTTGAGTAGAAAATGAGAAGTGAAATGGCTAGATGATATGGTGGTTGTATATCTGTTAAAGTGGCTGTGCTAGTCTACATTCCCACCAACAGTGTGTGAGGGTGTCAGCTCCTTTACAACACCACCAACACTTGGTATGGTCAATCTTTTAAATTTTAGTCATTCTAATGGTATATACGGATATCTCATTGTTGTTTCAATGTGTTTCCGCCCTGACTTGGATGTTTAACTTTGTTTGAATTTCTAGTTCATGCTTCCATTAGTCTATGCTATTTAGTGACTCCATAGCTTCTCTCACACAGAATTTTGTATTGATGTGTTTATACTAATAATTTTAGGGGTTTCACAATTACTTTAGCTGTTTTTAACCTCTTCTATTCCTTTCTATACTGATAGTTTCCTTAATGACGAAAATTATTTCCGCTTATATAGCACCAACATACAATATGAGATAAGCAAATTATATAGTTGGCTATTATTCATTATTTTAATTTTACTTTCTGAACATAATTGTTATTCAAGAAAGTAAGATTTTTACACTGTTTGTAACTCCTAGCACAATTCTTGAGTGAAAATTGTTTAACTGATAACCTTCAAAGGCTAAATGAATCTTTAACAAAATTCAAAAAAGTAATAAAATCAATCATTAGATTTTCCTATTCCTTAAAAAACAAGTTGTAAGTAGTACTAGTTAGTAGTATTACTAATAGTACTAGTATTTAATCACTATACAATTAAAAAAAATCCCTCCCTATAAAATCTTAACCACATTTGATTAAAAATATAAAGTAAAATAAAATGCATTGTGTTTATACTGGATCAGTGAAAACCCTTGAGGATCTCTCTTTTGGTCCTCAATGATTCTTTAAACTAGTATGTCTGTCTGTTATAAAAGAAGATAAAAATATAAATGTTTTGCACTGTTGGCTCATAATTCTGGGCACATTTGTTGTGTTGCTAAATATGGTGGCCTAGTTTACAGAAAAACAGAAGCTGTTTGTAAGTTGTCAAATTAACACATATAAATTAAGCATTCCAAAGACACTAATAACAGCTGTGTTTTTAAATATTTCTTTGAGCCATTGCACTCTCTGCATAGAAACATGTGGCACAGTAGCTACTGCAATGAGTTCTGTATGGAGTGACTTTAGAAAGAGAAGAGAAAAAAAAAAGGCGGCGGGGTTGTTATGTTTTTAGCTTGAAACTAAGTATCTAGGAAGGTGTTATATGAGATGGGGTGCTGAGATATATTTAGGAAGTATCATGACCCTTACATTTAATAAGTAAGAGATGTGTTTATATCAGTTTTATTTTTGTATTATATCAATTTGTATAGCAGATTATGGATAATTGTGGTGCAACCCACTGAAAACATTCAAGAGGAAATTTTCATTCTGAATTTCTACATTGCCAGTAGTAAAGTAATCCAAACTAAATAAATGTCTGTAGAAATTATTTAAATCATCACATAATTTACTTATATATAATGCTTTCTGAAAGTAAGACTCTCTTCCAGTTGACCATTCATAAAGTGAGGCTTAATAAAGCTGAAAGCAGTGACTCCTATTAGCAAAGCAAGAACTGAAATTAACTAAAGACACTGCTCAATTTATCTTAAAAGAATGTTTGATTCAAGTGTCCTAACTGATTATATTAATATTATATAGACAATGCCATTGTCACTGTAATAAGCCTATGTCTTTCACTTTGCCTAGTTATAAACATATGTTTTGGTCTTTTGCATTTGACATTTATAATAACACAGGTAATATATGTACCCATGTTTACTATATATGTAAAATATTAATCATAACTCTTTTTTATTTTGGTAATTTTTTCTTTTTTCTTGGTGTATTATATAAAAAATAAATATTGTTTTTTATAAAAAGGGCTAAAAATGTAAAAGCCTGTGCACTATGTTTTCTAGTTATTTTGTATTTTTATAATTTCTTAATTTTCCTCTGACTTGAGAATAAGATATATTAAATGTAACAATTGTCAGTAGGTTTAAGTTCTTTATAAGTCAAGTAAAATGTACTAAATACAATAATAAATATGATTCACTTATCCCATTTTTACAGGTTGTGAAATGCAATACAATTTAACTTCATCTCAATTTTATTTCTGTGAGATTTATTAATGTGAAGTTTTTTCAGCTTCACTTCCTCTGGGACATCTTCATACTTCTGAAAACAATTTATGTCAATAAGTTTACCTTCCCTAAGGTATGGCTTTATGTCTAGAGACTGTTGAATGGAGGTAATGCCAACATTCCTAAAGTCAGCTTTTTCTTCTATCATTCTATTTATTCTCTATTCAAATTATATTTTGAGCATTATCAGTTTTTCTTTTTTGCTGCACCTTCATCTTTGTTGGCTAATTTCTTCTTTTAATCATCCATTTTTGTAAAATGTCACATGGGTTTCATTGAGAGAAAAGGAGGCAATACAGCTACATGCTTTGCTGTCTGTTTATGATTTGAATAATACATATCAGTAACCAATCACTGACAGATTTTGAAAGAAATGATGTGAATGGTCAGTAATCATCATGTTCATCTGTTATCTGGATAGTGATTTGTGGACTCAAGAAATAGCAAGTGGTTTCCTAATAGTTTCCTTTCCTGCTGTCCCAGTGGTAGGGAGACCAAGGAATGGACGTGAGAAATAGTACATTTGTAATTACTAGGGTAATGTTAATAATATTCTAATTCGTAATCTTGACCAACCATGAAGGAGGATACAGTGGAATAAGCAGAAGAGGAGGCAGGCAGAGATTAATTGTTTGTTTGTTTGTTTTTTACATAAAATGAGAGAATAACACACTTTTATGTTTACGTAGGGACAGAGAAACTCATGAGAGAACAGAGAGAAGGTGAATTATGCAGAAACAAAGTTTTCCAAAAGGTGAAAGAGATTCAGACTCAGAGCGCAAGTATATAGGCTGGTCTTTGTAAGGGACAGGAACATCCACTCATAAAAGGAGAACGAACAAAAGACTAAAGATACAAATATTGCTGATTGACTAGTTTTGTAGTCCCTGTAGCTCAAACAGTAAAGAATCTGCCTGCGATGCAGGAGACCAGGGTTCGATCCCTGGGTTGGGAAGTTCCTCTGGAGAAGGGAAGGGCAACCCACTCCAGTATTCTTACCTGGAGAATCCCATGGACAGAGGAGCCTGGCGGGCTACAGTCCATGGGGTCGCAAAGAGTTGGACACGACTGAGCAACTAACACTTTGTAGTCAAAAGATAAGGGAGCTCAAGATCTTCAGCTAGGGGTGAGAGAGATGAAATAATGTGAGCTGAGGTTAAAAAAAAAGTATGAAATAGTCTAAAATAAAAGGGCAAATTTCTTATTTATATGCCCTATATGTTTGTGGCCCCAAAACCTATCACATTAACTGAAGGTCCCAGGAAGCTACAATCTGGGAGAAACAACCAAAACTACAACTGTGGGAGTTGTGGGAGTAACAAAACCACTTGAAATTCCCTACCGCATGAGGCCATTGACACAAATCATCAACACTTAGACAAGCTATCATTCTAACTTAATCTCAATCACAGCTATACAGATGAATACAGTTGTAAACTCCAAGGAAATTTTGCCAATGGGAATATTTATAATTCCTCTTTCTGGACTGTAATTTCCCATTATCACTGCAAAATAAGGCATTATATATTTTTCAATGACAAAAGAAAATACGATTTTTAATAATTATTAAATTTTAGAACTCGTTATTAAATTCCAGAAAAAAAATTAAACCCTCTAACATTGTTATTTGCAGGTTTTGCTCTGTAATTAGTATTACTTAAAAGGAACTGAGAAGAGCTTGGTGGTTTACAGTCCACGGAGTCACAAAGAGTCGGACATGACTAAGCAACTAAGCACAGCACAGCAGCACAGCCAAAGGAGCTGAACGACTGACAATCACAGTAGCAACTAGAAGGGAAGAGTACTGGTGTGGGTTTCACAATGGAAATGAGGTATTTACAACTGCTGTGTTTAAGTGTTCGTCCTCAAAAATTCTTAGGAGAGATAAATACTTATATCAAGAATTTCGATTGCATGAACAAGCATATGCATATGGTTGATTTTATGGGTTTTTAAAAAATTGTCTTTGTGCTAGATTTCCAAGTCATGAAGAAAATCAAAGTCTTTATAGACTTTAAAATGGGTCTTATAAACTTACGTTGAGATCTTTAATCCATTTTGAGTTTATTTTTGTATATGGTGTTAGAAAGTGTTCTAGTTTCATTCTTTTACAAGTGGTTGACCAGTTTTCCCAGCACCACTTGTTAAAGAGATTGTCTTTAATCCATTGTATATTCTTGCCTCTTTTGTCAAAGATAAGGTGTCCATATGTGCGTGGATTTATCTCTGGGCTTTCTATTTTGTTCCATTGATCTATATTTCTGTCTTTGTGCCAGTACCATACTGTCTTGATAACTGTGGCTTTGCAGTAGAGCCTGAAGTCAGGTAGGTTGATTCCTCCAGTTCCATTTTTCTTTCTCAAGATCGCTTTGGCTATTCGAGGTTTTTTGTATTTCCATACAAATTGTGAAATTACTTGTTCTAGCTCTGTGAAGAATACTGTTGGTAGCTTGATAGGGATTGCATTGAATCTATAAATTGCTTTGGTAGTATACTCATTTTCACTATATTGATTCTTCCAATCCATGAACATGGTATATTTCCCATCTATTAGTGTCCTCTTTGATTTCTTTCACCAGTGTTTTATAGTTTTCTATATATAGGTCTTTAGTTTCTTTAGGTAGATATATTCCTAAGTATTTTATTCTTTTTATTGCAATGGTGAATGGAATTGTTTCCTTAATTTCTCTTTCTATTTTCTCATTATTAGTGTATAGGAATGCAAGGGATTTCTGTGTGTTGATTTTATATCCTGCAACTTTACTATAATCATTGATTAGTTCTAGTAATTTTCTGGTGGAGTCTTTAGGGTTTTCTATGTAGAGGATCATGTCATCTGCAAATAGTGAGAGTTTT
>NW_011495034.1:10119081-10123961 GCF_000754665.1 Bison bison bison | reverse complement strand
TTCTTCTTTTCCAATTTGGATTCCTTTTATTTCTTTTTCTGCTCTGATTGCTGTGGCCAAAACTTCCAAAACTATGTTGAATAGTAATGGTGAAAGTGGGCACCCTTGTCTTGTTCCTGACTTTAGAGGAAATGCTTTCAATTTTTCACCATTGAGGATAATGTTTGCTGTGGGTTTGTCATATATAGCTTTTATTATGTTGAGGTATGTTCCTTCTATTCCTGCTTTCTGGAGAGTTTTTATCATAAATGGGTGTTGAATTTTGTCAAAGGCTTTCTCTGCATCTATTGAGATAATCATATGGTTTTTGTTTTTCAATTTGTTAATGTGGTGTATTACATTGATTGATTTGTGGATATTGAAGAATCCTTGCATCCCTGGGATAAAGCCCACTTGGTCATGGTGTATGATGTTTTTAATGTGTTGTTGGATTCTGATTGCTAGAATTTTGTTTAGGATTTTTACATCTATGTTCATCCGTGATATTGGCCTGTAGTTTTCTTTTTTTGTGGGATCTTTGTCAGGTTTTGGTATTAGGGTGATGGTGGCCTTATAAACTCAGAAAACCAAAATATGTGTTAACTAGGATACCTCTCAGCTACTGGAATGCATGTTGTTATTATGCTCTTTCTATCGAAAAACAAAGTCTTACTCAGATCTCTTTAGGTTGGCAAATGTGTAACTTGAGTGTTCTGCCTCAAGAGACTGTCTAACTTTAACTTTCCCTTTTAAAGGGTCTTATGCCAGGGCATTCTCTCTCCTAGTTGAACCATCCTGCGTCAGTTTTCTACCCCTCTCAATGCTTCCCCCCCTCACAAAGTCTCCCAACTGCACCCACAAGCCTGTGTATGCTCTGCCACAATACAGTCACACTTTGATGTGAAATAAATGTGGCATTATTCAACTACATTAGCTATTTGTTCACTGCTTTCCACTTTATGTTTATTCAATAATTATGGTCTATCTTAGAGATAAATTTGACACTATTGAGATTATTAGTATTTCAAATAGCTTCAGCTTCTGTAAACAGCTCGAAAGCAGCATCATATATTTTGAATGCCCTTAAAAGATACTCCATAGATTGCAATACTAATTTCACATTTGTGTTTATAAAAATATAGATGTATTCTGTACTTTAGTGATATTTGTTGATTTTTTTCCTACTTTGTTTTAATTTTTCAATTTTGGTTGTTTATTTTCTCTAGAAGTGTATTTCCATAATTGTTTCCCACCCCCCATTGTTATATCATAACCGCATATTACATAGTGCCAGGCACTGTGAGCATTATTAAAAGTGCTATTTGATTTTTAATATTTAAATTACTGAGACTAGAACATTGCTTAGCAATGTCTAAACATTTAGAAATCTTCTTGAATATTAGGTTAAATGGCCTATGAAATTTTAAGGATGGTTCATACACAAAGGACACGAGCATAGGAAAGACCAGAGGGGCTGACACTGTCAAAATTATCTACAATTGACACCAGCTTACATTTTATGAAGCAGAAGTTACATTTTCTTTTTCTTACTGGACTCGTCCCTAACAGAGGAAATATCACTGGCCACATTCCAGGACATTAACTGCATTAAACCTGGAGTGCTAAGTGACGATGCAGTAAGAAATAAAATGAAGAAGTATGTCTTTAAGATGTAGAAAAAACTTTATATAGTAATATAGTAGAACACTGAATATTAGTAGCTTTCCCCCACTCCATTCCTGCTAACAAATGTGTACATGTAAAAATGCATTATACCTAAGTGTAACCCTCTCTTAATCCGAGAGATTCCTCACTCGAAGGCCATTGTTTTGAGACTAGCTTCCAAGAAGCATAAAGGAAGCAATAGAGAGCCTCGCTGTGATAGAAATCTTGACTTCCTGTATATCTTTCACATTGCTTGTTAAGTAGCAAAATAAACAAAGATCAAATTGCTATTGTCACTGTTCTTCAAACTTGGACAAATGTTTTGCAGTCTGGCCTAGTGAAAAAGAGAGGAGTATATGCTTAATAAATTTCAGATCTGAATTTGGATAGTAAGGAACTTTCTCTTATTGAAAATAAAAAGTAATACACTAACATTTATAAGAAAATTCTCTGTTAAAATGACCCTTTAAATTTATACACAAATAAAAGCTAAAAAATTGTAGATATGGAATCATAGTCAATAGTTCAATAAAAAATAAACCATAGTATTCCAATTTTATTTAAAAGCAAACTCAACTGGAAGAACAATTTCAGTTAGAATTATGGAAGTTTCCCCCTTAAGACCTAAATGTAGAAGTTGGAAATAAGACTGACATAGAAGTTAATGTGCATTTAGACAGTTTTCCAGTACAAGTAATAGAATGACTAAAGAGGCTTAAACAGTAGGGGTTAATTATTGGATCTTACCTACCAGGCTTTCTGGAGTAGATGGCACCAATGATTAACTCAGTGGCCCAGTGTGTTAGGACTCTGCAGTTCTCATTCATATCCATTCTTATCTCTCTGTCTCCTCCTCTTGCCTTCCCTCCCCCTACCCCCACTGCCTCCATCTGTCCCTGTCTTTTTTACAATCACAAAATGGCTGCCAAAACTCCATGCAACATGATGCCCTGCAATAAGGCCCAAGGAGGGAAGCAGAAAAGCAAAGAAAGAAGTCCAGCTATAATGTAAATACAGTGACAGCCTCAATTGACTCCACAGGGAGTTGATATTACCTAAGAGATGGCTGATATGAACAGGCCTTTATAGTCCCACACTGATCACTTATTACATATATACCTCCTCTGCAAAGGATATCATAACCCTGGGCAAGGCAACTCTCTGCAGTAGGGGTAATCCCCCTATCTGATGGGGCCAGCAGCTAAATAAATAAATGGAGAGAGATATCATGTTTGTAAATTGAAAGACTCAATATTAAGTACGTTGTATATGCATGCTTAGTCACTTCAATTGTGTTGGACTCTTTGCAACCCTATGGACTGTAGCCTGCCAGGCTCCTCTATTCATGGGGATTCTCCAGGCGAGAATACTAGAGTGGGTTGCCATTTCCTACTCCAGGGGATCATCCTTACCCAGGGATCAAACTTGAGTCTCTTATATCTCCTGCATTGATAGGTGGGTTCTTTACCACTAGCCACCTGGGAAGCCCATTAAGTATGTTAATTATCTCAATTTTTTAAAAAAAATTGTGCTGTTTCCTAAAGCTCAACATTCAGAAAACAAAGATCATGGCATCAGGTCCCATCACTTCATGGGAAATAGATGGGGAAACAGTGGAAACAGTGTCAGACTTTATTTTTCTGGGCTCCAAAATCACTGCAGATGATGACTGCAGCCATGAAATTAAAAGACGCTTACTCCTTGGAAGGAAAGTTATGTCCAACCTAGATAGCATATTCAAAAGCAGAGACATTACTTTGCCAACAAAGTCTGTCTAGTCAAGGCTATGGTTTTTCCAGTGGTCATGTATGGATGTGAGAGTTGGACTACAAAGAAAGCTGAGCACCAGAGAATTGATGCTTTTGAACTGTGGTGTTGGAGAGGACTCTTGAGAGTACCTTGGCCTGCAAGGAGATCCAGCCAGTCCATTCTGAAGGAGATCAGCCCTGGGATTTCTTTGGAAGAAATGATGCTAAAGCTGAAACTCCAGTACTTTGGCCACCTCATGCAAAGAGTTGACTCACTGGAAAAGACTGATGCTGGGAGGGATTGGGGGCAGGAGGAGAAGGGGATGACAGAGGTTGAGAAGGCTGGATGGCATCACTGACTCGATGGACGTGAGTCTGAGTGAACTCCGGGAGTTGGTGATGGACAGGGAGGCCTGGCGTGCTGCGATTCTTGGGGTCACAAAGAGTCGGACATGACTGAGCAACTGAACTGAACTGATCTGAACTGTGCTGTTTCCAAAGATTAATTTGGACATAATTATTTCCAAATCAATCTTTGGAATCAGCACAATTGTATTTAAAAATCCCAGCAAGTTAATTTAGTGAAAATTGCACATAGTTTATGTGAAAATATGAAAGGTTAAGAAGATAATAGATGAGGTAATCTTAAAAAAGAAAAACTGGACGACTTACACCATCAAATATCTAGATCTACTGTAAAACTACAGTAATTATACCAATGTGGAATCATTACAAGGACAAACAAAATGGCCAATGGCAAAGAATATGAAGTTCAAAAACAATTCAGGATTTAGGACATGTTTATGCTGCAATGAAGTGGGGAATTGATGATATCATCAATAGCTATTGGTTCAATTAGATATACATGCAGAGAAACTGAATCCTAAAACTCCTAAAACTAAAACTAAAACTAAAACTAAACTCCTAAAAACCTAAAACTCCATTTGCACATTCAAATCCAAAGGGATAGAAAGGAATATATGAAAGGCAAAAAAATAAAAATAAAAATTTGGAAAAAAAAATAAGTAACTATCATAAGAGCAAATAAGGCAAAGATTTCTAAGACAGGACACAAAAACTACTATCATGGATGTAGATAACTATATTAAGATTAAGAACTTCTGTTCATCAAAACATATCACCAAGAGTGTAAAAACACAGTTCATAGGATAAAATAAAACTTTGTGAGAAAGGAGTTGTTTCCAGAATACATTTTAAAAAAAACCAACTCATAATCAATAGGAAAAAATTAAAAATACAATCTAAAAATGAGAGTTCAGTTCAGTTCACTTCAGTTGCTTAGTTGTGTCTGACTCTTCACAACCCCATGAATTGCAGCACGCCAGGCCTCCCTGTCCATCACCAACTCCCAGAGTTCACTCAGACTCATGTCCATCAAGTCAGTGATGCCATCCAGCTATCTCATCCTCTGTCGTCCCATTCTCCTCCTGCCCCCAATCCCTCCCAGCATCAGAGTCTTTTCCAATG
>NW_011495034.1:10071112-10118981 GCF_000754665.1 Bison bison bison | reverse complement strand
CTTTTCCAATGAGTCAACTCTTCGCATGAGGTGGCCAAAGTACTGGAGTTTCAGCTTTAGCATCATTCCTGCCAAAGAAATCCCAGGGCTGATCTCCTTCAGAATGGACTGGCTGGATCTCCTTGCAGTCCAAGGGACTCTTAAGAGTCTTCTCCGACACCACAGTTCAAAAGCATCAATTCTTCAGTGCTCAGCCTTCTTCACAGTCCAACTCTCACATCCATACATGACCACTGGAAAAACCATAGCCTTGACTAGACTGACCTTTGTTGGCAAAATGTCTCTGCTTTTCAATATGCTATCTAGGTTGGACATAACTTTCCTTCCAAGGAGTAAGCATCTTTTAATTTCATGGTTGCAGTCACCATCTGCAGTGATTTTGGAGCCCCCCAAAAGTAAAGTCTGACACTGTTTCCACTGTTTCCCCATCTATTTTCCATGAAGTGATGGGACCTGATGCCATGATCTTAGTTTTCTGAATGTTGAGTTTTAAGCCAACTTTTTCACCCTCCACTTTCACTTTCATCCAGAGGCTTTTGAGTTCCTCTTCACTTTCTGCCATAAGGGTGGTGTCATCTGCATATCTGAGGTTATTGATATTTCTCCCTGCAATCTTGAGTCCAGCTTGTGTTTATTCCAGTCCAGCGTTTCTCATGATGTACTCTGCATAGACGTTAAATAAGCAGGGTGACAATATACAGCCTTGACATACTCCTTTTCCTATTTGGAATCAGTCTGTTGTTCCATGTCCAGTTCTAACTGTTGCTTCCTGACGTGCATACAGATTTCTCAAGAGGCAGGTCAGGTGGTCTGTTATTCCCATCTCTTTCAGAATTTCCCACAGTTTATTGAATTAAGCAATGATTAATAAATTTGCCAGAAACAAAACAAAGCAGAACCCAATTTCATTAGTCGTCAGAAAAATGCAAATTAACTCCATAATGGGTTACCACTACCAACAGAATGACTAAAATATCAAAGATTAATGAATGAATAATGAATGAATGAATACTGACTGACCAATATTATTGTACCAATATTATTGCTGAAGATATGGAGCAACTAGAACTATCATTATCTATTAAATCTGAATATATTCATCACTACGAGCTGATAATTTTCTTATATATATATATGTGTATGTGTGTGTGAAAAGATATATATACATATATAAACATATAAGATCAGCTTCCTGGTGACTCAGATGGTAAAGAATCTGCAAGCAATGCAGGAGACCCAGGTTTCATCTGAGTCAGGAAGATCCCCTGGAGAAGGGTATGGCAACCCACTCCAGAGTTCTTGTCTGGAGAATTCCATGGACAGAGGATCCTGGCAGGCTACAGTCCATGGGCCACAAAGAGTCAGAAACAAGTGAGTGATTTACACTTCACGTTGTTTCCTATATATAACCCCCCTAACAAAATATCTAGAATGTTCAAAATAGTACTATTTAGACAATATAAATTATTCAGATAATATAAGCAAATCTCATAATATTAAGAATCAGAAGAAAAACACAAAAGAGAATGGCATTATTCCATTTACATAAAGTTCAAACAGAATGAAATCATGATGTGAGAGGCTGGAGAGTGGTTAGCTTGGGAATGGGGAGTAACTAAAAGGGGGCAAATGAAGGCATTCTAGAATACTGGTAGTGTCTTATTTTTTTTAGCATAGCCCTTGTTACAAAGGTTTGTTCAATTTGTGAAACTCCATCAAGCTTTACACTCATGATTTATGTACTCTTCTGAACATGGAATATACTTAATAAAAAAATTAAAGCAATAAAATCCATTCTTCATATTTCAGAGTCATAATACCTCTTATACTGATGCTGCTTTTTTTTTTACATGATCATAAAGTGTTTTATGGAGAAGGCAGTGGCACCCCACTCCAGTACTCTTGCCTGGAAACTCCCACAATGGAGGAGCCTGGTAGGCTGCAGTCCACGAGGTCGGTAAGAGTTGGACACAACTGAGCGACTTCACTTTCACTTTTCACTTTTATGCATTGGAGAAGGAAATGGCAACCCACTCCAGTGTTCTTGCTTGGAGAATCCCAGGGACAGAGGAGCCTGGTAGGAGGCTGTCTACAGGGTCACACAGTTAGACACGGCTGAAGCGACTTAGCAGCAGCAGCAGCAGCAAAGTGCTTTATGTGAATGAGTGAATGACTTTACCTAGGCTGTCTAGGATTTCCTCAAAGTTCTTTTTGCCTTCATCTCCTGATTTCTTTCCCTGCCTTCTTTGACAGGCTCTGTACTTCACATTTCATTCTTGTATTTTACAGTCTTGTGATTCTGATGGGAATGATCACTTTTTCCTGGCCTTCTCATTTTTTGATTTTCCTAGAAGTTCTCTTCTCTCTATCCTCTGTGTTTTGTGGATCTCAGAGGAACCTGTCCTTAAGGTAGGGCTTCTTTACTTCTTTAATTAACAAGGCCTATCTGTACTGATAAATTCTTTTCTGACACTCAACTTTTGTACACAAATCTAAACCATAGATTTACGGTTGAATTTGCTCTTCATCCTGACATTGATTTTTCTGAATAATAAAGTCAAAAACTTTGTCTTCTAAATTACAGTAGTAACCTGAAGTAATTATATTTTTAAATATTAACTTTAATTCCTTAAACTGTATTTTATTTACCTATAAATATTTGGCAAAGAAACCCAGTATTATCATGTAAACATGTTAGATTCTTTCCACTTATATAAGTTGTGAACATATTTCAAAAAAAGAGTTATGAGTATTTAATTTCAGTGAAACATCTATACAACTAGATAGGTACTTCTTGTATCTTTGATTTAATAAACATAGGATTTTCAGGTACTATTTTGATCACCAGAGGTAACTTATATAGTATTACTGAAATTACAGTGTGAAACAATATAAAGTTAATTTTCCATTAAAAAAAAAAGAGATTTTAAATTGTAAAAGAAGTTAAATCTCATGTGTACTTCAGGATCCATGGTGAGTAGAGGTTTTTATTAAATTAAATCTCTGGTTTTTAGAAAGACCATTGATTTAAATAAGAAGCTAAAATCTCATATATTTCATATGACATGACTTCATAAAGTTAGATATCAAAAATATTAACTGATCTTTATTGTTTAGCATAGGAAATATAGAGATCATTGATTATGATATCAAATAACACTTGGTTTGAGTTCCCAAGTATAGAGCAATGTGTAGAAAAAATACAGCAAGGTAAAATGAAATGTAACATCATTTAAAGAAGAAAGAAGTGGAAATTACACACAAAATGAAGACTACACGGTAGAGATGTGATGATCACTCCAGACTGTCATCTGAATCAGCAGGACTGATAAGAAAGGAAATGTACCACATGGATTAGAGAAACGGCATGGTAATTCTCTAACTATACTATTCATCTAAAGCTCAGCACAGATGCTGAATTTTGAAAAGGATTAGAAAATAGAACATTTAGGAAATGATAAACAAGTTCAGGTGATAGAGCACAGTGAAAAGAACAGCAGATTGTGAAGGCAGGTGTGCCCCTGAGGTTACAGCAAGGTTACTGGTTCACAGAGGCCACAGTCAAGTCATTTCATGTCCTTTAGCCTTGGTGTCCTCGTTTGTCAAATGAAAATATTTAGAAAATAATCTCGTAGTTCTCATGCAGGTCTCAGATTTTAGTGATATTAATTAGGAATACAGGGGTAACTGAGAGACTACTCATATAATGGGTTTTAAATATGTATAAGGGTATTCTATAAAAGTTGATAAATCATTAATATTTACAACATCCACTGATGACAGAAGTGGAAAAAATGGACTTAATCAGGAGGAAGAACAACATAGTTTAGGCCAATGATTCTCAATCCTCACTGCCTAACATTCAACTGGGAAAATCAGACACTAATCTTTGCCCCCACGATTCTGTTTCAAACGGCTTGGGGTGAATCTAGGCATCAGTGTATTTTAGTAGTCCCTTAAATGTTTCTCATTTTCATTTAGGTTTGGAAATCTTTGGATCAGACATAATAAAATACTGCCTGCCAATGAAAGATTGCTGATAATCTCTTTCTCTGGAACCTATAAATATATAAAATCCATTTATTAACTGAAAAATGAACACCATAATCACAATAATAATTAATATCTACTTATACCACATTTACTAGACAATTTTCCAGGTACCTTGAATACATGAATTAATTTTATCACCAATGTTTTATGTATTTACTCATCTTTTCCTGTTTTTAAAGATGAGAAACATAATCATAGGGAATTCATAAATTGAAGAGTTCTCTACCCACATTATGCTAGATCCTATATGATTTTACCTTCAGCTACAGAGTTTCATTTGCCTTTAGTTCATTTACCATCCTGTTGTAGTTATGAATAAAAATAAATACTAGAAGAATGTCAGTTCTTTTACTATGCCCTGTCTTCTCTTGAAAACATTACATTAATATAAAATGCCTATTTAGTGAATTCAATATACAACATAGCTTACTTTTCCCACAAAATCCATATTTCCAAATTAAACTCTTTCAAAAGTATATTTTCTTCAAGAAAATCTTATTTATATTTTAATTGTGGCTGCATTACCTAAGATTTCCCATTGAATTTGGTGTTCTAGTAACTAGGACATAAAATTGTTATGTTCTTCTTTCAAACTTTCTATGGAAGTCAATATTATGACTTTCACTATATCCTAAATTCTCGCCTCTGTATTGTTTCAGGAGGCCTCTGTGCTGTAGGCATTTTATGGCTCTTTGAGATTAAGATATTTCAAACCTCAGTGACTATATGTTTCCTCTGGGATACTGGAAACAGACTTTACAGTCTCCATACACAATGCAATTTTTAAAATAAAATTCCATAAATTAAGGCTCTCATAAACCTTTGGAAATGCTGCTCTTGTGAGCAGCTGTTTTGTTGTATTTGATTGCCACACAAAGGTAGAGTTCACAGAGATACAGTATTTAAACGTGGGCTGCCCTTAATTAGCATGAAGGTCTTGTGTAAAGATTATATCCTGGCCAAGAGCTTATGCCTATTAAAAAATTTCAGACAGAAAATCAATATGTAATAACCACCTGAAATATACTAAGCAGAATACACTACCTTGAAGAAATTATCACCTGTATCTGTCCACTATATAACACAGCTAAAGGCCTGGCAGTAGAGGAAAGCTAAACCTGGGTTAGAGTCAATGAAGAAATTCAAGCTTCAGCTTCCATCCTACAGAACAAAATATACAATATAAGAAAATATCTTGTCATTGGACACACATCAACAGCATTGGAATCACTTAATCCAAGGGACTTTAATATTATATGTTTCAAATCTGAGCCATGAATACCTAAATAAATAGGCACTGACATTTACCGATTTGTTTCAATTTTATATCTTTCAGCAAGAAATAGGACAAGAGGAGACCTCCTAGGAATCAGGAGATTGACAAGGACAGTGACAATTAAGGGATGATTCTGAAAAATTTGCTATTTTTACTGTTTTATCTGTTTCTCTATGGCAATCAAGAATGATAGTTTCAAATGACTCTTAAGGAAAAGCCAAACTTTTTATGGCACTATTGTGTCCCATCAAAATGCATCATCATACCCTCAAGATGATGATATTAGGAGGCAGGGCCTTTGAAAGATGCTTAAGTTATGAGAGTAGATCATCCATAAATGGGATTGCTGCCTTATAAAAGAGATCCCAGAAAGCTAGCTTCGCCCTTTCACTGAATGAGTGTACAGTGAGAAGTCAGCAATCGGCAACCTGAAAGAGGCCCTTTTCCAGAATCCCATCATACCAGCACGCTGATCTTGGACTGCCAGCCTACAGAACTGTGAGAAATAAATTTCTGTTGTTTCTAAACCACCCAATCTGTGATATTTTGTTATAGCAGCCCAGACAGACTAAGACAAGCATGCTACAAAGCTTTCAAACAAGCGTGCTCCTTCATGTCACTTACCACTCTGACCTTTCTCCTAAAACGTCTTCCCTTCACTCTGCCCCAATCACACAGACTGGCCACACCATGAAGACTCCCTCTGCAAGATTTTTGCACTCACTGTTTCCTCTGCCTGGATTGTCCTTGTCCCCTCTTCCCTTTCAAGTTTTAATTCAAAGTCTTCTTCTCTATAAGGCTGTTCCAGAACTCCCTCTCTAAATTGCAAAAAAAAACCCACTAACTACCTACAAACTTCATGGATCCTACCCACTTGTTATTTAACTCACATTATATATTTTAAATATTTATCCTGTTAATTCTCTGTACTGTTCCTTCTTGGCATGTAATTTTGATTAGGATAAGAATTTTTGTTTATTTTTACTTCTGTAATAACACTCAAATCTAGAACAGAGCTAGTCATATAGAAGATAATATCTGATTAAATGAATGGAAGAAATTTATAATTATGCTTTTTACTTTCTTTGGTAGGTTTAAACAACCAATAAAGTCGAAGTTAGGGAGAATTTGGCAACTCTAACTAAGATATGAGGTCTTGAGGGTAGATCCTCATAAATGGGATTGCTCTAAGAAAAAAGAGGTAGACAGCAGTATTGAAAAGGAAAAGAAGTGAAGTTAGCCTGGGTCCTGTAGTTTTGAGTCAGCTAACTTTCCCCTAAGACTTTCAACCTACACCAAGAAAAATAGACTTAATTCTTCCTCTCTCCTAGGTACTTCTCCATGGAGGGTTAAGCCCTCAACCTTATCTCAAGCAGTTTATTTTTCCTGATCCTATGTCTCCATATCTGGACTGCTGTTGCATTACAACAGCTATGGACATCAGTTACTATTCTTCTAATACCAGCTTCTGGAACTTGTTGCTTTCAACTCATCCAAATGATAACCACATCTGATACAGCACAGTTTCTAGTCCCTCCCCAGAGCCCTAGATCACAAGATGTTCATTTTGTGCTAGTTGTGATCATGAGTTAGAAAGTCAAAAAATAAAATGGAAATTCTCTATTTAGTGGTAATGATTCTGTATCCTTCTCTCTGGCTTTGATGGTTCTGTCTTATGGAAGGAAGAGACACCAGTCTATGATAAGATTAGGAAACAGAGGCTGCAAACCTAGGGAAAGATTCTTGCTTGTCTATATCACTATCTTGTTTATACATAGAATGCGTTCTCTTCTTCAGCTTTTCTAGAAATAAAACTAACATTTCCTAAAGCAAGAAAAATATGATTAATAAGCTTTAAATTTTAACAGCAGGGATAGTATTTCAGAAAATTTTGAGATTTGGGTTTGAAAATACTTGTCAGATCACTTTTTAATATAAGATACAATCAGTCTGGAGTTTCCCAGAGTGGGACTAGAAAGCCGTTTGGGGCTATGCACCATGACACATACTTTGCTAAGAAAAAGTATTTACTCGGTGCCCTGATAATCTCAAAAGGGAAGCTGCCGGGGACCTGCCCCGGCTGATCCAGGGTATTCGAAGCGGGGACGGCGTCGGCGACCTATTTATTTAAATATTTTATTAAAGATAAAAAGAGTAATAGGATGAGGATAGCTCAGTAGGAAAATTCAGTGGAGAAAGGAGGCTGAGTGGCTTGGTTTACGCGGGAGACCAATAAAACTTCAAGACAAGAAGTTTGCACCACTTACATAGGCCACAGGCGTCCTTCTGTTCTCCCGAAGGAGAGGAGACACTGAGGCCTCCCCGGTCGGATCTTAGAAGCCCAGGCATAATTAGTAAGCATGGTGGGTTCCGCGCTCCAGATGGAGACTCAGCCAGAGAGACAGCGACATGGGGAGACCAGTATTTCGAGAAACTGATCCCAATTCTTTATTTTCCATGGTCTACTTTTATACACTGAGATGTTATGCAAAAGTCACGCGGGGTCAGCAGTCCTGACTTTTATCAAAGTCAGGTGCTTCATACAAATGTATACAGAGATCTTAGGGGTGTTACATCATATTCTGGCCAGGGGGGCCTGCTGACAATTTATGACCCTCTCCTTGTGACAACGGTCAGTCAACCAGGACACTTATTTCTCCAGGGATGATTATTCTTAAAACAGACACCACCCAAATAAAGTTACATTCCTATAGGGTGAGGGTGTAGTGGGTTTTAGTTAAGGAAAGAATTTACTTAGCCTAAGGTCTAACGTGATTAATATCAAAGGTTAATACTTATTTCTTCTATATACTCATTAATGTGTGTAAGGGCAGGGGATGTGGAGACTTAGCAACAAACATTGGCTCAACAAATGAAAAACCCTTCACCAACACAATTTCAAATCAGCCCACTATACTTATACTTGTTTTCTAACTTCTCTAAAGAACCTGTTTTTAGAGGGTTTAAAGCATCTGGTGCCTCTCACGGTTGGGAGGCTGTGAGCAATCACATGTGGCCGGACGAGCCTGTCAGGCAGGCTAGAGAACCTTCAGAGGAGTTTGTAGGTTAAAACACTCTTGTCACGCCCAAGAGTTTTTATTGACTGGAGCTCTAGGTTAACTCCTTCTCCAAAAGAGGTGGTGGGGGACAGCCCCCCGTAAAGTCAGAGGTGTAGGTGAGAGCACAAAGTAGTAAAGTAGGCAGGCTCTGGTTATGGGGGTAGACGCTCGAGGATTTCCAGGGGGACTCCTGAGGCTCGATCCCGCCTTCGCGTATGTCGAGCCTCCTTCCTCATGACCTTTGCCATGGGCGGAGTACCTCACTCTGGCCCCCAACAGGAAGCATATATAATTATTTTATCCATAAAAGAAATAAAACTTAAGGATAAAACTTATCCATGTTTTATTTATCTTCCTATTATCAATATATAGCATTGAGCCTTAGCTAACATTCACTATCAATCTTTTACTAAAGCAATAGGCAATTTGTCAAATGTATACTACTCCACTTAATCCTCAAAAAAGGTCCGTACTATAGCTTCTACTATTAATTAGTCTATGTAGACATAGGGAACTTATGGTAAACTTATCGTTACCAAAGGAGAAAGGCAGAGGGGAGGGATATATTAGTAGTTTTGGATATGCACTATTATATATAAAATAGATAAACAACAAGGTCCTGGTATATAGCACAGGAAACTATATTCAATATCATTCAATATCTTCTAATAACTTATAATGGAATAATCTGAAAAAATATATGATTGAATTATTTACTATACACCAAAAATTATCACAACATTATAAAACAACTATATTCCAATACAAATAAAATGAAATGCATGTACTGTTCTTCTTCTCTAAGTTACTTTCTATATCAACACCTTTTCTTATAATTCATGATCCTTTTTCTTGTTTACTCTTTTGTTTTTTACTTCTTATAATATCAAGTTCACTAGAATAGTGATTGTGCCCATCTTTTAATCTCTGGTCCACCGATAGTTCATCATCCATCCAGTATCCAGGTTGGAGCCTACAAAAGCCCAGTAATTTTATTTAAATATATTATTTTGTTCTCCAAGTTAAAATGAAAATGGCTTCCAATTTTAGTTCAGATTGAACTTCAAATTACTTAGTCCAGCATTTAAGTTTCAATCAAGTCTTTCCTTGGTTCTTTTCTCTCCTAAATCTATTCTAAACATTCTATAAACCAACGTGTCAAATTCACCCAGTGTTTTCTTATCTGGATGACTTTACTGTCAACATTCTTTTTCTTGAACGTCTTCTACTTTTTCAAATAGAGCAAATTTCAGCATAGGGAGCCTATCCTCCTTCCCCATTATTCTCTGTCCCCTATTAAGGAAAATTAGTTAACTATAATCTGAATTTCCTTTGGACTTCAAAATATTCTGTACACAGAGGACTGCTTTAAGTACTGAAGCTAGGGAAACCTAGTTGCCCCCACCTTACTCCACCATTTACTATCTGGAAATCTTTGTTTCCTCACTTATAAAGTTAAAATAAAATTGATGTCTACAGTAGCATTTTTAAGTTAAAAATGCCGAGGTACAGTGATTACTATCATATGCAAAGAACTCAATAAGGGTTCATTACTCCAAACACTGCAGAATTTACATGCCTTTGAACTACAAAGGGACTACAAATTCTCTAAAAGTCTATGAAAATATATTATTCTGATCATGTTCCACAATCTCCTGTATAAAGAAGGTATTCAATTAATATCTGTTGACTTGACTGATTGCATTGATTAAAGTACATTTTTTCAAAATGAAGCTTTGTCTGCAAGTGTATTTCTTTCCAAAACAGGAAAACTGTAATTAGCTCTTATTGTGCAGAAAATTCATAAACCTGAATTGCTATGCAGTTCTTTTTCTTCTACAAGTATACACTGTATACGATGCTTAAAAATAATTAGAAACCCTTTGGAGGTAATCAGCTTTCCTTCATACTCTGTGTAGACTATTTTAAATAGCATTTGACTGAGTCTTGTGGTTGGAATTTTACATGATGTCAGTCCTCACTGGAAACACATATCTGCTGGTTTTTCATTTAGAATGGTGGCTCCCACATGCCACAGACTGCCTAAATTAGAATCACCTGTGGTGATTATTAGCATCACAGCTTGCTGGCCTCCATGTTCAACTTGCTCCAGATTCTCGGGGGTGAGGCCCTGGAAATTATACTATATACAAACACCCCAGGAGATTCTGATGTGTGGCCAGGTGTAAGAAGCTCTCTAAAAAAATCAGCATAATGGTATCACCACATGAAAATACAGGGTTGTAGACTTTCATATTAGCTATCATGCCTATATGATCTGAAATAAGAGAAGTTTCAAGTTTTGGACTTTACTTTCCCACAGAAGCCTAAATGAAGCTCCAGTACATTCTTTCTTATCGAAAAATTAGTGATAAATTTAAACTTATAGTTTTCCATTTTTAAATTGATAAAGTCTCTTAAATATCTGGATGTGGCTATAAAATATGTATACTCGATAGAACTAAAAGGGTGTCATTATAGGACAAATATCAATAAAATAAATAATGCATGATTTTAGAATCATGGTCTTTTAAGAGGCTACTTTTAGGATCTGATTATGGCAGCAGATTTTAAAAGTAGATTGTAAACTACATATTCATTTTATTGCTGAGTAGTATTTCATTTTATGAATATACCACATTTGTTTCTCTACTCACCATTGATGTATTTGTTTTCTACTTTTTATTATTATAAAAGTTGCTGCTTAAACATAAGTCTTTGTATGGACATTTGTTTCTATTCCTCTAGAGTAATTACAAAGAAGTGAAATTGCTGATTTATATGATAATTTAATGTTTTTAAGGTTTTAAGAAAGTGTCAAAATGTGTTTTTCAAAGTGGCTTTACCAGTTACATTCCCACTAGAAACATATGAAGGTACCAGTTTCTCTGTATACTCACCAAAACTTATTATCACATGCTATAACATTTATGAATCTCAAAAACATTATTTTATATGAATTCTCAGGTGCAAAATCCATATATTGTATGATTCCATTTAGAAAATATTTAGAAAAGACAAATCTATAGAGATAGAAGGTAAATTAGTGATTGCCTGAGAATGGAAATAGAGGTTAGCTGCAAATTGTTATGAGGTATATGGAATAATAAAGGTATTTAAAAAAATGGAACATAAAATTGGTTTCATAACTATGCAAATTTACTAAAAGCTGTATGAGTTCAATGATATATTAATACTCAACTAAAGATATCTATAAAATGTATATATTGATGTAAATGCATGTGCAAGTATCTGTGCATGTATATATAAATATATAAATGATGTCTGAATATATGTATTCAGTCCCATTTTTTCAAAATCCTTCTTATTTGAACTACCAAGAGACAATTTCTCTACTACACTGAATATAGTAAATGAACATGAGAGCTCATGTAATTATCAATCAAGCTGGTGGTTATATCAGTTATAGGTTTTGCTGTTATTAATTTTTTAAAAATTTGAGTATACTTGACTTACAGTGTTGTGCCAGCCTCAGGTGTACAGCAAAGTGAATCATCCATACACACACATATATTCACACCCTTCCAGATTCCCCTCCCACATAGGCCATCACAGGGCACCCAGTAGGTTTCTTGGTGCCATATAGCATGTCTTTATCAGTTATCCATTTTACAGACAGTAGTGTGTATACATCATTTCCACTCTCCCAATTTATCCCTACTGCCCCTTACTCACTGGTAATCATGTTTGTTTTTTACATGTGTAACTATTTCTGTTTTGTAGATAAGTTCATCTATACTCTTTGTATAGATTCCACATATAAGCGAAATCGTATGATATTTGTCCTCCTATGTCTGACTTACTTCACTTAGTGTAACAATCTCTAGGTCCATTTGTGTTTCTATAAATGGCATTATTTCACTTTTTATGGCTGAGTAATATTCCATTGTACACACACGCATACACACCACATCTTCTTTATCCATTCTTCTGTTGATGGACATTTAGGTTGTTTCCATGGTTACCATCATTCTAGCCAACAGTCCTGGTTATTGTAAATACTACTGCAGTGAACACTGAGGTGTATGTGTCTTTTCAAATTATGGTTTTCTTTGGATATATGGCCAGAAATAGGATTGTTGGATCATGTGGTAGCTCTATTTTTAATTTTACAAGGAATCTCCACCCTGTTTTCCATAGTGGTTGCACATTTTACATTCCCACCAACAGTGTAGGAGGGTTCCCTTCTCTCCACACACTCACCAGCATTTACTCTTTGTAGATTTTTTGATGATGGCCATCATGAAATTAAAAGACACTTACTCCTTGGAATAAAAGTGAATGACCAACCTAGATAGCATATTCAAAAGCAGAGACATTACTTTGCCAAGAAAGGTCCGTCTAGTCAAGGCAATGGTTTTTCCAGTGGTCAGGTAAGGATGCAAGAGTTGGACTGTGAAGAAGGCTGAGCGCCGAAGAATTGATGCTTTTGAACTGTGGTGTTGGAGAAGACTCTTGAGAGTCCCTTGGACTGCAAGGAGATCCAACCAGTCCATTCTAAAGGAGATCAGCCCTGGGATTTCTTTGGAAGGAATGATGCTAAAGCTGAAACTCCAGTACTTTGGACACCTCATGTGAAGAGTTAACTCATTGGAAAAGACTCTGATGCTGGGAGGGATTGGGGGCAGGAGGAAAAGGGAATGACAGAAGATGAGATGGCTGGATGGCATCATCGCCTCGATGGACGTGAGTTTGCATGAACTCTGAGAGATGGTGATGGACAGGGAGGCCTGGTGTGCTGCGATTCATGGGGTCGCAGACAGTCAGACACGACTGAGTGACTGATCTGATCTGATCTGATTATGATTGATGTGAGGTGATACCTCATTGCAATTTTGATTGCATTTCTCTAATCATGAGTGATGTTGAGCATCTTTTTGTTGTGTTGTTGGCCATCTGAATGTCTTCTTCTAAAATTGTCTGTAGGTCCTCCATCCACTTTTTTTGATTGGACTGTTTAGTTTTCTGATATTGAGCTTCATGAGCTCCTTGCATATTTTAGAGATTAATTCTTTGTCAGTTGCTTCACTAACAATTATTATTTTCTCTCATTCTGAGGGTTGTCTTTTCATTTGTTAATAGTTTTCTTTGCTGTGAAAAATCTTTTAAGCTTAATTAGATCCCATTTGTTTATTTTTATTTTTATTTCCATTACTCTAGGAGGTGGGTCAAAGAAGAGCTTGCTGCGATGTATGTCAAAGAGTATTCTGCCTATGTTTTCCTCTAAGAGTTTTATAGTATCAAGTGGTACATTTAGGTCTTTAATCCATTTGAGTTTATTTTTGTGTATAGTGTTAGGGAGTGTTCTAATTTCATTCGTTTACATTTAGTTGTCCAGTTTTCCCAGCACTACTTATTGAAGAGACTGTCTTTTCCCCATTGTATATTCTTTCCTTCTTTGTCATAGATTAGGTGACCATTGTTGTTCAGTCTCTAAGTTATGCCCAACTCTGTGACCCCATGAACTACAGCACGCCAGGCTTCCCTGTTCTTCACTATCTCACAGAGTTTGCTCAAACTCATGTCCATTGAGTCAGTGACACCATCTAGCCATCTCATCCTCTGTCACCCCTTTCTCCTCCCACCTTCAATCTTTCCAGCATCAAGATCTTTTCCAATGAGTCAGTTCTTCTCATCAGGTGGCCAAAGTATGGGAGCTTCTGCTTAAGCATTAATTCTTCCAGTGAATATTCAGGGTTGATTTCCTTTAGAATTGACTGGTTTGACTTCCTTGCTGTCCAAGAGACTCTCAAAAGTCTTCTCCAACACCACAATTCAAAAGCATCAATTCTTTGGCACTCAACATTCTTTGTGGTCCAACTCTCATATCCATACATGACTACTGGAAAAACCATAGCTTTACCTATATGGACCTTTGCTGGCAGAGTGATATCTCATTTTTTAATATGTTGTAGAGGTTTGTCATAGCTTTTCTTCCAAGGAGCTAGTGTCTTTTTAATTTTGTGGTTCCAGTCACCATCTGCAGTGATTTTGGAGCCCTAGAAAGTAAAATCTGTCATTGTTTCCACTTTTTCCCCATCTATTTGCCATGAAGTGATGGGACTGGATGCCAAGATCTTCATTTTTTGAATGGTGAGTTTTAAGCCAGTATTTTCACTCCACCCCCATCAAGAGGCTCTTTAGGTCCTCTTCTCTTTCTGCCATTAGGGTGGTATTATCTGTGTATCTGAGGTTGTTCATATGTCTCCTGGCAACCTTGATTCTAGCTTGTGAGTCCATAGGTGTGTAGGTTTATCACTGAACTTTTTATCCTGTTCCACTGATCTATATTTCTGTATTTTTTGTGCCAGTACCATACTGTTTTGATGACTGTAAATAGTTTGAGGTCAGGGAGTCTGACTCCATCAGCTCTGTTTTTCTTTATCAAGATTGCTTTTTTGGCTATTCATGGTCTTTTGTGTTTCCTTACAAGTTGTTAAAAAAAAAATTGTTCTAATTCTGTGAAAAATGCCATTGGTTATCTGATAGGGACTGCCTTAGGGATGTTGAAAAATGACGTTGCGACAGTCAACTGTAGTACCATGTTATCAAAATCTTTGCAAGCTAAGTCAAAGTACAGGAATGCAGTAGGTAAGAAAGAGTCATATATGTTCTAGCAGGATTAGCAGGATGAAAATGCTTTTGTAAGCAGATTAATTGGAAATATCATTGATAGCAAAAATTATGTGACATAGGCTGCAAAGAAATGATAGCAGTTTAATAAGAAAGAAGTCTTAGCCATTGTTAAGGCTGTAGAAACAGAAAGTAATGCATGGTAGTAAAGATTGTTCAAAGAAAATAACTAAGCTATTTAGTAACTGACAGGAAAAAGTATGAATGATGGTAAATAGTCTTATTTAATGGAATATAATTTTTTTTAAGTCTCTAGAATGGCTACAATAAAATCTTCATTTTGAGCTAATTAAATAAATTACCCAATCCGTGTAGACAGACATAAACCAAATAAAATCATACGGGCAAGGAAATTTGACTCATATTACACCTGCTAGTTTTTTAAAGAAAGTGTTGAGAGTGCTATTTTGAGAAATTTAATTTGTTAATCTGAATTTGGGCATATTCTATAGTGCTATCTTTTGCTTTTCTTACTAGATGTGCTTCATTTTTTTTTTACTGCTTATTGTCAACCCTCAGGGGTTTATCTCAACACCTGCTATATTCTTTGAAAGTTATTTTCCTGATTAGCATTTCCTATTTTAATACATGAACATCTGGTAAAGGTTTACCTTAGAAATCCCCTACTCAGAGTTCATCTGCTTCTAATATTTGACTCCCTAACTTTATATTATCCTCCTGAGTTACAGGATAGTAATATTTTAGCATCAGAAAACAATTATTTTTGATGAATCTTTAATATTCAAGATGACAGTCAACAGGATTCATTGAGTACCAATTTCTTGCTCAATACTCTGATGAGCCCAGAGGAGGAGAATGATAAACAGTTTCATTCTTGTTCTGAAGGAGTTTAAAATGTGGTTGGGACAAACCACTAAAATTCAAACAGTGAGCTATACACAGTGCATGCTTGCATGCTAAGTCATTTCAGTCATATTCAACTCTTTGCAACCTCATGGACTGTAGTCCACCAGGTTCGTCTGTATATGGGATTCTCCAGGCAAGAATACTGGGGTGGGTTACCATTTCCTTCTCCAAATATACACAGTAGTGCATCATTAGCATTTTTATTTTGTGGCTTTACAGCGAGAGATGAAGGCTGAAGAAAAGAGAAAAAGTTTCATACAGGAGATGTTATTAGAGCAAAGAATAGACTTTGGAGAGATAAAAGTTAAGTTATACATTACTATAGCCAAGGGAAACATCAATTAGTTTATCATAGTGCAGCATTACTTATTTTTATTATTTCATTGCATTTCCCCCCATATTATTGCTAGTTTATTTTTTAAAATATAATCTTTATCAAATTCCCTTTAAACTATAGACTTAAAATATCTGTGATCTTTCCAGTCTTGATTAATAAGGACTTTATTTCTTAAGAGTGCTGGATGATATTTTGCTTGTGTGTTGTCTAGATTAAAGTTAGGGCTATTGAGAAATCTGCTGCTGCTGTGAAAATGTCATAACTTTTTTACTCATTTTATTTTATTGGCTTGATTTGAAGCAATTAGAAAGAAAATATTTAGGCCACTAAACATAAGCTACAATTTCCCTTTTAAACCCTGCTAATAAAAATTTAGTTCATAAAATGTTCATCATTTTAATACAAAATAACAATTTCCCATTCTGTTGAGTACTTTCCCATAAAGAAAATAAATAGATGAACTTCACAAATAAAGGATACAAACCTATTTTTACATTGATAAATCAATTTGTCCTTGTTTCATACAAATTATACTATAAACACAGATTAAACAGTCGAGTATTTGTTTAAGTAAGGTAATTCTATGGCAATTTCTTCACCTAGCCAATAATTTACCATTTATATCTATCATAGCTCACATTTAATTTGAGTTTAAATTACATTAACACACAAGTGGTCTCAGTTTCAAAAGGATAATAATTCTCTCATTCACCTGAAGATTCTGTTTTAAAATACATTGAAAAAATAACAGCTTTTTATTGGTCCACACAAATAATATTGTTACTGATCATTGGACAGTCACAGAAAAATATGGCATACTCCCATATTCCAGTGTTCCATGTAAATTCTGGGCTTCCTTTGTGGCTCAGCTGGTAAAGAATCAGCCTACAATGTGGGAGACCTTGGTTTGATCCTTGGACTGAGAATATGGCATACCCCCATATTCCAGTGTTCCATGTATATGATTTCTGGCACTCAGAATGCTAAGAAGTAAACTCAAGATTCAGAAATTGCAGAAGAAAATTAAGGAATAGAGACAGTCAATTTTTCTCTATATCCTCTGTCTCACTAATAATTTTATGAAGATATAATTTTAGAGCAATCTTAGAACCTGATTCTTTAATAGGGACATTCATCTATTCAATCTAGAGTGCTATGCTCATTGTCTATTCTCTGGGACCTATTTCATCATTATTTCAGAATGGCAGATTTATAAATATGTGGGACAAATATCTACTAGATCATTCACTTCTAATACATGGAATATGTAAATCATGGAGGCATCTTCAGCATTCACACTGAAGCAATAATTCAATTCTATTGCTGTTGCATCTTAAATACCTCAAAATTATTCTTTTCGAAACCATAGTTCCATTATGGTCTTGGTTCAGCACTAAATCACCTTTTACCACAAACTTGGTGCATAAGCAAACTGTCATAAAATTGAGCATGCTGGCATGCTATTCTGGCAACAGAGGGAACTGATAGCCGAACAGGTCTCCAGATGTAGGCATAAGTATCATCTCTCTCTGTAGACACACTTATGCACAAACACACACACATGCATGTGTCAATATTTCCTAAATAGAATTTACCATTTGCCAAATTTCAGTCATGGTGAAGGCTCAAGAATAATCAAGATCTTTCTTTTTTTCTGCTGGCTCCATACTCCCTCTAATCCTTCTTGCCCATTTCTTCTTTCTATGTTGGACCACACTGCCCTACGGCAATATCAAAAATGATATGCTAATTGTAAGACTTTTGGAAACTGCTTCATATCTACTCTTTAAAATACAAAGACTTTATATCTTGAATAGCATTTTATCAACTGTATTTTATGGCTTTAGCTGTTCTTTTCCTATTTTGCTAGTTCACCTGTGGCAAGGCAAAATCTCAAGATATGCAAAACCCACCTTAGATTCAAATGTGCTCTGAAAAATCCTTTCAGTCTTTGAATAACTTTTTCAAATACCTTTTGTTCTGCAGATGAAATGGAAGGAATATTAAAGACTTTCTTGAATTTAGAGGGAGAAATTATCTTCCAGGCTGAGTACTGCCTAGATAAATCTTGCCAACAATCCTAAGAAGTATTTTTTTTTCTCGTCTTTTTTTTTTCCCTTTCCCACCATTAAGCTCAGTGTTTCAGTTCGCTGTCCTCAAAACTCACATTTCTACCTTGAAGTAAGTAGTGGTAAATGTTTCAAAGGATGTTTAACATCCTTATATTCCACAATTACAAAGTTAAGAGAAAGTCTTTGCACTGGAGTTAAAGGTTTAACTTATTGCTTAAGCCTGATTAATATAAATTTCACTGGGCACTAACCTGAGGAATCAGTCTTCTAATTTCTTCATTTTTCCTTTAATTGAAAATACTGGTTTTTATGTATTAGTAACTTAGATTTCTCCCATATTACAGTCATTTACACATGACAAACCAGTAAATATATCTGCTCGTGCAAAGCATCAAGCAGACTACTATCCCTGAGAGTCCCATAACCCAGGTATAGTCAGGACTCACATTTGCATGGCCATTCTTTCAGGTCCTTTTCTCAGCGCATCAGATTTCTCACCAGTGAATGTGACCAAACTGGAGTAACTATGGCCTCACTGTATTTACTTTTATTAGATGTTTCAGCCATGTAGGTATTTTCTATGAATTTTTTAATTAATTCCTTTTAATCTCTTTTCATCTATTTATTAAGATAGGAGCATTCAGATATCTGGACATTTTAGACAGCAATGTAAAAAACTGAGTGCATTGAAGAGGCTAACACAATCTCCAGCTGACTGAATGGGAGTTTAGGCTTTTATTTGATTCCATAGATATTTGCTGAACAATAGTGTTAGTCTCATTGAAATGTTAAAATGGACCTTGGCCTCAAAGTTCCACTTTTTTGCTTCAGTATTAAAAATGAAATGCAGTCATAGAAAAGAGGAAATAATTTTCCCCTAGAATTGCATGTTTCCACATTTGTCTGAAATTCAATTTATTGGGGTGTAGAGGGTCGACAGGGAGAAAGAACCAAGTATATATAAATGCAAATTACCTAAACAGGAATCAATACTTATGAATAAACAAGTTCTGGCTACTATTTGTCAAATCATCACATCATTATACAATAGAAGAAAAGGACTTTAAATGAAAATGAATTATATGATATATATACAAAATGTGTAGGATCTGTCAAGTTATATTTTTAATATGCAGAAAATGCTCCCACGATCCTAATTCCTGTGTTGCCTGGAAAACTAGGAAAGTTTAAGAACTGCTACTGAAACATGAGATACAGTAAGAGGTGCAGAGGCAAAAGCAGACATCAGAAGAATTATAGGTAGTTAGGTATATATAATAGTAAATAGGACTGTAAGAAATAAAATGGGATGGTAAGTGGGAGTCAGAATCCCAGTGCCCCCAAAATTTGGACTTCATCCTGAGAACAATGGAAAATCTCTTAAAGAATTTAAAAATCATCTGACAGGAATGTATTTGTGTTTTGAAAGGTCCTCTATCTTCAGGGAAAAGAATGGATTTGAGGACATAAGCCTAGAGAAAGGTCTTGTCATCATCCAGCAGAGAGGGGATAATGCCCTCCCTGAACCTTGACAGGGAGAATGAAATCCTGTTGTAGACAGCTCAGCCATGAAATGAATCAACAAACTTCTAGGTGGAATCTTAGCCTAAGTGGCAGAAAGTCTTCCATCTTGTGTTGGGAACAACAGCTATCATACTGAATAGAAATTAGGTTTCTGTGGAATGAGTCAACTACAGACTAAACTGATGGGATCTTTTCTCTGAATTTCCTGTTTTCTGCTTATTAAAGCTGATATCCTTATAAAGGATATCAGACCACATGAGAAGATTGAGACACAGAGGGGTGACATGGCGTGCATGCTCAGTTGTGTCTGACTCTCTGCAACCTCATGGACTGTAGCCCACCAGGCTTCTCTGTCCATGGAATTTTCCAGGCTAGAATACTGGAGTGGGTTGCAATTTCCTACTCCAGGGTATCTTCCCAACCCAAGGAATCGAACCTATGTCTCTTGAGTCTCTTGCATTGGTAGGCAGATTCTGGACCACTGCACCACCTGGGGGCCATGTTGTCTCAGTGTTGAGTCTTTGAGAAACTTAACCTCTCTATGCCTCAATCTTCTCATTTGCAAAATAGAAATAGCAACAGTATCTATCCAGTGGTGTGTTGGCAAACGTTTAACGACTGGCCCTTGGGGTAGAGGATGGGAAGGGTAATCATACTTTGCAGTGCTTACTGATTTCCATGGTATAAATTATTCCACTATGATCACTTTCAAACTATTACAACTTGATATCAACTAGCTAACAAAATTCCTGGAAATTTAACTACTAGCTCTCATAAACCAATACAAATATGCTCTGTCATATCTCTATATTTACCCTGTGGCTCAGCTGATAAAAGAATCCACCTGCAATGTGGGAGATTTGGGTTCAAACCCTGGGTTGGGAAGAGCCCGTGTAGAAGGGAAAGACTACCCACTCCAGTATTCGGGCCTGGAGAATTCCATAGACTGTATAGTCCATGGGGTCACGAAGAGTCAGACACCACTGAACGACTTTCACTTTCACACTTTTTGTGACCCCATGGAGTATACAGTCCATGGAATTCTCCAGGCCAGAATACTGGAGTGGGTAGCCTTTCCCTTCTCCAGGGGAATCTTTCCAACCCAGGGATCGAACCTAGGTTTCCTACATTGTAGGCAAATTCCAACTTTTACCAACTAAGCCACAAAAGAAGCCCAGGAATACTGAAGTAGGTAGCCTATCCCTTCTCCAGTGAATATTTCTGACCCAGGAATCAAACTGGGGTCAAAATTGAATGTTCAAATATATGCAAAGTACTCACTGTACTGTCTATACAGTACTCTCATTGAGAGCTCAATTATGTTTATAATTATATGGGTTCTCATTATTTTATCCCCAATTCTAGTTAGAATTATGTAAAAAAATACAAGTTGCTCCATTTTGAAAATTAGTTTTTAGAAAGTCCTCATACTTTACAAGTTTCTAAATAAGCAATATTCATAAAGTATCTCATTTTTTATGGTCTCCCAAAGTTACATAGTTTTATTTCAATGAACTCTGGAGAGTTATTTCTGATTATTCATGAAAATTGTTTCATTTTTCTCATTAGCTTTATTGAACTTAAATCAAACTACCAGAGAATATCCACAATGAATTCGTTTGAGGCCTTTTTTTGAACATGTCTTTATACTGCAGATAATGTTTGTTATCTTTCAGATAAAGTGCTATATTGGTAGAAATTAATTTTGAGAATAATAAGTATTACTAGTATACACTTAATTAATTCCTAAGGTACAGATTCTTCCTACCAAGAATGAGGTACAAGTCATTATCTTTTATCAAATCATTATATCTTTATGTTTTTTACTTTGTTTTTAAAATCATTTTTATATAAAAGTAATATCACTGAGAAATCCATAACTTAGAATTAGTGTACACCAAAAGATATAATGGAATTCAGAAACAGTTTCAGTTACTTCTTTTTAATGACTAGTGCCTTATATGATAATCATTTCCAGGGTAGGATTTGTGAAACTAGCTATCAGGTGGGAACTTGATAGAGAACATCTTATACTAAAATAATATAATTGCTAAAATATCTAGCTAAAAAATCTTGCTAGAAAGCAGTTTTACTTGAAAAATATCTGGAATAACAGAAATGAGTAAATTCAGGGGGACATCATAATAGAAGGCTTGAAATCACGTGTCCTAAGCCATCAGAGATTTATGGTACTGGGATAAAATTTTTTTTATGGGTTCAAAAATATGTATAGAATTCAGATTTTAAAAATAGTGAAATACTAAAGAACTGGTCCAGAATATAGGTATACTATACTAATTTAGACACATACATCTTTTCACCTTTTAGGTTTTAAATTAAGTCATTTGTTGCCATATTAGCTGATAAATATATCCTAAACACCAGTTTTTCACTTAGCTCATTTATCTTGAAGATAGCTTAAAAATATCATTAGGCACACACACACACATACACACAAATATGGACAGATAAAGTTTGTCTAATGCTCCCTCTTTTTCTTTTACAAATTTAACTCTTTCCCCACTGCAGTATTTTTGTGGTTGTCGGCATTGTAATCCCCCACCACCGCCTCACTTGTTCTTAGTTTATTTCAGGAGTGATGAGAACAGTTAACCTATATATTGAAGGTGCCATTTCCACACTCAATGACCAATAAAGCCTCTAGGGAAGAGGATGCACTCACCAGACTACAATTAATTAGTGTTGTTTCGACACATTTTTAGGACAAAATGACAAATCACCAGAGACAGGGTGCGAAGAAATATATTCAGTTTGACTGAACAATCATGACTCACCAGGCTATAAACATGGAACAATTTTATTTTCCAATAAATTCTGCAGATTCTGGTCTGTTATCCATCGCTCACCTCTCTCCTACTGAATGGGAGTCATTTTTCCTGATAGTTCAATCTGATTCTATATATTTTTTCTGTTACCTTTGGTTATTAAAAGTGTCATTCCTGTCCTTAAGACTCGGTTCTCTTCCTTTTAAAACTAAGTATTACCATGATTGTTTAGCCTCAGTCAAATTGTTTACCTTAACCTTTTGCATTGTTTCCCAGAAGCACAGAAGATTCATACACCTTCACCATGCTGTCTCTGCACCCCTTGGCTCACCTTTGTCAGCTGTTCCCACTCCTTCTACGTCCTGACAGAGTCCAGCACATCTGCTCAGTAATGGGAGACAACCACCCACGAGTCCTTGAATTACAATAGGAGGGTTGAGCAGTCCCAATTTTGTAAGAATGGTCTGTCTCTACTGAAAACAAGGAGACTGTTTTTTAAGAAAAATATAAATAAATGCAAAAACAAAGCCCTCTTTTTAGAAAAGGTTACCAAATAAATTTAGTTTCTCTGGTTCTAGGATCTCTCAGGAATCACAAACCAACAAAAAGCCTATTAAGAAAATTTCTCAGAAGTCTCTATTTTTGACATAATCAAATAATATCGTTTCTGTAATTTCTGCAGAATTCTTACCCTCATTTAAAAGAAAAATATTTTGCAACCCAATGATAATAATATATTGCTGCTGCATATGTTTAGTTGCTAATTTGTGTCTGACTCCTTTGTGAATCCATGAACTGTAGCCTGCCAGACTCCTCTGTCCATGGGATTTTCCAGACAAGAACACTAGGGTGGGTTGCCATTTCCTTCTCCAAGAGAACTTCCCAACACAGGGATAGAACCCATGTTTCCTGCTTGGCAGGCAAATTCTTTACCATTGAGCCACCTGGGAAGTGCAATAATATACTACAGGTAACTTTTAAGGCTATCTTGTAGTCAGTACACATTTAATTCTAAGATTAAGACCAGTAATTCTGAGGATATTTATACAGTATCCTCAGACATTGAGGAGAAATTAAATACATTTTTATTAAAATTATAATTAACAAAAAATAATGAAAAAATTTAGTAAATGTTAAATTCAAAATGATATTTTCTAATTACCATGCTTCCTATGTTTCAATTCATTGAAGAGCCACTGATTATATTCTGCAGGGAATTAGAAAACAATAGAAAGCACCATCCCTAAATGCCAAAACTTCTACTGCAGTTCATAAGTATCTGTAGAGCATCCTTCTGAACAAATTAGATTCATTGATTCTACTCAAATCCAACAGGGTGAATTACTAAGAAGTCAACTAATGTTAGTCACTTTTATTTTTTTTCAGTTTCACCCAAGAAAATAACTAGCTTTGCATATCTTAATGAGCAAACTTGGTCTTACTATATCACTGACTAGGGGTATAATAGAGAGATAACAATTGTCAGAGGTAAAGTCTATGTTTCCTGATGATTGGGAAGCATTTAGAATGGTGGTTGATGTTTTGAGTGGGGAGAAAATGAAGTTGAGGACAATAAAATATTTGAGGTTTTCCAAAAGTTGAGAAGTCTGACTTCATGCAAAGGGTTGGAGTCATCCAAAGACTTATTCACACACCTATTGATGTTGGTATGCTGATAATAAGAAAGCTCAAACAACTGGAATCTAGAAGACTTCCTCTTTAGGTACCTTTCTCTTATGTAGTTTCAATATGGTCTCTTTAGAATGGTTGCTTCCAGGTAGCTGAATTGCTTACTTTCAAAAGCACAAGTTCTGAAAGGCAAGGAAAGAGACAGAGAGGTCAAGCAAGAGGTATATACCTTTTACCACGTACCATGACGGAGAAGGCAATGGCACCCCACTCCAGTACTTTTGCCTAGAAAATCCCATGGACGGAGGAGCCTGGTAGGCTGCAGTCCATGGGGTCACTAGCGACTTCACTTTCACTTTTCACTTTCATGCATTGGAGAAGGAAATGGCAACCCATTCCAGTGTTCTTGCCTGGAGAATCCCAGGGACGGGGAAGCCTGGTGGGCTGCCGTCTATGGGGTCACACAGAGTTGGACACGACTGAAGCGACTTAGCAGTAGCATGTACCATGAATGCCATTCTCAACTCATGCTAATAATGAGCAGCAAGTTTCTAAGCTCAGGCTACATTCCTATATTCAGGAGGAGGGAAATTAGGTTCCACTTTTTAATAGGAGAATGCCAAATAATTTATAGAAATATTTTTAATCCTCTACAGCTTATAGGAAGAAGGTGATGATAATGATTGTACTTTAGGAATATCACAATTTATGTCTATGCACATTCAAACCGCAGGCTTAGAATTTTATTTGGCATAGGGAAAATTACCTTCATTATGTATTTAATCATCATCTCTATTGAAATAACATATAAAATGGAGACCTGACTTGCAAATTCCTTGAACACACAAAATCAGTTGAGAAACCTAATTTAGCTTATCTTGCAACATAAGCAAAAGTTAATGTGTGTTATTTCTTGTAAATGCCTCTGAAAATTATAAACAGCACCTCAATTGTTTTCCAAAAATGTCATAACCTTTTAGCCAACCTCTTGTCATTGGAAAAACCCTAATGCTACAACCAATCATTACAAAGATTAAAGAGGTTTCACGTTTCCACCATATAAGCTGTCCTATAGCAACACGCCTCTGAGCTTCATCCCACTGCTTATCTGAAGGCTCCCAGTTCATGAACTGTTCTTCTATATCCATTAAACTCTTATCAGATACAATTATCTTGATTTTTCAAGTTTCTGGGATTTGACATCTTCATATGATCATTTTTACTTTTGTTTTTATTTCCTTCTTTTCATAACACTGGTATCCTGGATCTGCCATCCAGATTTCTTATCTTTTCCACTATATTTGCCATCATACTTTTTTTCCTCAGTGCTTCAAGATATGTTTTGCACTTGATATTTCAGAACTCAAAATTTTCTTTACCTTGAACTATTTCATTTAATTGTTTCTTAAGGAATTATGTTTCAGGTTCCTAAAAGTCCTTTTAATTCTACTTGGATCGGAAACACAGAAGTCATTCTAATATCTTTTCTTTATTTCACTGGATGTACATAGTTTGTTCTACCTAAATTTCCTCACTCTAACAGATGGACCCTTAATGTGATGCCTTTTTCCTCTGTAGGTTCACAGACCAAAGACTTTGTTGGGTTCCATCTTAAATGGAGTTTAGCTCCCAAGTTTTGGAAGGTGATGTGTTCTCTAATCCAAGGCATTGTTAGTTTAGACGCAGCAGACTACTGTTCTCCTGCTAAGGTACGTACAGCACATCTCACTGCCCCTTTGTCTCCTCATACTCTCAGAATTTGAGTCATGAGAACCCGCAGCCACTCTACTCCTTCTTGTTCTCTTGGGAGAACGAGGAGGTGGGGGGCACGTTCATGGGGTAAGTGTGGGGTGAGGCCAACTCTACTCAAAAGGAGTCCTCAGATCTCTGTGGGTCAAACTTTCTGGGATTTAATTTTCTGTCTTTTATTCCAGAACACCCTTAAAACTAATCTTCAGGTGTACTTTTCATAGAGTACGCAAGCCATTCTTTTTCTTTTCTTCTTTCAAGGTTTAACCTTAAAAGATCAGATAAAACAAAAATATTCATTTTACATTTAAATCCATTATGTATCCACAAGGAAAGAGTTCTTGGCACAACAAACCTTCTTAGTATCCACCTTTCTCAATCCCAATGTCAGGAATCTTAACTTTCAGCTGTGAACAAGTTACCTGTAAATTCCAGTTGCCAGTTAAAATGAAATTGCACCATTGCAACATGTGCTTCCTTTAGGCTGTCTACACTACTGAGTTCATATTCTTCCTAACAGCCTGTTATTGAACATTTCTTTCCATTGTTAACCTAACAATTCTAGCTTTTTTAGCAATTTAACTATTTTGTTGGCACAATGGCTTTCAAAAGGACCAGCTATTTTCTTTTCATGACTTAAAATCATATCTTGAATATGGAAAAATAGAGCAAACCTAAAAAAATTCAAAGCAGTAATTTCCTCATAATTGCTTAAAAATTATTTGTGTATGAAAAATACAAATCGCTCTGTAAATTTCTTTTCATAACTTCAAATTATATCAGAAAAGATGTTGTAAATAGTGGCTAAAGAAGATGGAAAATTCAACATTAATTTCGTTATACAAACAGCAAGTAAAAAAAGTAAAGAGAGAAAAATTAAAGGAGAATTAGAAGAGGTCCTATCAATTCCCTTTCTAAAAAGTTAAAATCATATATGTTTCAATAACAACAACAATAACAAAACAGTGAGAGGGGAAGCCCAGCTACTGATATTTCACGTCTCTTCTATCCAAAAAAGGAAACCAGTCTAAAGGGAAATTATAATTAAAAGCTTTACTTTTATTAAAAGTCTATGACAACTAAAACAAAGAAAGCTGTTGCTATAGAATGCCAAATCATAGGGAAGGATTTTAATATCAAGCTGGCCCAAGGCAGAGTTATCCTTGCATGGGATTTACTCCAAGATAAGAATGATAAATAATTGAAAATAATCACTTTTTTAATGCTTGGGAATAAATCTGTGGTTAATATAGATTGTGGAGAAAAATGTCCATAAACTTAGTTCATTTTGTTTAAATTTTATTCTGAGATTTCATGTTCACTTCCAGTTATAATGTTCTTTAATATTATTTTGCCTGGCTTATTTTCATAAAGGATTATTATGTACTTAAAAGGGCAATTCATGAAGGAGTGCTATTGGTTTCTGATGGTTAACTACACCTTTTGAATGAACCCTGGTGATCCAGATTATGTGAATAAAAGGACAGGTAAAGAGTCCCAAGTGCTGAATTTGAAATGCAAACAAAAACCAAACAAGAATCAATTTATTTACACAGTGTTTATTCAGCAACTATTGTGAACTCAGTAGTGCTGAGCATTAGCAATTCAAAACATGCTTCCTTTCAGTGAACATCATCAGTGTCTACTCTGAAGGTTAAATTATAAGTAATATAAAATTCAAGTGTAGATCTGCAGCTTAATTATTTTAAGCAGATTCCTATATTGAAAAGAGTGGGTGAGAATATTATCTTTTAATATTAAACTTTTATTTTTGGACTAACTTCAGAGTAATAGAAAAGTTGCAAAATAGTACAGAGTTCCTCTATCTCCTTCATCCAGCTTCTCCGAAATTAACCTATTATATAATCAACCACAGTTCATTTGTCAAAATTAAAAAAAGATTAACATTAATAGAAAATGAATTCTAATAATGAAATTACAGATTTTATCCATATTGTACCAGTTTTTCCATTCTTTCTCTTCTAGGATTTAATCCAGGATATCATGACATTTAATCATCGTGTCTCCTTAGTCTCCTCTGGTCTGTGATGGTTTCTCAGGCTTTCTTTCATTTCACTGCCTTACACTTTTGAAGATTACCAGTCAGACATTTTTTTAGAAAGTTCATCAGTTTGACTTTGTGATACATTTCTCATGATTACATACTTAGAGGTGAGGTACCTTTCTCATCTCATTATATGGTAGGGGAAGAAAATTTGCTTTCCCAAAATGTGTGTCTTTTTGTGTTGTTGTTCCAGTCTTATTGAGATATAATTGGCATACTGCGCTGCGTAAGTTGAAGGTGTACAGCATAAACTTGACTTACATACATCATGGGATGTTACCACAATATTTGTAGTGAATATCCATCATCCCATATTAATACAAAATAAAAAGAAAACAAACATTTTCTTCAAGATGAGAATTCTTAGGAATTACTCTCTTAACAACTTTTGTATATAATATAAAGTAATTATAACTATGGGCTTTCCAGGTGGCTCAATGGCTTTCCAGGTGGCAGGCAAACTCCTGCCTGCCAATGCAGGAGACATGGGTTCAATCTCTGGATCAGAAAGATTCCCTGGAGAAGGAAATGGCAACCTACCCCAGTATTCTTGCCTGGGAAATGACATGGACAGAAGAGCCTAGTGGGCTACAGACCACAGGGTCAAAAAAGAGTCAGAAATGACTTAGTGACTAAACAACAGTGATAATTATATTTATCTGCTAACTGGAGGTTTCTATCTTTTGACTGCCTTGATCCAGTTTTCCCCTTGCCCCAAACCCACCTTTGGTACCGCATATCTGATCTCTTTTTCTGTTGGTTTAATTGTGTGTTTCTGAAGTGTAACTGACCTACAATACTATGTTAATTCCTACAATACAACATAGTAATTCAATATTTCTATACATTTCAAAATGATCACCACAGTAAGTCCAGTTACCATTTATCATCATACAGAACTATTATATAATTATTGACTGTATTCCCCACACTGTGTATTTCATCCCCATGGCTCATTCCTTTGTAATATTCAGCCTCTGATAATTTTCACATAAAAGTCCAGCTTCCTGAATTTTTTTTGAGAAATTAGAAGATGCTATGCTGTCAGCCTACTGGGCTACAGTCAGCAGGAGCTGGGTGCTTAATGCCTCCTTTTGTGCTTTCCAGGATGCATTATTTTCTAGAGCTTCCCTCATGCTAGGGCTCACAGTCAGTGCCATTCGATAAACTCATGAGCTATTTGCTTTATTAATTTTCCCAAATGGCCCCGGTGGACATTTGAGCTTCTGATCTTCATCTGACATTCACCTATGACTGTCTTTTGGATAACAAAGTTTGAGAAGAGCTTGTGTGTCTTTCTGACTCATTTCCTTCATAAATTTGAAAGTAGCAGTCATTCTTAGGATAGAGGACACTTTTTAGTATTATCAGAGACTTGGCAGCCAACAGTCTGAGTTATGTTCATCTGTCCTCAGCGTAATGACATATGGCACATTCAGCTTCTAAGTCCTACATTGGGTCTCTCAGCACTAACGCATCTTATTTATAAACCTGACCTTCCTATTTACACAGAAATTCCTATCAACCCTTTAAAGTCACCTTTGGTAAAAACTTTTGACTATTGTCAAATGCTTTGATTATTTTAAGTGCTGTACCTTTGAAAATGTAATCTCTGCAATAATGTCTTTGGTAAGATAACCAAATTTTAATAATTTTACTTTTAATCTATTTTAAAGGCAGTACTTGCTCTTAAGTTTAGAACTTGATAGAATAATCCAGTGCTTAACGTCCTGTTCAGTTGTAAAACCCCTGGATTTTGCCAAGTGCGCCTTGCTCTTTAATACATGAAATCTTCCACCCTCCAGATTCTCCAAAATATATGCTCTAACTGTGAAAGACATTGAATATCATTTTTCTTTCACCTCAAACAGTAGGAGAATTATAGGGTTTAGCACAGGATTAACACCTCTGGTAGAGGTCATACCTGAAAATTAAAATACCATTGTTCATTGTTCTGCCTTATACATTGCTACTGAAGCTGCAGAGAAGTTCTCATTACTTCTCTTCAAAAACACTGTAAATTTTGTTAATGCCTGCATCCTGCCATGAATGTCAATGCACTATTTGATATTTTTACATTCTGAATTTTCCCTTTCCTACAATAAAGGGCAAATGATCAAGTATTGACCTACATATTATTACCCCATCTATGCCTCCTTTCTTTAGGAAATGGCCTGTGTATATATAAGAACTAATCTCTAAAATATTTCTGCCCTCACTATTTTTACAAAAGTCACTGATTAAGAAATGAGCTGTGACAGACATTGTAATTAGATTAAATCACTAATCAGTAGCAAACTGCTTTGTGTCCAACAACACTGTCTCATTTGACTGTTTGTATCCAAGGACATTGTCTGAGTTGATAATTTTAACTTCAATCTAAAATGTCTGCCTGCTAATTCTAAGAATAGTAAAGACTCTACATAAGTACACTCAATAGTCTATCTAAATTAAACAATTTAAGTCTTTGACTTTAGTCTCAGTTTCATTCAAGTCCCCAAGAAAACAGAAGGGGACCCTCTCATATTCAATACAGGGTGGTAATTCCAGATTTGCAAAGGACAGTTCCAAAACAAATATTTTTGCAATTATTTTTCCTCATCCACATTAAGGGTCTAAAGATTTGGGGTAAAGAATGACATACACTTTGAATTCCACCATGGAGAAAAGATGGATTCTCTGGTGGCTCAGTGGTAAAGAATCCACCTGCCAATCCAGGAGATACAGATTCGATCCCTGGGTCAGGAAGATACCTGGAGAAGGAAATGGCAACCCACTCCAGTATTCTTGCCTGGAGAATCCCTAGACAGAGGAACCTGGAGGGCTACAGTCCACGGGTTTGCAAGAGTTGGACACAACTTAGTGACTAAACCTCCACCAGTTAGAAAACATTCCAAGCCCAGTGGCACCAAGGTCAGGCCATTTAGCCCTGGAAAATTTATAAATGTTCACCCCTTATGTCTACTTCTTCTGCCATTGTTCTTTCTCCATGCATATTTAAGCCAAGGGAGCCAGAAGCAGCCTTTTGAATGGGAAGGAGAGATGGGCATATAGAGGAGAAACTATCCAATCTTTTCCACTTTAGGGGGGTAGTCTTCAGAAGTCCCAAACTAGAGAAGGAGAAAAGACACAAAACTTTTATAAAGCTACAGCCATTTGACCATTATTCCATATTAGACATAGTAATTACTGAATTAAAACTTGTTTTTTTAAAATAAAGACCATAAAATATTTTTGATTACCTAAAAATAACCAGAAATACAATGAGACTTACGCTAAGTTTCATCTAAGTTGCTGAAAAACTAAGCAACTCTTCAAGGTGAGTCTGAACCACCAGGACACTGATTTAGGGTGATTTATGATTACTGTTACCACTTCTGCTTCTTCCAAAGGACAGTGACAACTGTCATCTGAAACACCCCCTCATGTGGCAAAGTCACACCTAAGTGTCTGTCAAGTTTGGGATCAGCTATGTGTGGCGTGACCTGCATTGTGACAATGGCCCTGCAGGGAGGGTTGCCAGATTTAGCAAATAAAATAGAGGACTTCTGGTTAAATGTGAATTACAGAAAAGTAAGGAATATCTACTTTAAGTATAAGTGTATGCCAAAACACATCACAGGATGCACTTAAACTAACAAAAAAATCATATGTTTATCTGGAAATCAAATTTAAGTGGTGTCTCGTAGTTTTATCTGACAACCATAACAGGGCCTCTTGTAGTAACTAGAAAAAAGCAAGGAACAGATTCCTGAATGGCTCTCCTATGAAAGGCTGTGAGTGGTTAGGGTTAGAAGAGGTGTTCAGGAAAGGAGCAGAGATCGGGAAAGGGGGAAAAAAATAGAAATCGGGGAAATCGTGAGAAATGGTTAAGGGAAATAGCATTGTCCCAAGATGTCTAAGGTAAATGTGACACCATTTAAAACATAACATTTCTTTAAAATAAAGAAGATTAGTAAATGCTGGTGAAGGCCGGGATGATAAGACCTGGCCTCTACCCAGCCTAATATATTGTCCTATACGTTTTATAAATTTTCATTCTATTTATAGAAATAATGGAAACAAGGGTTTTCATAGACCTGTGATAGATGGGTCCTGTCAATATTCTGGTTTTCACTGCCTGTCAATGTCATGCTTACTCTTCCTTGTTTTTTGAACTGTGAGTTTTGTGTGACTGAAGTTCAGCTTGTGATTCGCTATAAGCCCTGTTTCATTTATTTATTTATTTAAACCTTCTCTCAAGATTTTTCTTAGCTCAATTAGTTAAATTTTTGGTCCTGTGTACATATCTTTTAACTTCTACTTATTGAACTTTATAAAAATCACAGGTACATTGCCATTTTGTAAATTATATTTCTATTAAGTAAATAAAGCCAGCAGGAAACAAACTTGCAGTCAAATTTAAAATTTAATACTTAAATTGTGTGTTACTTTGATTTACAGTCAAGAACATATTTCTTTATCCATGCACCTGTAAATCAACATTATGGAGACAGCTATCCAAGCATAAGAACAACTGAATATGTATAAGCCAAATTGTGTTTGTAAATATGTCAATTGAGGTAGTAAACACCTTTAACACCAGTTAGAAATCTGTCGCTGATTATACACAGGGCAGAAAGCAAGTATCATATTTTTAGTAAATAGCTTAAGAATCTTGGAAATATGAGCAGTCCAAGCAAAGTTTCCATTCCATACTGATAGACTGGATAGAATATTTGATTACAGATACAGAGACATGCATGCAGGTATATAGTCATATTTACAATATGTTGCAAACTTGCAAAAATAATTATTGACACTTATAAGGCTCTGAAAATTTTCATCCATAATTGAACTTTTAGAATATCATCCAAGAACACTGTCCTTTTCACCCTGTCTTATTTAAAATAATAATGAATGGGGTTATCAGATAAAATATATTTTTTAGTATTCAGTGACAAATAATAGCTTAATATATTTTTTGTTCCAGTTTAACAGTATCTTGGAACAACTGATTCAGGCTTCAAAAAATATTTTATGGCTTAAGGGCTAAAGATCATCAAGCTCATGCCTGCCGCTCTTGACTCATGCTCAGGTTTGTCTCCACCAGCCAGCCCTTATTTCAATTCAATGTCTTTTTCACAAAGGACTTTAACACCTCTAAGTCGATGGCATGGCTCATCAGCTCACAATGCTAAACTGCTCGTTTTTTCCAAAGAAACATCAAGAAAGTTCCTTTCTTTACTTATAAACAATTTCATTAAAAAATAATGATCATCTACAGTGAAGAATGGGCTTCCCTGGTAGCTCAGACAGTAAAGCATCTGCCTGCAATGCAGGAGACCCGGGTTAGATCCCTGGGTCCGGAAGATCCCCTGGAGAAGGAAATGGTAACCCACTTCAGTACTCTTGCCTGAAAATGCTATGGAAACAGGAGCCTGGTAGGCTACAGTCCATGGGGTAGCAAAGACTAGGACACAACTGAGCGACTTCATTTTCTTTTCTTTCTTTCTCTACAGTGAAGAATGGGCTTCCCTGATAGCTCAGTTGGTAAAGAATCCACCTGCAATGCTGGAGATCCTGGTTTGATTTCCAGGTCAGGAAGATCTGATGGAGAAGGGATAGACTACCCACTCCAGTGTTCTTGGGCTTCCCTTGTGGTTCAGCTGGTAAAGAATCCTTCTGCAACACAGGAGACCTGGATGTGATCCCTGGGTTGGGAAGATCCCCTGGAGAAGGGAAAGGCTACCCACTCCATTATCCTGGTCTGGAGAATTCTGTGGAATGTATAGTCCATGGGGTCACAAAGAGTTGGACATGACTAGTGACTTTCACTTCACAGTGAAAAATATCACAGTGAAATAATGAACATTCTCTTGTCAAAGTCACATGGAACTTTGTGCATTTGAGGATGGAGAGTAGTATGGAGGGGCATATACCAAGGGAGTAAGGAGAGAGGGGCAAAGAAGACTGTTAACTGTTCTTAATGTATTTTTTACTTTATAACAATAAGGATATTTTAATTTTAATAAAACAATTAAGAAAAACATGTGGAAATAAAGACAGGGTAAAATAAAAGGAGCAGGGAATTTTCTCAGTCTATGAGTCCTCTTAAGAAAAAGTTTGAAAAGATTTGCAGAAACTCGGTGAAATACAAGATTTTCTCAATCTAGTTACAGAAAGGATTTTCTAGAGTAGCAAGGCTGAGATATTTGGACCCCACTTCCTTGCATTAGTTATATTTCCAAATCTCTAAAATAATTTATAAAATTCAAAATCTTTAGAGAGTAGCCATGATGCAGGTGTAAGAAGTTCCTGGGTTTAACCTCTTCCTATAGGCACATCATGGAGAAGGAAATGGCAACCCACTCCAGTGTTCTTGCCTGGAGAATCCCATGGATGGAGAAGCCTGGTAGGCTGCAGTCCATGGGGTCGCACAGAGTCGGACACGACTGAAGCGACTTAGCAGCAGCAGCAGCATAGGCACATCAAAATTACAATTACATACAGAGCAACAATTGAGAATGACCTGATGTCTAGCATAAAAGATATTCCAAAACTAAAGATTAAAAAAAGGAGCCCAAATGAGATGAGCAAGAGGGACATAGACGGGGTATAGACAAGACCTATAGCCCCAGATGGACAATGCATAAATGGGAGAATAATTGCCAAGGTTCTCTGTAAGAAGTAAGGGATCCAAGCTCCACATTGGGTTCCCCAACTCTGGGATCTTGCACCAAGAAGATGAGCTCCCAGAACATTTGACTTTGAAGGAGAAGCAGGGCTTACTTTTGGGAGACCCACAAAGCTTTAGTAAATAAAGACTAAATTCTGAAAGAATGCACATAAAATGTCACCCACTCCAAGACCCAAGGCAGAAGCAGTAATGTGAAAGAAGCCTGGGTCAAACCCACAAAAAATACTTCTAAAATTTATATAGAAACATGAAAAACCCTGAATAGCCCAAAGGATCCTGAGAAAGAACAAAGTTATAAACATCACTGTCCTTGATCAAACTATATTACTGCTGCTGCTAAGTCACTTCAGTCGTGTCCGACTCTGTGTGACCCCATAGACGTCAGCCCACCAGGCTCTCCTGCCCCTGGGATTCTCCAGGCAAGAACACTGGAGTGGGTTGCCATTTCCTTCTCCAATGCATGAAAGTGAAAAAGTGAAAGTGAAGTCGCTCAGTCATGTCCGACTCTTAGCGACCCCCGTGGACTGCAGCCTACCAGGCTCCTCCATCCATGGGATTTTCCAGACAAGAGTACTGAAGTGGGGTGCCATTGCCTTCTCCAAACTATACTACAAACCTACAGAAATCAAAATAGTATGCTACTGAAACAAAAACCAAACAAACAAAAAAGACATATTGGCCAATGAAACAGAATAAAGAGCCTAGCAATAAACCCAAACACTTGTGGTCAATTAATCTATTACAAAGGAGGCAAGAATATACAATGGAGAAAAGACAGCCTCTTTAGTAAATGATGTTGGAAATACTTGACAGCTACATGCAAAAGAATCAAACTAGGCTACTTTCTCAAACCATATACAAATAAACTCAAAATGGATTAAACCCTTAAATGAATGTAGTATCTGAAATAATAAAACTGCTAGAAGAAAACGTAGGCAGTACACTCTTTGACTTTAGTCTTTAGTATTGCTTTTTGGATAAGAATCCCCAAGCACAGGAAATAAAGCAAAAATAAACAAATAGGACTATATCAAACTAAAAAGTTTCACACAGGAAAAAAAAAAAAGATACAAACAAAATGAAATGATCATCTACTAAATGGGAGAAGATATATGCAAAGGGTATATTAGATAAAGGGTTAATATTCAAAATATACATGTAAGTCATAAATATCAAAAAGAAATTATACAACTCAACATCAAATAAACAAACAACCCAAATAAAGAAGAAGCAGAGGACCTGCGTAGACTTTTTTCCAGAGAAGACATACAGATGGTCAATAGGCACATGAAAAAATGCTCAACATCACTAATCATCAGGGAAAAGTCATAACCAGAATGAAACATGACTTCCCATTTGTCATAACAGGAATAACCGAAAGATAATACCAAAAAAAAGTGATGAGAATGTGAAGAAATGAGAATCCATGTGCGCTGTTGGGCAAATGTAAACTGGTGTAGCCATTGTGGAAAAAAAGTATGGAGATTCCTCAAAAAATTAAACATAGAACTACCATCAGTTCAGTTCAGTTCAGTCGCTCAGTCGTGTCTGATTCTTTGCAACCCCATGAACTGCAGCACACCAGGCCTCCCTGTCCATCACCAACTCCCGGAGCTCACCCAAACTCAAGTCCACCGAGTCGGTGATGCCATCCAGCCATCTCATCCTCTGTCGTCCCCTTCTCCTCCTGCCCCCAATCCCTCCCAGCATCAGGGTCTTTTCCAATGAGTCAACTCTTCACATGAGGTTGCCAAAGTACTGGAGTTTCAGCTTTAGCTTCAGTCCTTCCAAAGAACACCCAGGACTGATCTCCTTTAGAAGGGACTGGTTGGATCTCCTTGCAGTCCAAGGGACTCTCAAGAGTCTTCTCCAACACCACAGCAAAAGCATCAATTCTTCAGTGCTCAGCTTTCTTCACAGTCCAACTCTCACATCCATACATGACCACTAGAAAAAACATAGCCTTGACTAGACGGACCTTTGTTGACAAAGTAATGTCTCTGCTTTTTAATATGCTATCTAGGTTGGTCATAACTTTCCTTCCAAGGAGTAAGCGTCTTTTAATTTCATGGCTGCAGTCACCATCTGCAGTGATTTTGGAGCCCAAAATAATAAAGTCTGACACTGTTTCCACTGTTTGCCCATCTATTTGCCATGAAATGATGGGACCAGATGCCATGATCTTTGTTTTCTGAATGTTGAGCTTTAAGGTAACTTTTTCACTCTCCTCTTTCACTTTTATCAAGAGGGTTTTTAGCTCCTCTTCACTTTCTGCCATAAGGGTGGTGTCATCCGCATACCAGAGGTTATTGATATTTCTCCAAGCAAACTTGATTCCAGCTTGTGCTTCTTCTAGCCCTGTGTTTCTCATGATGTACTCTGCATATAAGTTAAATAATCAGGGTTACAATATACAGCCTTGACACACTCCTTTTCCTATTTGGAACCAGTCTGTTGTTCCATGTCCAGTTCTAACTCTTGCTTCCTGATCTGAACTACCATAGCATCTGGAAATTCTACTTCTCAGTATTTACCCAAAGAAAACAAAAACCCCTATGTTCGTTAGCGGATTAGTCACAATAGCCAAGATATGTTGTTCAGTCACTCAGTCATCTCCAACTCTTTGTGATGCCATGGATTGCAGCAAACCAGGCTTGCCTGTCCTTCACCATTTCCCGGGGCTTGCTCAAACTCATGTCAGTGATGCCATCCAGCCATTTCATCCTCAGTTGTCCCTCTGTCCTACCTTCAATTTTTCCCAGCATCAGGGTCTTTTCTAAAGAGTCAGCTCTTCACATTAGGTGGCCAAAGTATTGGATCTTCAGCTTTAGCATGAGTCCTTCCAGTGAATTTTCAGGGTTGATTTCCTTTAGGATTGACTGGTTTGATCTCCTTGCTGTCCAGGGGATTCTCAAGAGTCTTTGCCAACACCACAGTTCAAAAGCATCAATTATTTGGTGTTCAGCCTTCTTTATGGTCCAACTCTCACATCCATACATGACTACTTGAAAAACCGTAGCTTCGAATAGATGGACCTTTGTAGGCAAAGTAATGTCTTTTATTTTTAATATGCTGTCTAGGTTTGCCATAGCTTTTCTCCCAAGGAGTAAGTGTCTTTTAATTTCATGGTTGCAGTAACCATTTGCAGGGATTTTGGAGGCCAAGAAAAGAAAAATCTGTCTCTATTTCCCCATCTATTTGCCATGAAATGATGGGACTGGATGCCATGACCTTAGTTTTTTGAATGTTGAGTTTTAAGCCAGTGTTTTTACTCTTCTCTTTCACATTCATCAAGAGGCTTTTTAGTTCCTCTTCACTTTTTGCTATAAGGATGGTGTCATCTGCATATCTCAAGTTATTGATGTTTCCCCTGGAAATCTTGATTCCAGTTTCTGCTTCATCCAGCCTGGCATTTCCCATGATATTTCACATATGTTAAATATGCAAATTTAAATTCAAATTCCCTGGCATTTCACATACAAGTTAAATAAGCAGAGTGACAATATACAGCCTTGATGTACTCCTCTCCCAATTTGGAACCAGTCCATTGTTCCATGTATGTTACTAACTGTAGCTTCTTAATCTTCATACAGGTTTCTCAGGAGACAGGAAAAGTGGTCTGGTATTCCCATTTCTTTAAGAATTTTCCAAAGTTTGTTGTGATCCACACAGTTGAAGGGTTTAGCATAGTAAATGAAGCAGAAGTCAATATTTATCTGGAATTCTCTTGCTTTTTTTATCATCCAACAGATGTTGGCAATTTGATCTCTTGTTGCTCTGCCTTTTCTAAATTCAAGTTGTATCTGGAAGTTCATGGTTCATGTACCTGTTGAAGCCTGGCTTGGAGAATTTTGAGTATTATTTTGCTAGCACATGAAATGAGCACAATTTGTGGTAGTTTGAACATTCCTTGGCATTGCCCTTTTTGGGGACTGGAATGGAAACTGATCTTTTCCAGCCCTGTGGCCACTGCTGAGTTTTCCATATTTTGGCATATTGAGTGCAGTACTTTAACAGTATCATCTTTTAAGATGCTGGAATTCCATTACCTCCACTAGCTTTGTTCATAACTACTTCCTAAGGTCCATTTGACTTCTCACTCCAAGATATCTGGCTCTATATGAGTGATCACAACATCATGGTTATCTGGGTCATGATGATTTTTTTTGTACAGTTCTTCTGTGTATTCTTGCCACCTCTACTTAATATCTTCTGCTTCTGTTAGGTCCATATCATTTCTGTCCTTTATCGAGCCCATCTTTGCATGAAATGTTCCCTTGGTATCTCTAATTTTCTTGAAGAGATCTCTAGTCTTTCCCATTCTATTGTTTTCTTCTATTTCTTAGCATTGTTCACTAGGAAGGCTTTCTTATCTCTCCTTGCTATTCTTTGGAACTCTGAGCTCAGATGGATACATCTTTCCTTTACTCCTTTGCCCTTCACTTTTCTTTTCTCCACTATTTTTAAGATCACCTCAGATAACCATTTTGCCTTTTGCATTTCTTTTTCTTGGAGATGGTTTCGATCACCACCTTCCATACAATGTTAAGAACCTCTGTCCATAGTTCTTCAGGCACTCTGTCTATAAGATCTAATCCCTTGAATCTACTTGTCACTTCCACTGTAAAATCATAAGGGATTTGGTTTAGGTCATACCTGAAATGGTCTAGTGGTTTTCCCTACTTTCTTCAATTTAAGTCTGAATTTTCCAATAGGGAGTTCATGATCTGAGCCACAGTCAGCTCCTGGTCTTGTTTTTGCTGACTCTATAGAGCTTTTCCATCTTTGGCTGCAAAGAATATAATCAGTCTGATTTCAGTATTCACCATCTGCTGATGTCTATGTGTAGAGTCATCTCTTGTGTGCTGAAAGAAGGTATTTACTATGATCAGTGTGTTTTCTTGGCAAAACTCTGTTAGCCTTTGCCCAGCTTCATTTTGTACTCCAAGATCAAGCTTTTCTATTATTCCAGGTATCTCTTGACTTCCTACTTTTGCATTCCAGTCCCCTATGATGAAAAGGACATCTTTTTTGGGTGTTAGTTCTAGAAGGTCTTGTGGGTCTTCATAGAACCATTCAACTTCAGTTCTTTGGCATTAGTGGTTGAGGCATAGACTTGGATTACTGTGATATTGAATGGTTTGCCTTAGAAACGAATAGAGATCATTCTGTCATTTTTTTAGAGTGCATCCAAGTACTACATTTTGGACTCTTTTGTTGACTATGAGGGCTACTCCATTTCTTCTAAGGGATTCTTGCCCTCAGTAGTAGACATAATAGTCTTCTGAATTAAATTACCCATTCCAGTCCATTTTAGTTCACTGATTCTTAAAATGTTGATGTTCTTGCCATCTCCCATTTGACCACTTCCAATTTACCTTGATTCATGGACCTAACATTCCAGGTTCCTATGCAATATTGTTCTTTACAGAACTGGACTTTATTTTTACCACCAGACATATCCACAACTGGGTATTATTTCTGCTTTGGCTTAGACTCTTCATTCCTTCTGGAACTATTTCTCCACTCTTTAGTGGCATATTGGATAGCTATCGACCTTGGGAATTCATCTTTCAGTGTCATATCATTTTGCCTTTTTGTACTGTTCACGAGGTTCTCAAAGCAAAAATACTGAGGTGGCTTGCCATTCCCTTTTCCAGTCAACCACATTTTGTTAAGATATGAAAGCAACCTACTTGTTCATTGACAGATGAGTGGGTAAAAAATGATGTGATATATATAATATTACTCAATCATAAAAAAAAAATGAAGTCTTAATTGTGAGAAAATGGATGGGCCTAGCTTAGAGAAACAGAGACAAACACTACTCAGGTTTAAGGAATTTTTCTTGGAAATTATAGGGTTTTGTGGTTAACTCTTAATGCATTACATTTTTTTCCCATAGAATATACAGAAATAGGCTACTGCATAAAATTTCCACACAGAATGTCAATTCCCAGAAATATATTTATGGTATTATGTGGAGGGAAAATTTCTCTGTATATTTCTAACTTGCTATCCTATTGTAATCAGTTTTCATTATAGCTCTGTTTCATTTGAGATATACAAGTTTTGTAACCTTCATTAATTATTATGATGATCTTGAATCATAGATAGTCTGTTTGTGTGTGAATGTGTAATGGGATTGGGTAGGGGAAGCCCTCAGACACTTCTATATTGTTAATAAGAAAATTCATGGTCACTGTAATTTCAGTGACATTTATGTGTCTAAGAAATCAGGAAAAACTAAGTGCTTGACAGAAGTTGATGCCACTGCTTTGTCCTTTACATTTACTTTCTGTTTCCTCTCCCTCCTATTTGCCTCACCTGAACTTGAAGCTGCCCCAAAGCCTTTTTACTGCAAAGGCCATCCACCTGTGTTGTGATGTCAGACACTTTTGTTGAAAAGAGCAAATGCTTCAGACCCATTTTTGAACATTCAGATCATAGCTATACTGATTTTAAGCAGTCTTAAGCCATTTTTTTTTCCACAGATGGCTCATAAATCTATAATCTATTTAGAAGGGCCAGATAAGCTCTGTTACTCACAAATAATACTGGCTTCTGTGTTCTTGTGAGTGCTAAAGGTTCATGTGACAGTTAAACAATCTGTTGAGACAATTGAAAATGAATTGATTTTAAGTGGAAAAAAAGACAAATATTGTATGATTCTATTGATATATGAAATCTAAGAAAAAAACAATTGAATAAATACAACAAAATACAACTCAACTCAGATATCAGAACAAAGAGGTGGTGGCTGAAGGGCAGAGTGTTGAGGTGATGCATAAAACAGGTGAGGGAGATAGAGAGGTATGAACCTCCAGTTACAAATTAAATGAACATAGAATAAAGATTACAGAATGTGGAATATAGTCAATAACACAGCAATGGCTTTCATGGTGACAGTAACTACACTTACTTTGGTGATAATTTTGTTTATATATAGAATTACTATGTTGTGCACCAGGAACCGACATAGTGTTCTAGGTTAATTTTACTTCAAGAACAAAAACAAACAAACAAAAACTCAAAGAAAAGGAATCATGGTGTTGGCAGAGGGGATATGCAGATGACACCACCCTTATGGCAGAAAGTGAAGAGGAACTAAAAAGCCTCTTGATGAAAGTAAAAGAGGAGAGTGAAAAAGTTGGCTTAAAACTCAACTTTCAGAAAGCTAAGATCATTGCATCTGGTTCCATCACTTCATGGGAAATAGATGGGGAAACAGTGGAAACAGTGTCAGACTTTATATTTGGGGGCTCCAAAATCACTGCAGATGGTGACTGCAGCCATGAAATTAAAAGATGCTTACTCCTTGGAAGGAAAGTTATGACCAACCTAGACAGCATATTGAAAAGCAGAGATATTACTTTCCCAACAAAGGTCCATCTAGTCAAGGCTATGGTTTTTCCTGTGGTCATGTATGGATGTGAAAGTTGGACTGTGGAGAAAGCTGAGCACCAAAGAATTTATGCTTTTGAACTGTGGTGTTTAAGAAGACTCTTGAGAGTCCCTTGGACTGCAAGGAGATCCAACCAGTCCATTCTGAAGGAGATCAGTCCTGGGTGTTCATTGGAAGGATTGATGCTGAAGCTGAAACTCCAATACTTTGGCCACCTCATGCGAAGAGTTGACTCATTGGAAAAGACCTTGATACTTGGAGGGATTGGGGGCAGGAGGAGAAGGGGACAACAGAGGATGAGGTGGCTGAATGGCATCACCGACTCGATTGACATGAGTTTGGGTGAGCTCCGGGAGTTGGTGATGGACAGGGAGGCCTGGCGTGCTGAGATTTATGGGGTCGCAAAGTGTCAGACACGACTGAGTGACTGAACTGAACTGAACTGAACCCAAAGGTACGAACTTTAAGTTGTAAGAGGAATAAGTACCAGGCATGTAATGTAAGAAGTTTTTTTTGCTTTTGCTTTTATTTTGGAATTTTATGAGATGATGGATGTTCACTAAACTTACAGTGATTTTCATTTCATGATGTATGTAATCAAATCATTAAGTTGTACGCCTTAAACTTACAAAGTACATGTATCAATTATATCTCAATAAAATTGGAAGAGACAGATTTAAAATCTCCTTTGTGGAAATAATAATTCAGTGAAAGGTGACTAAAACCACATTGTATATTTTAATACTTATTGATCTCTACTTGCTCTATTTCTTATTATAGATTTTAATCTATTCCAAAGGGAAGCTCTCTCACAAGTATGACTGCCTGGATCCAATAACATCTGTACATATTGTTACCTAATTTCTTTGTTCATTGCAAAGCACAGAAAAGAGAAGAAAGGATTATATAAATAAATACTGTGTGATCCATGGCAAGAGTATAATATAAGAATTAAAAATCATTTCTTCCACTTCATATTACATACAGTTTTCCTCTTATCCTGGGCTTCCCTGATGGCTAAGTTGGTAAAGAATCCACCTGCAATTCAGGAGACCCCAGTTTGATTCCTGGGTGAGGAAGATCCCCTTGAGAAGGGCTAGGCTAGCCACTCCAGTATTCTTGGACTTCCCTTGAGGCTCAGCTGGTAAAGAATCTGCCTGCAATGCGGGAGACCTGGATTTGATCTCTGCGTTGGGAAGATCCCCTGGAAAATGGAAAGGCTACCCAATCCAGTATTCCTGCCTGGAGAATTCCATGGATAGTCCATGGGGGTCACAAAGAGTCAGACACGACTGAGCAACTGTCAGTTTCACTTTCCTCTTCTCCTAATGTATAACAGCTTAGATTACTGAGCATCATATATTATAGTGTTTTTTTTAATATCAAATCTGAATTTGATTCATTGTGTACCAGTAAGTGATTAACCTAAAAAACTAGCTTGTGTAAGATTAACTTCAATATGTGAAATATCCAGTGGAATGGAGGAGAAGTTGCAAAGCTATTTTTTGCAAAGTTCAATTTCAGTCAACATCATGAAGCTGATTGGGTTTTCAAAACAAGAAACAGATACTTTTACAGACAGTTCAATTCTCAGCTGAGCCTTAATGGGCAGTAAGAAGTAGCTTTTAAAAGAAGCTGCCAGGAGCAAATTAATGAATACAAATAAACAAACCATCAAACAAACATAGGCTTATATGTCACTTCTCCTTGTTATTCTACTGAATATTCCCACTGAAATGAAACATTGTTCAGTATCCTCTAAATCAAATTTCAGGCTTCATGATAGTATAGCAGGAAGTTAAAGCTTAATCTATGATACAGAAATGTAGCTGAAGAGTAAAGAAACAGATATGAGAAGAATTCATTTCTTTGAGGGCAAGAAATGTCCATGAGGGAAAAAAAAATGAGGGAACTGTGTTTAGGCAAATACATTCAATTTAAGAACAACATGCTAGGGAGTGAATTAAGATCATGCTGATTATATCATAGCAGTCTCTATCTTATCCCCCATAAAGTAACTTCCAATCAGTAGGCTACACTAGCCAAAAATAGAAAAATAAGGAAGAAACAATTGAGCTAGGACAGAGAGAATGCAAGACACCAAAAAGATATTTTCAGTTTTGCCAGCAACTGGAGATAGGGTTCTCTGCGCAGGTATTAAAATACTTTCTAGAGATACAGAGCCAGAACTAATAACTATTAAGGAGGCAGCCCCAAGTTATCCCAAGGTTATTACTGTAGACAGCCTTCGAGGTGTGGTCTGAAAGATATTAAAAATAATCTACTGCTACAATCCTCACATCCAACTGAAAGCAATTAGGTACCATCAAGAATGGATAAGGGATTGCCTACAATCCAGCAATTCTGCCTCCCCCTATACTTTCTCACATACCTTTTCACCAATGTTCACAAAGAGATACTCAAAAACATGCTCATAGTAGTAACTTTTACAACAGAAAACTTAGGAGACAACACACACACACACACATACACACACACACACACACACACATATATATTTCATAATAAAATCAGAGAAGGCAATGCTTCCCTTTCACTTTTCACTTTCATGCATTGGAGAAGAAAATGGCAACCCACTCCAGTGTTCTTGCCTGGAGAATCCCAGGGACGGGGGAGCCTGGTGGGCTGTTGTCCATGGGGTCACACAGAGTCGGACAGGACTGAAGTGACTCAGCAGCAGCAGCAGCATAATAAAATATTTATAGTATTAAAAATGAATTTAAATAAGATAAGTAAAATACATATACCAAAAATATAAAAAGATCCTCCCAGAATATTTCTAAGAAGGACAAGAAAAGATACAATCCTGGAGGCCCAGGTGAAGGTGGTAATAAAGCAATGTTTCTCTAGACCAAGTTAAAGAGACATGACAGGCTATGAGTACACCGTATCCAAAACATTCCTGGTGGTGACTTTAGTGTCACTTTTCCTCCTTATTTGACCATGTCTCATATGATCTTGATTCTCATACTTTGGTTTCTCCAAAACTTGAGTTATGTGCACACTCAGTTCTTTTTACAAAACATTCTCTTTCTCCAGTCTCCCTAAAGTTTATTTTTGTTATTAGTTCAAGTGTCATCCATTCAGAGTTTGCTTGAACAACCAAAACTAGATTCCTAGTTATCAACCCTCCTATTATTCTGTTTTATATTCTCTGAGCTTACCTATTTTGTGTATTTATCCAGCCCACTACTGCTGCACCCCCCAACCCCGGGTATCCCTGACAACTACTGGAATTTAAGTTCCATGGGAACATGGATACTATCTCATTCACTGCTACATTTTCAGGCTCCAAAATATTGCCTGGCATAGAGAAGGCCCTCACAAAATATTTATAAAACATTTTTAAGTCAATTCACTCAAAAGTGTAAATAAGGAAACTGCACTTTCAAAGTTTCTCCTAGAGATTCTGACAATCACTTAAAAACAAGTTACCAGGAGGAGGAGCTAAGATGGCAGAGGAGTAGGATGGGGAGAACACTTTCTCCCCCACAAATTCATCAAAAAAAAATTTAAACGCCAAGTAAATTCCACAAAACAACTTCTGAATGCCGGCAGAGGACTTCAGGCACCCAGAAAAGCAGCCCAAGTCTTCGAAAGGAGGTAGGAAAAAATATAAACGACAAAAAATCAGTCAAAAGAGGGAGGGACGGAGTTCCGTCCTGGGAAGGGAGTCTTAAAAAGAGAGAAGTTTCCAAACACCAGGAAACCTTCTCACTGCTGAATCTGTGCCGAGCTTTGGAAGCACAGAGGGCAACATAACAGGGAGGAAAAATATATAAACAATTAAAACCTGCAGATTGCGAGCCCTACGGTAACTCTCCCAGCGGAGAAGCAGCGCAGATGCCTGCACACGCCATTAGCAAGTGGGGGCTGGGCAGGGAGGCGCGGCACGGGCTGCATTGCTTAGAGTAAGGATCTGACCTGAAAACCCTGAGCGCTATCTGAGCGAAATAATTTGGGCTAGCAAACCAGACTGGGATATCTACCATGTGAAGAGCCAGCCCTAACCTAAGACACCGCTAGGCCTGCACATGGAACAAAGGACTGAACAGAGATAGCCGGCTGCAGACCATCCCACTCCGGTGACAGGCAGCCAGAGCTGGAAGGGGGCAATCGCAGCCCCAGAGAGACATTATCTATAAAACTGTAAGCAGGCTTTTTTGCTAACTAAAACTTCTTGGGGATCTGGACGGTCAACATCTGCCTGAGAAGGTCCGCCGGTTGTACACCTAGATAACCGAGCGGTGGGGAGGCGATAAGTCACAGCAATCATGCTCGCCAAACACCTCATCACCTGAGCTGCTCGGACCTGGGAAGGGCACAAAACGCAGGCCCAACCGAGTCTGTGCCTCTGAGGACTACCCGAGTGCCTGAACCTGAGCGGCTTGGACCTGGGAGGTGCAGGCAGCCCAGGGCCGGCCATGGATGGTTCCCGGCGGAGCAACCTAGAGCCTGAGCAGTGTGGGCAGGGAGGCTACACGTGCCGTGAGCGGGGGCAGACCCAGTGTGACTGAGGCACTGCGAGCACATGCCAGTGTTATTTGTTTGCAGCATCCCTCCCTACCTCCCCTCAGCGCGACTGAACAAGTGAGCCTAAAAAAAAAAAAAAAAAGTGTCCTCCACCCTATTCTTTTTTAAAGCAAACTTCATATATATTTCTTATAATTTTATTGACCTTTTTTTTTCTTCTTTTCTTTAACATTGTATTTTTGAAATTCCAAACTCTACTCTAGATTTTTAATTTTAGGTTTTTGGTATTTGTTATCAATTTTGTACCTATAGTTGTTTTTATAATTTCTGTGACACTTTTTTTTTCCTCTGTTTCTTTCTCTTCTTCTTTTATATAACATTGTATACCTGAAATTCCAAACTCTACTCTAGATTTTTAACTTCTGCTTTTTGGTATTAGTTATCAATTTTGTACCTATATTTTCTTTATAATTTTCGTGACCTTGTTTGTTTTTGTCTGTTTGTTTTTTCTCTCTTTCTTTTCCTTCTTCTTTTCTTTAACATCATATTTTTGAAATTCCAAACTCTACTCTAGATTTTTAATTTTTGCTTTTATGTATTTGTTACCAATTTTGTACCTTTAAGAACCCAATCTTCAGTACCCATTTTTCACTAGGGAGCGAGATTACTGGCTTGACTGCTCTCTCTCCCTTTAGACTCTCCTTTTTCTCCACCAGGTTGCCTGTGTCTCCTCCATAACCCCTCTCTACTCTACCCAACTCTGTGAATTTCTGTGTGTTCCAGATGGTGGAGAACACTTAGGGAACTGATTACTGGCTGGATCTGTATCCCTCCTTTTTTTCATTCCCCTCTTTTATCCCCCTGGCCACCTCTGTCTCCTTCCTCCTTCTTCTCTTCTCTGTATAAATCCGCTAACATCTCTGAGCGGTCCAGTTGTGGAGTACACATAAGGAAGTGATTACTGGCTAGCCCACTCTCTCCTCTATTGATCCCACCTCATCTCATTCGGGTCACCTCTAACTCCCTCCTCCCTCTTCTCTTCTCCATGTAACGCTGTGAACCTCTCTGGGTGACCCTCACGGTAAGAAACTTTTCATCTTTAACCTAGATGTTTTATCAATGGTGCTGTATAGAAGGAGAAGTTTTGAAACTACTGTAAAAATAAGACCAATAACTGGAAGCAGGAGGCTTAAGTCCAAACCCTGACTCCAGGGAACTCC
>NW_011495034.1:10067890-10070882 GCF_000754665.1 Bison bison bison | reverse complement strand
ACTTCATTGCACTCCAAAGAGAAGAAATCCAGTTCCACCCACCAGAACACCAACACAAGCTTCCCTAACCAAGAAACCTTGACAAGCCACCTGTACAAACCCACACACAGTGAGGAAACACCACAATAAAGAGAACTCTACAAACTGACAGAATACAGAAAGGACACCCCAAACTCAGCAATTTAAACAAGATGAAGAGACAGAGGAATACCCAGCAGATAAAGGAGCAGGATAAATGCCCACTAAACCAAACAAAAGAGGAAGAGATAGGGAATCTACCTGATCAAGAATTCCAAATAATGATAGTGAAATTGATCCAAAATCTTGAAATCAAAATGGAATCACAGAAAAATAGCCTGGAGACAGGGATGGAGAAGATGCAAGAAAGGTTTAACGAGGACCTAGAAGAAATAAAAAAGAGTCAATATACAATGAATAATGCAATAAATGAAATTAAAAACACTCTGTAGGCAACAAATAGAATAACAGAGGCAGAAGATAGGATTAGTGAATTAGAAGATAGAATGGTAGAAATAAATGAATCAGAGAGGATAAAAGAAAAATGAATTAAAAGAAATGAGGACAATCTCAGAGACCTCCAGGACAATATTAAACGCTACAACATTCGAATCATAGGGGTCCCAGAAGAAGAAGACAAAACGAAAGACCATGAGAAAATACTTGAGGAGATAATAGTTGAAAACTTCCCTAAAATGCGGAAGGAAATAATCACCCAAGTCCAAGAAACCCAGAGAGTCCCAAACAGGATAAACCCAAGGTGAAACACCCCAAGACACATATTAATCAAATTAACAAAGATCAAATACAAAGAACAAATATTAAAAGCAGCAAGGGAAAAACAACAAATAACACACAAGGGAATTCCCATAAGGATAACAGTTGATCTTTCTATAGAAACTCTTCAAGACAGGAGGGAATGGCAAGACATACTTAAAGTGATGAAAGAAAATAACCTACAGCCCAGATTATTGTACCCAGCAAGGATCTCATTCAAATATGAAGGAGAAATCAAAAGCTTTCAGACAAGCAAAAGCTGAGAGAATTCTGCACCACCAAACCAGCTCTCCAACAAATACTAAAGGATATTCTCTAGACAGGAAACACAAAAACGGTGTATAAATTCTAACCCAAAACAATAAAATAAATAGCAACGGGATCATACTTATCAGTAATTACCTTAAACATAAATGGGTTGAATGCCCCGACCAAAAGACAAAGAGTGGCTGAATGGATACAAAAACAAGACCCCTACATATGTTGTCTACAAGAGACCCAACTCAATACAGGGGACACATACAGACTGAAAGTGAAGGGCAGGAAAAAGATTTTCCATGCAAATAGGGACCAAAAGAAAGCAGGAGTAGCAATACTCATATCAGATAAAATAGACTTTAAAACAAAGGCTGTGAAAAGAGACAAAGAAGGTCACTACATAATGATCAAAGGATCAATCCAGGAAGAAGATATAACAATTATAAATATATATGCACCCAACACGGGAGCACCGCAATATGTAAGACAAATGCTAACAAGTATGAAAGGAGAAATTAACAATAACACAATAATAGTGGGAGACTTTAATACCCCATTCACACCTATGGATAGATCAACTAAACAGAAAATTAACAAGGAAACACAAACTTTAAATGATACAATAGACCAGTTAGACCTAATTGTTATCTATAGGACATCTCATCCCAAAACAATGAATTTCACCTTTTTCGCAAGGGCACATGGAACCTTTTCCAGGATAGATCACATCCTGGGCCATAAATCTAGCCTTGGTAAATTCAAAAAAATAGAAATCATTCCAAGCATCTTTTCTGACCACAATGCAGTAAGATTAGATCTCAATTACAGGAGAAAAACTATTAAAAATTCCAACATACGGAGGCTGAACAACACGCTGCTGAATAACCAACAAATCACAGAAGAAATCAAAAAAGAAATCAAAATTTGCATAGAAAATGAATGAAAATGAAAACACAACAACCCAAAACCTGTGGGACACTGTAAAAGCAGTCCTAAGGGGAAAGTTCATAGCAATACAGGCATACCTCAAGAAACAAGAAAAAAGTCAAATAAATAGCCTAACTCTACACCTAAAGCAACTAGAAAAGGAAGAAATGAAGAACCCCAGGGTTAATAGAAGGAAAGAAATCTTAAAAATTAGAGCAGAAATAAATGCAAAAGAAACAAAAGAGACCATAGCAAAAATCAACAAAGCCAAAAGCTGATTCTTTGAAAGGATAAATAAAATTGACACACCATTAGCCAGACTTATCAAGAAACAAAGGGAGAAAAATCAAATCAATAAAATTAGAATGAAAATGGAGAGATCACAACAGACAACACAGAAATACAAAGGATCATAAGAGACTACTATCAACAATTATATGGCAATAAAATGGACAACGTGGAAGAAATGGAAAAATTCTTAGAAAAGTACAACTTTGCAAAACTGGACCAGGAAGAAATAGAAAATCTTAACAGACCCATCACAAACACAGAAATTGAAACTGTCATAAAAAACTTCCAGCAAACAAAAACCCAGGTCCAGAGGGCTTTACAGCTGAATTCTACCAAAAATTTAGAGAAGAGCTACCACCTATCCTGCTCAAACTCTTCCAGAAAATTGCAGAGGAAGGTAAACTTCCAAACTCATTCTATGAGGCCACCATCACCCTAGTACCAAAACCTGACAAAGATGCCACAAAAGAAAACTACAGGCCAATATCACTAATGAAAATAGATGCAAAAATCCTTAACAAAATTCTAGCAATCAGAATCCAACAACACTTTAAAAAGATCATACACCATGACCAAGTGGGCTTTATCCCAGGGATGCAAGGATTCTTCAATATCCACAAATCAATCAATGTAATACACCACATTAACCAATTGAAAAATAAAAACCATATGATTATCTCAATAAATGCAGAGAAAGCCTTTGACAAAATTCAACATCCAT
>NW_011495034.1:10066569-10067339 GCF_000754665.1 Bison bison bison | reverse complement strand
AGAAAATTACTAGAACTAATCAATGATTATAGTAAAGTTGCAGGATATAAAATCAACACACAGAAATCCCTTGCATTCCTATACACTAATAATGAGAAAACAGAAAGAGAAATTAAGGAAACAATTCCATTCACCATTGCAACGGAAAGAATAAAATACTTAGGAATATATCTACCTAAAGAAACTAAAGACCTATATAGAGAAAACTATAAAACACTGGTGAAAGAAATCAAAGAGGACACCAATAGATGGAGAAATAGACAATGCTTATGGATTGGAAGAATCAATATAGTGAAAATGAGTACACTACCCCATAGTAGTACCCTATCAAGCTACCAACGGTATTCTTCACAGAGCTAGAACAAATAATTTCACAATTTGTATGGAAATACAAAAAACCTCTAACAGCCAAAGCGATCTTGAGAAAGAAGAATGGAACTGGAGGAATCAACCTACCTGACTTCAGGCTCTACTGCAAAGCCACAGTTATCAAGACACTATGGTACTGGCACAAAGACGGAAATATAGATCAATGGAACAAAATAGAAAACCCAGAGATAAATCCACGCACCTATGGACACCTTATCTTTGACAAAGGAGGCAAGAATATACAATGGATGAAAGACAATCTCTTTAACGAGTGGTGCTGGGATATCTGGTCAACCACTTGTAAAAGAATGAAACTGGACCACTTTCTAACACCATACACCAAAATAAACTCAAAATGGATTAAAGATCTAAATGTAAGACCAGAAACTATAAAACTCCTA
>NW_011495034.1:10053923-10066013 GCF_000754665.1 Bison bison bison | reverse complement strand
CAGCACTGTTTATAATAGCCAGGACATGGAAGCAACCTAGATGTCCATCAGCAGATGAATGGATAAGAAAGCTGTGGTACATATACACAATGGAGTATTACTCAGCCATTAAAAAGAATACATTTGAATCAGTTCTAACGAGGTGGATGAAACTGGAGCCTATTATACAGAGTGAAGTAAGCCAGAAGGAAAAACACCAATACAGTATACTAACGCATATATATGGAATTTAGAAAGATGGTAACAATAACCCTGTGTATGAGACAGCACAAGAGACACTGATGTATAGAACAGACTCTGTGGGAGAGGGAGAGGGTGGGAAGATTTGGGAGAATGGCATTGAAACATGTATAATATCATGTATGAAACGAGTTGCCAGACCAGGTTCAATGCACGATACTGGATGCTTGGGGCTGGTGCACTGGGATGACCCAGAGGGATGGTATGGGGAGGGAGGAGAGATGAGGGTTCAGGATGGGGAACACATGTATACCTGTGGTGGATTCATTTCAATATTTGGCAAAACTAATACAATATTGTAAAGTTTAAAAATAAAATTAAAAAATTAAAAACAAAAAAAACAAGTTACCAAAAACGTATTTCCTCTACTATCACTTGTCTTTCTGACTTTTAGAAAGATTCCCTGTTGGGGGTTCTAACAAAATGAAACTAAATCCCCCTAACCTACTAATACTCCCTGGCAAACTTCTGATCTTAACAATCAAGATAATCCTATTATAGTGTAAAGAGGCAAGTCTCAAGACCAAGTATTATCTCTATTCTTGTCTGTGAAATAAGTACGTATTGGGAATGAAAATTGAGGGGAACTGATACAAAAGCAGCGATCTCTTAATTCATATGATTCACTTCCCTCTTCTACTTTAACCAAGTTCTGACTCATAATTAGCTCTTAAGAAGGTGGTTTCGATTTGCTGCGTACTTTCAAATTCATTTTAATTCCCTCGATGTCTTGGATGTATTCTATTTTGCTTTATATATTTGAAAAATGAGAATCTACCTGTAGGTAATACAATAAAATATACCTGTGTACTATGCTTTGTGATAACATACTCTATTTTTGTTGACATCACCAACTCAATGGACATGAGTCTGAGCAAGCTCTGGGAGTTGGTAATGGACAGGGAAGCCTGGTAAGTGACAGTCCACGGGATCGCAAAGAGTCAGATATGACTGAGCAACTGAACTGAACTGACTCTAATTTTCAACATGTATAGGATTTGAAATAAAAGTTTTCCCTCTGAAAAAAACACCACCTATATCATCTCTCATGACACTGTAATCTGACTTTTCAAAGCATTTGTATGGCTTGCCAGGCTTCAGAGAAAATACTTCTTGTATCAGTAAAATATTCTCTCTCTATATTAAATATTTAATAGACAAAGGGTGAAAGTAGAAAATTGTCACTGAGACTAGAACTTATGACAAAGTTAAAAGATTAGGATTTCAGCTTTACTGTATAATCAGTTAATAATAATATTAATGGCAATATGAATATTAATAAAAGGTAGAACTTATGTAATACCTGATATGACATAGGCACTAGCTTTACATGTTAAACTTATACCTAATAGTCACTCCACAGGTATAGGTACTATTATTTTCCCACTTTACAAACGAGAGTGCTGTGATACAAACAAGTTGAGTAGTTGGTCCTGAGTCACAAAGCTAATAAATTTAGGATTCATACCCAAGCTTTATATATCCGGAGAAGACAATGGCACCCCACTCTAGTACCCTTGCCTGGAAAATCCCATGGATGGAGGAGCCTGGTAGGCTGCAGTCCATGGGGTCGCTGAAGGTCAGACGTGACTTCCTTTTCACTTTTCACTTTCATGCATTGGAGAAGGAAATGGCAACCCACTACAGTGTTCTTGCCTGGAGAATCCCAGGGATGGGGAAGCCTGGTGGGCTGCCGTCTATGGGGTCACACAGAGTCGGACCCAACTGAAGCGACTTAGCAGCAACACTTATTTATAGCCAATTATTACACTGAAAGACCATTTGCAAATATTCTTATTTTACAATGCAGTAATTATAATCACAATATGTGATTTTAAATATATTGTTATTAATATTGATATAGACTTTTGAATATTTATATTGACATAGACCCAGATAATCACGATGGTGTGATCACTCACATTCACCTAGAGTCAGACATCCTGGAATGTGAAGTCAAGTGGCCCTTAGGAAGCATCACTATGAAACAAAGCTAGTGGAGGTGAAGGAATTCCACTTTAGCTATTTCAAATCCTGAAAGATGATGCTGTGAAAGTGCTGCACTCAATATGCCAGCAAATTTGGAAAACTCCGCAGTGGCCACAGGACTGGAAAAGGTCAGTTTTCATTGCAATCCCAAAGAAAGGCAATGCCAAAGAATGGTCAAGCTACTGCACAATTGCACTCATCTCACATGCTAGTAAAGTAATGCTCAAAATTCTCCAAGCCAGGCTTCAGCAATATGTGAACCGTGAACTTCCAGATATTCAAGCTGTTTTAAAAAGGCAGAGGAACCATAGATCAAATTGCCAACATCCACTAGATCATGGAAAAAGCAAGAGAGTTCCAGAAAAACATCTATTTCTGCTTTATTGACTATGCCAAATCCTTTGACTGTGTGGATCACAATAAACAGTGGAAAATTCTGAAAGGGATGGGAATACCAGACCACCTGATCTGCCCCTTGAGAAATTTGTTTGCAGGTCAGGAAGCAACAGTTAGAACTGGACATGGAACAACAGACTAGTTCCAAATAGGAAAAGGAGTACGTCAAGGCTGTATATTGTCACCCTGCTTATTTAACTTGTATGCAGAGTACATCATGAGAAACACAGGGCTGGAGGAAGCACAAGCTGGAATCAAGATTGCCAGGAGATGCAGATGACACCACCCTTATGGCAGAAAGTGAAGAAGAACTAAAGAACCTCTTGATTAAAGTGAAAGAGGAGAGTTAAAAAGCTGACTTAAAGCTCCACATTCAGAAAACTAAGATCATGGCATCCGGTCCCATCAATTCATGGCAAATAATGGGAAAACAGTGGAAACAGTGGCTGATTTTATTTTGGGGGGCTCCCAAATCACTGCAGATTGTGACTGCAGCCATGAAATTAAAAGACACTTACTCCTTGGAAGTAAAGTTATGACATACCTAGACAGCATATTAAAAAACAGACATCATTTTGTCAACAAAGTTCCATCTAGTCGAGGCTATAGTTTTTCCAGTGGTCATGTATGGATGTGAGAGTTGGACTATTAAAGAAAGCTGAGCACCAAAGAATTGATGCTTTTGAACTGTGGTGTTGGAGAAGACTCTTGAGAGTCACTTGAACTGCAAGGAGATCCAACCAGTCCATCCTAAAGGAAATCAACACTGAATATTCATTGGAAGGACTAATGTTGAAGCTGAAACTCCAATACTTTGGCCACCTGATGCGAAGAGCTGACTCATTTGAAAAGACTCTAATGCTAGGAAAGATTGAGGGCAGGAGGAGAAGGGGACGACAGAGGATGAGAGGGTTGGATGGCATCACCGACTCAATGGACATGGGTTTGGATGGCCCCCTGGAGTTGGTGATGTACAGGGAGGCCTGGTGTGCTGCAGTTCATGGGGTCTTAAAAGAGTCGGACACAATGAAATACTGAACTGAACTGAATTTGAACAATTATCTTTTTGCATACACACACATTGCCTAATTGTTTCTCTCAAAACATAGCAATTATTAACAGCAGTCTCTGTTTATTTACTGAAGCCTTTTTTAGGTAAACATCACCATTGCCACACAGAGTTTAAAATTCAAGGAGGGTTACATCCTGAAAGGTGCAATGCAGGGAGAGGAGGTTTAAGAATATTTAAGACATTTTAATTTCTGCTTGTGAGATTTTGGAAATTACCATCAGCTGTGAAGTATGACTCATATCTGAGCATTCTAAAAAATAATTTTTTTCTCTTTCGAAAAGAAATCCTTTTAACAAGGCTGAGAGGAAGCATATAACTATTTAAGACATAGTATTTGTTTTTTCCTTTCAATTCATTTGATCTCTAGCCTTGCACTTGAGGATGATGGTGGTTATTATTGAAGAGAATGAGAATCAAGTAGTGAACACAAGTGTCCTGCAAGGAAACAGACTTCATTTGAGTGGCAAAAAAAAAAAAAAAGAGAGTGACTGTGGTGCTTGGCAACCATCTTATGGGTAAAAAATGGGCAAACAAATATTAAATTCCTTTATATTCACTGGAATTTACCTCTGGGTTTTATTTAGCCTCATACAGAGAATATCTTTCAAGTCCATATCTTTGCTCACAATAATTTTACCACTGTTTCCTTCTGACCTTGGCAATGCTATATTTAGTCACAAGAGTGATGGGTAAAGGAAAATGTTTATTTTGCCTTTTATGATAGGGGAAATAGGTTTCTTATAGATATATATAAAAATATAAAGCCTAGGGTATCTAAAATTAATTAGTGAGTTGTATAAATGTTTATTTTATTCAATACTTTCTATTTGTATGTTTATCTATACTGTATTACTTACATCATCCCTACATTGTACACTGTCTACAGGTGGTAAGTGAAAATATTTTATTCTTGCAAATTATTTCTTCAATCCTCTCTTTAGTGGAAGAAGTAGGAGAAATATATGATCAAATGTAATAACCTGCTGTTTTTATGATGACCCAACCTCTCTGCTTCTGGTCTAAGGCACTTATAGTTTCTAAGAATATTGATTGCTTTATGACTTCTGTCTTGTCTTATTTCACCCTCCCACAGAAATGTATTACCTGAGGACAGGGATATCTCAAGCTTTTTTGTTTCCCTTTAAATATCCATCAGAATGTTTTCCACATTATGAGCACAAAATGAATGACTAAAGTTAGTATGAAAAGAATGAATAAAAAGTGTTTTAAACAGTATTCTACAAAATTGTGCTTTTAAAAACACTCTAGAACTTTCTGACACATTTCTTTTCTGTAAAATTTTATCTTTCTGTGTGATTTCTACTTTGGGCAGAATCTGTTTTCCTATTTTAATTATCTCTTAAGCCCAGATTCAACCTTCTTCTTACTATTAACAAAATTAGAAATTATCAAATACATTCATCCCTCCTAAGTTATAAAACTCACCAACTTGATGGACATGAGTTTGAGCAAGCTCCGAGAGTTGGTGATGGACAGGAAAGCTTGGCATGCTGCAGTCCATGGGGTTGCAAAGAGTCAGACATGACTGAGTGACTAAACTGAAGTTATAAAAGAAAAGTAAAAGATAAAAAATTTTAAAAATACATAAAAATTGTAAAGGGAAGAAAAACAAGATAACATAGCATGGTGGCTAAGAATCAAACAAAACTGCATTTAAATTCCGTGTAGCAACTTACAAGCTAAGTGACCTTGGACAAGTAAACCAGCCTAATTCTCGGTTTCCAACTACAAGAAAGGGAAATAATATATATTTCATAATGGTCATTTTGAGGGTTAGACATCAAATGCAACCAATATGGTGCTTGGGATACTACAAGCATTAACTTATTGGTATTCAATACCATTAATATTGTATTTGATTATCATTATTAATTATAAAAATTTTATCAATGTTTTTGGTGATAAAATATCAATAAGTTGATTAGTATATTAACCAATTGATAATATAAGTATCAATAACAATATAATAATTGTCAATAACAACAATGAAAATATAATGTAAACCAGGGCCAAATCTAAAAATTAAGAGACTCCCTCTGGAAATTTAGCTGTCTGAGCATCTCCTAATGGGTGAGAAGGAGGACTTTCTTCTGCCTGCATTCAAGATGTAATCAAAGGAAATAACTGTGTTCTCATCTAAAATGATTCCCATGTAAACATTGTGAGAATCTAGCTTAGATAACATTTAGAGAAAGAAACTGAACACATACAAAAGGTAACTGATGATAACAAAAGATCTTGCTCTATAATGTAATTGTTTTCATCTACAGAGCTCCAGTACTGGGGGGAGCCAGTACTGGAGAGGCCACACAGAAGAGCTCCCTGCTGCTGTTACATGGCAACTAACTGTCTGAGCTGCGTTTGTGAGAATATGTTTTAAAGTGAGCATGCTTCTCATTTAAAAAAAAATATTTTTTTTCAAAAGAAATATATATGAGATTACTTATTATCAGTGACCCAGTTTTTCTGAACAATAAATCAAGTGGTGGTCTCAGGTTTTCTTTGTTTAGGATTGTTCTGGAACTCTGGAGAAAATATTGTCCTCATATAAAGTTAGACTTATGGAACGGAGAGACGTCTACCTCTTTTGCTAATTTTTGCTCTCCCCATGAAAATAAAATGATTTTTACCACCAAAGGAAAGACAAAAATCATAATTTCAACTAAGAGCCCTGCGTGCTGAAAATGAACAGTATGTGTTAAAGATTTGTGTTTAAAGTTCAATGCTCTCTGAATCAAGTCAGTGACAATTTATCTAGTTTGCAATGCTTTCTTATTTCTCTCGGTGCTGATGCACAGTTTCAAAACTTATTTCTGTCTTTTTTATTTAACAATGACCAGTTGTCAAAATATTACCTTGCAAATCAAGGCAAGAAATAAAAGACCATTCATTTTACCAGACTCTCTTCTTCATACTCACCTCCCCAACTCTTCAATCTTCTAAAGATTTAAGTAGAATGAATTGAACTGAATGAGTTCTTGAGTACTGTTTTTTTTTATTATTATTATTATTGTATTTTCTTGGATCTAGAGCCAAGTATCACTCAGAATAAAAAAGTCTGGCAATGCCTTGAGATTGGATTGATATGCAAGGACTAGAGGCAAAGTGAAAAGGCCGTCTTTCTCAAATGACAGACTGCAGATGCTTCAAAAAGATGTTTATTTCCAAGAGGCAGCCTTCTATGCACAAAATTATTATCATCCTTGAATTCAATTTACCACAGGTTGAACTACAAGGACAGTTTGGTATTCTCATAATTATCTGACTTAAACACTGACAAACTTTGATTTGAAGAGGTCTTTTTTTCTTTTTTTCCCCTGAATTCAGTAGATTCTAAATACGCACAATACAATGATAGAGCAAGTATTTCGGCCAATATTCTATGCAAGCATTAGTATTGTTATAAATTTTAATATGTCATGTTAAGATGCATACTGAGATTTAGAAGGAAAGTAAATCACACCTTAAGAATCATAAAATATATAAAGCAGTTGTAGACTGTGGGAGTTATGGTATCTGGAGAGAAACGTCTGGACTCCCATGGTTTCTTCTGGCCAGACCACTGAGTCTCAGTTTTGAACCATGATAAATACCGGACTACTGGATTTACTCTGTGAGTCCTGCATGTGAGATTGCAGCTCCCACTTACGTGCTCCTCTGGTCTCTTCTTGTTTAAGTATGTATACTCTGTCCATCTAGAGGAACTTTCATAAATAAGGGCAATAACCACAGGCTGTCAGGATTAGAAAGCTGACTGGGAGAGAGCATGTGAGAGACTCAGAAGTGATTTCAGGTCACTAAAGAAAAACACTACAAAGAGAAAAAGGGGAAATAAGTTTTTCTTTCCTAAAAGTAGAAGAATTTTAAAGTTAATCCCTGATTTGTTAGAAAAAGGAAAGATAACTCTCTAGAACTCTGACTGTTGATAATTACAGAGTAACTTTCAGATTTCTGCAAAGTGGGAAAGATGCCCACTTTGATTTCATCAAAAGCATTAGAAAAAGCAATTTCTTGAGGCATCAAGAATAAGAAACTTCTCACCTTCCTCTCCCCTTCTCAGCAAGGCAATGACTCTCACAGAACCAACAGTGGTGACACTGGAGGAAAAAGGAGATGGACAGCTTTGTATCACTGACTGTATCAATGTTAAGCATGATTTTCTGATTAAACATTAGTGTCATACTCTGCCAATAAAGTTTACAAGAAATGCTCGTGAGATAAGGCACTATTAGTAACTTGTTTAGGGTCAAACAGTTTTCTCAGATTTAAAATACACTGAAGAAATGAAGGTATTTAATAAAAATTTTATCCAGGGCCTCTTGCTAATGCAAGAGTAGTTATGAGATCATACACATAAGTCACTTTAATTTCTCATTTAAGAATATTTAGATCAAGCTGAAAAGGTTTTTTTTTTTTTTTCTCAAAAGGTTTTGGACAATATTTTTAAAACTAATATTACATAGAACCTAAGCTGCAAGGTATTCTTCCTCAAGACTCTATAGAACTCCCATGGTTCTATAGGGTTGAAGGGTTGAAGACCTTTCATTCTTCCCCAAAATGCATTCTGGGACAAATTCAGTTTGAGAAAGGTGCACACTCAATTTCCCCACCTAGATTATAATAGAAACTTAAATATGCTTACAAAGAAATACTTTTCTTGCATTTCTATATAGTAACAATGAAAAATCAGAAAGAACAATTAAGGAATCAATCCCATTCACCACTGCAACCAAAAGAATTAAATATCTAGGAATAAACTTACTTAAGGAGACAAAAGAACTGTACAGAGAAAATTATAAGACACTGATGAAAGAAATCAGATGACATAAACAGATGGAGAGATAGTCCATGTTCCTGGGTAGGAAGAATCAATATTGTGAAAATGAATATACTACCAAATGCAATCTACAGATTTAATGCAACCCCTATCAAATTACCAATGGCATTTTTCACAGAACTAGAACAAAAAATTTCACAATTAATATGGAAACACAAAGACCCCAAATAGCCAAAGCAGTCTCAAGAAAGAAGAATGGAGCTGGAGGAATCAACCTTCCTGATTTCAGGTTATTCTACAAAACTACAGTCATCAAGACAGTATGGTACTGCCACAAAAACAGAAATATAGACTAATGGAACAAGATGAAAAGCCCAGGAATAAACCCATGTACCTATGGGTACCTTATTTTTGACATAGGAGGCAAGAATATACAATGGGGCAAAGACAGCCTCTTCAATAAATGGTGCTGGAAAAACTGGACAGGTACATGTAAAAGAATGAAATCAGAACACTTTCTAACACCATACACAAAGAGAAACTCAAAATGGATTAAAGACCTAAATGGAAGACCATACACTATGAAACTCTTAGAGGAAAACATAGGCAGAACACTCAATGACAAAAATTAAAGCAAGATCCTTTATGACCCACCTCCTAGAGTAATGGAAATAAAAACAGAAGTAAACAAATGGGACCTGATGAAATGTAAAAGCTTTTACACAGCAAAGGACACTACAAGCAAGGAGAAAAGACAACCCTCAGAATGGGAGAAAACAATAGCAAATGAAACAACTGACAAAGGATGAATTTCCAAAATATACAAGCAGCTCATACAACTCAATACCAGAAAACCAACAACCCAATCAAAAAGTGGGAAAAAGACTTAGACATTTCTCCAAAGAGGACATACAGATGGTTAACAAACACATGAAAAGATTCTCAACATTGCTCATTATTAGAGAAATGAAAACCAAAACTACAATGAGATATCACCTCACACAGGTCAGAATTCAGTTCAGTTCAGTTCAATTTAGTCACTCAATCGTGACCGACTCTTTGCGACCCCATGAATTACAGCACGCCAGGCCTCCCTGTCCATCACTAACTCCTGAAGTTCACTCAAATTCATGTTCATCGAGTTGGTGATGCCATCCAGCCATCTCATCCTCTGTCATCCCCTTCTCCTCCTGCCTCCAAACCCTCCCAGCATCAGAGTTTTTTCCAATGAGTCAACTCTTTGCATGAGGTGGCCAAAGTACTGGAGTTTCAGCTTTAGCATCATTCCTTCCAAAGAAATCCCAGGGCTGATCTCCTTCAGAATGGACTGGTTGGATCTCCTTGCAGTCCAAGGGACTCTCAAGAGCCTTCTCCAACACCACAGTTCAAAAGCATCAATTCTTCAGCACTTAGCTTTCTTCACAGTCCAACTCTCACATCCATACATGACTACTGGAAAAACCATAGCCTTGACTAGACGAATCTTTGTTGGCAAAGTAATGTCTCTGCTTTTGAATATGCTAACTAGGTTGGTCATAACTTTCCTTCCAAGGAGTAAGCGTCTTTTAATTTCATGGCTGCATGGTCCTCATCAAAAAGTCTACAAACAATAAATGCCGGAAAGGGTGTGGAGAAAAGGGAATACTCTTGCACTGTTGGTGGGAATGTAAATTGATACAGTCACTACAGAAGACGGTATGGAGATTCCTTTAAAAACTAGGAATAAAACCAATATATGACCCAGAAATCCCACTCCAAGTCATGTACCCTGAGGAAACCAAAATTGAAAGAGATACATGTATCCCATTATTCATCGCAGCACTATTTACAATAGCTAGAACATGGAAGCAACCTAGATGTCCATCGACAGAGGAATGGATAAAGAAGCTGTGGTATGTATACACAATAGAATATTACTCAGCCATAAAAAGGAACACATTTGAGTCAGGTCTAATGAGGTGGATGAACCTAGAACTTATTATACAGAGTGAAGTGAGCCAGGAAGAGAAAGACAAATACCATATTCTAAAACATACAGGCAGAATTAGAAAAATGGTATTGAAGAATTTACTTACAGGGCAACAGTGGAGAAACAGACATAGAGAATATACTTATGGACATGGGGAGAAGGGAGGAGATGGTGAGATGTATGGAAAGAGTAACATAGAAACTTATATTACCATATGTAAAATAGATAGCCAATGGGAATTTGCTGTGTAGCTCAGGAAACTCAAACAGGGGCTCTGTAAACTAGAGGGGTGGGATGGGTAGGGAAAGAGGACAGAACATCAAAAGGGAGGGGATATATGTATACCTATGGCCTATTCATTTTGAGGTTTGACAGAAAACAACAAAATTCTGTAAAGCAATTATCCTTCAATAAAAAATAAATTATTTTTTTAAAGAAATGCTTTTAATATAGAAATTTCCAAGTCTTTTCAATATGAAATCTTCACACTTTTCTCAACAATCATAAACACCTACTGGTGTCTCTTAGTACTGATATACCACAGAATATATTATTAAAATGCTATTTTAGAATAGGTAAAAAAAATTGTTGACCTGTGAATATGAAGAAGTTACTCAGTCCATGGAAAACTGAGAGGCTGTCTCAGTTCTCTCGCCAACACCGTCCATCTCTTCAGGTTGAATCCCTGGTTGCTGGAGTTGGACTCCGACAAGTGGTGTCCAGAACAGAGGACACTGAAGATCTCCCTTCAGCTAATTTTAAACAACTGCCCACTAAAGTACAGCCGAGAGGAGCTGCCTCACATCCGGGGTCAGGGGAAGAAGCCAGGAGGACCCCATGCCCGAAGGGTGGCGGCCAAGAGGAGTTACCCCACTGGTCCGAGGTCAGGGGGAGCGGCTGAGAGTGCCAGACTGTGACCGCGCAAGAATGGCCGAGAGGAGCTACCCAAGTCTGAGGTTGGGGGTGGCGGCTGAGAGGAGCTACCCCCACGTCCCCACGCCGGGGGCCAGGGGTGGCGGCCGGGAGGAGCTACCCCATGCCCGAGACCAGGGGTGGCGGCCGAGAGGACCAACCCCACGTCCAAGGAGCGGTGGCTGCACGGGCACAGGAGGGCCTAGAGGAGCTATCCCACACTGAAGGTCAGGAAGGACGGTGGTGAGGAGATACCTCTCATCCAAGGTAAGGAGCAATGGCTGCTCTTTGCTGGAGCAGCCGTGAAGAGATACCCCACGCCCAAGGTAAGAGAAACCCAAGTAAGATGGTAGGTATTGCAAGAGGGCATCAGAGGGCTCACACACTGAAACCATACTCACAGGAAACTAGTCAATCTAATCACACTAGGACCACAGCCTTGTCTAACTCAATGAAACTAAGCCATGCCCGTGGGGCAACCCAAGATGGGCGGATCATGGAGGAGACATCTGACAGAATGTGGTCCACTGGAGAAGGGAATGGCAAACCACTTCAGTATTCTTGCCTTGAGAACCCCATGAACACTATGAAAAGACAAAATGATAGGATACTGAAAGAAGAACTCCCCAGATCAGTAGTTGCCCAATGTGCTACTGGAGATCAGTGGAGAAATAACTCCAGAAAGAATGAAGGGATGGAGCCAAAGCAAAAAGA
>NW_011495034.1:10053601-10053823 GCF_000754665.1 Bison bison bison | reverse complement strand
CAAGGTCCAATGCTATAAAGAGCAATATTGCATAGGAACCTGGAATGTCAGGTCCATGAATCAAGGCAAATTGGAAGTGGTCAAACAAGAGATGGCAAGAGTGAATGTTGACATTCCAGGAATCAGCGAACTAAAATGGACTGGAATGGGTGAATTTAACTCAGATGACCATTATATCTACTATTGCAGGCAGGAATCCCTCAGAAGAAATGGAGTAGCCAT
>NW_011495034.1:10051061-10052695 GCF_000754665.1 Bison bison bison | reverse complement strand
AAAAGAAATGCAAAAAAGCAAAATGGCTGTCTAGGGAGGCCTTACAAATAGCTGTGAAAAGAAGAGAAGCGAAAAGCAAAGGAGAAAAGGAAAGATATAAACATCTGAATGCAGAGTTCCAAACAATAGCGAGAAGAGATAAGAAAGCCTTCCTCAGCGATCAATACAAAGAAATAGAGGAAAACAAAGAATGGGAAAGACTAGAGATCTCTTCAAGAAAATTTGAGACACCAAGGAAACATTTAATGCAAAGATGGGCTCGATAAAGGACAGAAATGGTATGGGCCTAACAGAAGCAGAAGATATCAAGAAGAGGTGGCAAGAACACAGAAGAACTGTACAAAAAAGATCTTCACGACCCAGATAATCACGATGGTGTGATCACTCGTCTAGAGCCAGACATCCTGGAATGTGAAGTCAAGTGGGCCTTAGAAAGTATCACTACGAACAAAGCTAGTGGAGGTGATGGAATTCCAGTTGAGCTATTTCAAATCCTGAAAGATGATGCTGTGAAAGTGCTGCACTCAATATGCCAGCAAATTTGGAAAACTCAGCAGTGGCCACAGGACTGGAAAAGGTCAGTTTTCATTCCAATCCCAAAGAAAGGCAATGCCAATGCTCAAACTACTGCACAATTGCACTCATCTCACATGCTCCTAAAGTAATGCTCAAAATTTTCCAAGCAAGGCTTCAGCAATACATGAACCATGAACTTCCTGATGTTCAAGCTGGTTTCAGAAAAGGCAGAGGAACCAGAGATCAAATTGCCGACATCCGCTGGATCATGGAAAAAGCAAGAGAGTTCCAGAAAAACATCTATTTCTGCTTTATTGACTATGCCAAAGCCTTTGACTGTGTGGATCACAATAAACTGTGGGAAATTCTGAAAGAGATGGGAATACCAGACCACCTGATCTGCCTCTTGAGAAACCAGTATGCAGGTCAGGAAGCAACAGTTAGAACTGGACATGGAACAACAGACTAGTTCCAAATAGGAAAAGGAGTACGTCAAGGCTGTATATTGTCACCCTGCTTATTTAACTTCTATGCAGAGTACATCATGAGAAACACTGGACTGGAAGAAACACAAGCTGGAACCAAGATTGCCGGGAGAAATATCAATAATCTCAGATATGCAGATGACACCACCCTTATGGCAGAAAGTGAAGAGGAACTAAAAAGTCTCTTGATGAAAGTGAAAGTAGAGAGTGAAAAAGTTGGCTTAAAGCTCAACATTCAGAAAACTAAGTTCGTGGCATCTGGTCCATCGCTTCATGGGAAATAGATGGGGAAACAGTGGAAAGAGTGTCAGACTTTATTTTTCTGGGCTCCAAAATCACTGCAGATGGTGACTGCAGCCATGAAATTAAAAGACGCCTATTCCTTGGAAGGAAAGTTATGACCAACCTAGATAGCATATCAAAAGCAGAGACATTACTTTGCCAACAAAGGTCCGTCTAGTCATGGCTATGGTTTTTCCTGTGGTCATGTATGGATGTGAGAGTTGGACTGTGAAGAAGGCTGAGCGCCAAAGAATTGGTACTTTTGAACTGTGGTGTTGGAGAAGACTCTTGAGAGTCCCTTGGACTGCAAGGAGATCCAACCAGTCCATTCTGAAGGAGATCAGCCCTGGG
>NW_011495034.1:10048349-10050961 GCF_000754665.1 Bison bison bison | reverse complement strand
TTGGAGAAGACTCTTGAGAGTCCCTTGGACTGCAAGGAGATCCAACCAGTCCATTCTGAAGGAGATCAGCCCTGGGATTTCTTTGGAAGGAATGATGCTAAAGCTGAAACTCCAGTACTTTGGCCACCTCATGAGAAGTGTTGACTCATTGGAAAAGACTCTGATGCTGGGAGGGATTGGGGGCAGGAGGAAAAGGGGACAACAGAGGATGAGTTGGCTGGATGGCATCACTGACTTGATGGACGTGAGTCTGAGTGAACTCTGGGAGTTGGTGACGGACAGGGAGGCCTGGTGTCTGCAATTCATGGGGTCACAAAGAGTCGGACATGACTGAGCAACTGAACTGAACTGATTAGTTTGAAAATAAATTTAAAACTAAAAGCAATTTTTGCTTCATTGATAATTTCTGATTATATTTAAAATTACCAGACATACTTTCCTTTAGAATCAAGTTAAACCTTATTCTGACAAGTTCTTTTAATTTTTTCTCGAGCTCTACTATTTTATTAAAGCATCTTTGTGTATTTATTGATTAGCTATATTCCCAAGTTTAAAAGTTTATTTGATTGAACTTAGTCAACAGTTTATATCAATTCTACCTAAAATAGATTTTACTCAACACTTCATCTCAATTTAAACTCTTCATTTATTCATTTACCAACATGGTTAGTTATTTTGACTACAAGAAAATCAGAGTTTGACTATCCACCATGAGAAGAGAAATAACACAGGTCACTGACGCTCAAAAATAACAACAAAAGTCATATTATTTTGCATAAACCTTCTCTAATATGAAGTTTTTCTAGACAGAGCAGCTAGCAAGTAGACATGCATATGTTTTAATCCCTTTGCCCTTCAGTTTAATTTAAACAATCACAATAAAAGATGCTTTTCTAAGTCACATGTCTGATAATCAGTCTGAGAGGAGGTAAGAATGAACCATAACTTTAAAATGGATTAGTTCTCAACATCCAAACTTTCTCTATTTATAATGAGAAATTATGGCATTTTGCTTTCATATTTGAGAACTGCAGGAGAAGAGAAGCGAAAGAAGGTAAATTGATCTTCATTAACCTACCCACAGAGCCAGCTGCTTTAATTTGAAATATTCATTGCATATGTGTGCAATAACCATGGCTAGACCAAATGTATTTCAGGAGATACAGCTACTTACTATGTGCATGAAGTTCTGCCAATCTACTCTATTTGAAAGTAGGACATAATTAAAATGTAATCACTTAGTTTCACTGGAACTTCTGTTTAAGCTTAAGAGTCAGAATTAAAATCACATTAAGAGGTACTTCTACAAAAGCAGGAGAGATTTGTCTTCCTTTTAAACCAGGCTTTTAGCTTATTCTTCAGTGTTGCTTTTTCCATGACATTTTTTTCTCAACAAAAAGATGGTACAAAGGATGAATGGACTCACAGGGATGTATGATATATTAGGCATGGATATTACTTATGCCCATTTTCAGGCACTTTTCAATTAAGGTTTTCCTTTGTAAAAGTTAAGGAATATCTCTATAACCTAATTTATATTAGTTATAGAAGACACTGCTGCTGCTGCTAAGTCGCTTCAGTCCTGTCCGACTTTGTGCGACACCATATACAACAGCCCACTAGGCTCCTCTGTCCCTGGGATTCTCCAGGCAAGAACACTGGAGTAGGTTGCCATTTCCTTCTCAAGTGGATGAAAGTGAAAAGTAAAAGTGAAGTCCTTCAGTTGTGCCTGACTCTTAGCGACCCAATGGACCGCAGCCTACCAGGCTCCGTCCGTGGGATTTTCCAGGCAAGAGTCCTGGAGTGGGTTGCCATTGCCTTCTCCGATAGAAGACACTTAGCTACTGAGAATAGTAGAGTAGTATATTTACAATTCTAGGGAATTCGTCTGAGAAAAGTCAAAAGAATATTTAAAACTTCAAATTCTGTGAGTAAGTCAACCCTTCACAACATCTGGGTAGAATAATTTGCAAATGATATGAATTAAATACTATAAATATACATGATAAAAAGATACAGTATTAACTATTAATCCAAGTAATAGCTGTATAGTACATCCTGGAACTTTTGAAAAAACTTTGTGAGGATCCCTATCTTAATTTCAGGAAATTTATTCACTTGGAGATCTCTTCAAGAAAATTAGAGATACCAAGGGAACATTTCATGCAAAGATGGGCTCGATAAAGGACAGAAATGTTATGGACCTAACAGAAGCAGAAGATATTAAGAAGAGGTGACAAGAATACACAGAAGAACTGTACAAAAAAGATCTTCACGACCCAGATAATCACGATGGTGTGATCACTCATCTAGAGCCAGACATCCTGGAATGTGAAGTCAAGTGGGCCTTAGAAAGTATCACTACAAACAAAGCTAGTGGCGGTGATGGAATTCCAGTTGAGCTATTTCAAATCCTGAAAGATGATGCTGTGAAAGTGCTGCACTCAATATGCCAGCAAATTTGGAAAACTCAGCAGTGGCCACAGGACTGGAAAAGGTCAGTTTTCATTCCAATCCCAAAGAAAGGCAATGCCAAAGAATGCTCAAACTACCACAAAATTGCACTCATCTCTCATGCTAGTAAAGTAATGCTCAAAATTTTCCAAGTCAGG
>NW_011495034.1:10047747-10048195 GCF_000754665.1 Bison bison bison | reverse complement strand
CTGGACATGGAACAACAGACTAGTTCCAAATAGGAAAAGGAGTACGTCAAGGCTGTATATTGTCACCCTGCTTATTTAACTTGTATGCAGAGTACATCATGAGAAACACTGGACTGGAAGAAACACAAGCTGGAATCAAGATTGCCGGGAGAGATGTCAATAACCTCAGATATGCAGATGACACCACCCTTATGGCAGAAAGTGAAGAGGAACTAAAAAGCCTCTTGATGAAAGTGAAAGAGGAGAGTGAAAAAGTTGGCTTAAAGCTCAACATTCAGAAAACTAAGATCATGGCATCTGGTCCCATCACTTCATGGGAAATAGATGGGGAAACAGTGGAAACAGTGTCAGACTTTATTTTCTGGGGCTCCAAAATCACTGCAGATGGTGACTGCAGCCATGAAATTAAAAGACGCCTATTCCTTGGAAGGAAAGTTATGTCCAACCT
>NW_011495034.1:10041832-10047497 GCF_000754665.1 Bison bison bison | reverse complement strand
GTTGGAGAAGACTCTTGAGAGTCCCTTGGACTGCAAGGAGATCCAACCAGTCCATTCTGAAGGAGATCAGCCCTGGGGTTTCCTTGGAAGGAATGATGCTAAAGCTGAAACTCCAGTACTTTGGCCACCTCATGAGAAGTGTTGACTCATTGGAAAAGACTCTGATGCTGGGAGGGATTGGGGGCAGGAGAAGGGGACAACAGAGGATGAGTTGGCTGGATGGCATCACTGACTTGATGGACGTGAATCTGAGTGAACTCCGGGAATTGGTGATGGATAGGGAGGCCTGGCATGCTACAATTCATGGGGTCGCAAAGAGTCGGACACGACTGAGCGACTGAACTGAACTGAACTGAAGAGAATATGATTCATATTATTTTATAAGAAGAGTCCTCTCAAAGTTACTAGGATTAAAATATCTATCAACATCAAATTTATAGTCAACAGCCAAAATGCAGTAACACGAACTGGACCTTTTCCTTCTACCCTAAACAACTAAAAATACAAACAAACAAACAAACAAAAAAAAAAATAAACACACATGTATATAGAAAACAATTATTTTTTTCAGGCAGCACAGGACTAAAAATTCATTGAAAGAAGAATAACAAACAAGCTGATTCACATGATTGCACTAGTTTACTGGTGCTAATGAAAGCAATGTCCCAGCTGAAGCTCAGCGTGGGCAAAACTACAGCAGAGCCTAATGGTTTTAGTATGGATTTAGTTAAATTTAAAAATACAGAAACTAAAGGATACACAGTTAAGAATTGAGCCAGTTTGTCACTACATATAAACAGGACCCTTCAGAGCCTTTACTAAGATAGTTATTTTGTTGTTGTTCTTTAGTCACTAAAGTCATGTCCAGCTCTCTTGCGACCCCATGAGTGAGCTTCCCTCAGGTGGCTCAGAAGGTAAAGAATCTGACTGCAACGTGGGAGACCCTGGTTTGATCTCTGGGTTGGCAAGATCCCCTGTAGAAGGGAATGGCTAACTATTCCAGTATTCCTGCTTGGAGAATTCCATGGACAGAGGAATCTGGCATGCTACAGTCCATGAGGTTGCAAAGAGTCGGACACGACTGAGTGACTAACACCCACCCATTGACTGTAGCCTACCAGACTCCTCTGTCCATGGGTTTTCTCAGGCAAGAATACTGGAGTGGGTTGCCATTTCCTTCTCCAGGGGATCTTCCCAATCCAGGGATCGAACCTGCATCTCTTGCCTGGCAGGCGGATTCTTTATCACTGAGCCACCAGGGAAACTCAAGATGGTTATTAGAATTAGTGATAAAAGAACTATTTACCAGCCTCTGTAATTAGGGGTTTTTTTGTTGTTGTTGTGGGGTTTTTTTCTTGTTTGTTTGTATAATGTAAGGTTCACAATTAGTATCCACTTGCACATGACTGAGAAATTCAAAGGATGGACAAACGTTCAACCTATGGAATTGAATTAAAGGAGGAATAAGAGTCGGACACGACTGAGCGACTTTCCTTTCACTTTTCACTTTCATGCATTGGAGAAGGAAATGGCAACCCACTCCAGTGTTCTTGTCTGGAGAATCCCAGGGATGGCGGAGCCTGGTGGGCTGCCGTCTATGGGGTGGCACAAAGTCAGTCACTACTGAAGTGATTTAGCAGCAGCAGCAGCAGCATACCATATTTATAAGGAAAATTAGAACTGTCTCCCTACCACTCTGATCTGAAATAGAATGCCTCCATTGAGGGAACAGAAATGTTGTCAGTGCAAGCTATCTTAAAAGTCTGGCAGTTTCTGAATTGGGTGGACCAGCTTAAGGTCTGTGGCTACACATCAGTCAAGTAAGAGGTCCCAAAGTATCCTTTCTAGATTTCTGCTGCTTTGGAATGTAAGCCAGACAAACCACATTCTCCAAACTCAACATTTTACTACTGCATAGTATGAGTAATACAGGCTCTGAAATCCTGGCAGGTTTACCATATGATTAGAAAATGTGGCAAGCCAAGAATTTTTTCCTGCAGGAAGAAGGCATTTTCTGTCACTGTTTTCTCTTAGAGAGGTAATAACTCTCAGTCATATCTGAGGTGGGTATATGAAAACCTAATCTTGCAGTAGTCTATGGATGGTTACATTGATTTAGATAAATAAATGTATTAGTTTGGGCTCTTAAGCCTCATCCTGAGCAAGTAAATTAGTGGCATTTATGCAGTAAATGTAATTCTAAGAAAAAAATTAAAAATAAGTTGGATTGTCAAAAGAGAAGTTTGAGGGAAATGAAACAGAAAATGTGATAATTAAAAAAGCTCTTTGCCTTTCACAGAACCCTCCTATCTCTACTGTTCCTCCTCCCTTGCATTGCTTTATTTTTTCCTGCCCCATACTGACTTTGGTGAAGGGTGAGGTGATAAGTTTTTAAATCAGTAGCTCCCTCCACCAGTAAATTTCCCTGTAAAGAAGATTGAGGTACAACTTCATTACCTGTTCTGCTTACACTCACAGGCTTTGAAGCCTTGTGGCCCAATATGATCCATTTCCTGTCTTTGCCCATTTCCACCTTCAAGCATCACATATGATCCAAAGACCATTTAGCTAGGGAAGCAGACATGATGGAAACTTGATCAGAGAATAACTGAGAATTACATAAAAGATTTCAACCCTGTGTGAACACAATGGGATGGAGAGTCACTATACTAATCTCTTGTGAAAAGGCAAACAAACAAATGACTAAGCTGATGAATAAAGGGAAATGAAAGTGTCATATAACTTACTTTTTTCTTATCTCAGTGGGAGGAAAATCAGTCTCTCCAATTTGGATAATTTTTGAAAAGCTACCCAGGACCCCCAATCAGCTACACACATTCAATACCAGCTGGTATTAGTCACTTAAAGGTTTCTTTTCCTTGTGCCCAGAACTTTGCTGAAGAACCCAAAACATGTTTTCAGTTTATAAGCCCATGAATGAGAGGTAGCCTGGCTCCTGTATACAGTTCTGCAAACAGCACACTTTGCTACTTTGATAGAGTAATATGAATGTCAGGGTCCAGATCTCCCATCAAGGGAAATAGTAGCTGAGGGAAGCTGACTATCCATGCACACATGCTTAGTCACTCAGTTGTGTCCGACTCTCTCTGACACCATGGAATGTAGCTCACCAGGCTCCTCTGTCCAAGGGGATTCTCCAGGCAAGAATACTGGAGTGGGTTGCTATGCCCTCCTCCAGGGGATCTTCCTAACCCAGAGATTGAACCCAGGTCTCCTGCACAGCAGGTGGATGCCTTACCACCTGAGCCACCAGAGAAGCTCAAGAATACTAGCGTGGGCAACCTATTTCTTCTCCTGGGGAATCTTCCTGACCCACAACGCTCTATGAGATGATCCCTTGCAATGGCTTTGATTCCACGTCCCTGAAGAACTCTGCTGAGTCCCCACTCCTTTCTGTTTTTATTCCTGCAGGGAGACTCTCTGGATGAGTGTTCATTAGAGCTGAGAAATCTCAGGTTAAAAACTGTGTTACCGTATGACTCTGATAACATTTTGACATAGCATGACATGGCAGGGTGGCTCAACAAATAGAAGGACTGCATCTTCATTAATTTTTGATAATGACAACGTAAAAGTAACTATAAATGATCCAAGTGCTTAAGCCTTAAATTTGACACAAAAACATTTTGGTAACTGGCTTTAGGATGATGTAGAAAAGGAAAAAATCTAATTTAAAGACAATCAAATCTGGCATTATAGAAAGAAACTGTGAAAAAAATATTGACCTACTATCACTTGATTAATTTGGGGATATAAGGTCTGCAGACCCAGAGTATATAAACAAAATGAAATCCAGTTTTTCATTGAAATTTGGTTGACAGTTATTTGATATAATAGTATAAATAGTAATTTATACCAGATGCAAAAAAAAGTACTATAGGGTAAGCGTGTCCTCAACACCTAAACAAACACATATAAATTAAACACTGGAAGTTTAATTTGTACCTTTCAATGGATGTCTCACAATAAATCTGACACTAGATGATGGCTGTAGGTGTCTTTGTATTTCAATTTTGGGAAAAATTATTGGAGTAGAACTGGAATAGATAGAATAATTTTTTAAAGGCACTAAATCAACATATAATGCTACTTTGGGGCTTCACAGGTGGTTTAGTGGTTAAAAATCCACCTGCCAAGCAGGAGACGCCTACTTAGCAGGAGATAAGGGCTCATTACCTGGTTTGGGAAGATCCCCTGGAGAAGGAAGTGGCAACACACTCCAGTATTCTCACCTGGGAAATCCCATGGACAGAGGAGACTTATGGGCCACAAAGAGTCCATAGAGTCACGAAGAGTCAAGATACAACTTGAATGACCTTACAGCTGCAGCAACACCTGCTGCTGCTGCTGCTGCTAAGTCACTTCAGTCGTGTCTGACTCTGTGCGACCCCACAGACGGCGGCCCAGCAGGCTCCCTGTCCCTGGAATTCTCCAGGCAAGAACACTGGAGTGGGTTGCCGTTTCCTTCTCCAATGCATGAAAGTGAAAAGTGAAAGTGAAGTCGCTCAGTCGTGTCCGACTCTTAGCGACCCCATGGACTGCAGCCTACCAGGCTTCTCCATCCATGGGATTTTCCAGGCAAGAGTACTGGAGTGGGGTACCATTGCCTTCTCTGAGCAGCAACAGCAATACTACTTATATGATTGGCTAAACCTTAAGAGATATTTACTACACCTTTCAAGGAAACCTCTTAATCAAAATTTTAGATTATCAATCTCAAAAGTTAAATACTCTCTGGGCTTGGATAGAGTAAGACTTTATAAGGAACTACCAAATAATTACTTTACTAGAGTGTGAGATGAGTGCACGCTAGTAAAGTAATGTTCAAAATTCTCCAAGCCAGGCTTCAGCAATACGTGAAACGTGAACTTCCAGATGTTCAAGCTGGTTTTAGAAAAGGCAGAGGATCCAGAGATCAAATTGCCAACATCTTCTGGATCTTTAAAAAAGCAAGAGAGCTTCAGAAAAACACCTACTTATGCTTTATTAACTATGCCAAAGCCTTTGACTCTGTAGATCACAATAAACTGTGGAAAATTCTGAAAGGGATGGGAATACCAGACCACTTGACCTGCCTCTTGAGAAACCTGTATGCAGGTCAGAAAGCAACAGTTAGAACTGGACATGGAACAACAGACTGGTTCCAAATAGGAAAAGAAGTACATCAAGGCTGTATATTGTCACCCTGCTTATTTAACTTGTATGCAGAGTACATCATGAGAAACGCTGGGCTGGACTCAAGATTGCCGGGAGAAATATCAATGACCTCAGATATGCAGATGACACCACCCTTATGGCAGAAAGTGAAGAGGAACTAAAGAGTCTCTTAATGAAAGTGAAAGAGGGGAGTGAAAAAGTTGGCTTAAAGCTCAATATTCAGAAAACGAAGATAATGGTGTCTGGTCCCATCACTTCATGGGAAATAGATGGGAAAACAGTGGAAACTGAGAGACTTTATTTTTAGGGGCTCCAAAATCACTGCAGATGGTGATTGCAGCCATGAAATTAAAAGATACTTACTCCTTGGAAGGAAAGTTATGACCAACCTAGACAGCATATTAAATAGCAGAGACATTACTTTGCCGACAAATGTCCATCTAGTCAAGGCTATGGTTTTTCCAGTAGTTATGTATGGATGTGAGAG
>NW_011495034.1:10006652-10041732 GCF_000754665.1 Bison bison bison | reverse complement strand
ATGGGGAAACAGTGGAAACAGTGTCAGACTTTATTTTCTGGGGCTCCAAAATCACTGCAGATGGTGACTGCAGCCATGAAATTAAAAGACGCCTATTCCTTGGAAGGAAAGTTATGTCCAACCTAGGTAGCATATTCAAAAGCAGAGACATTACTTTGCCAACAAAGGTCCGTCTAGTCATGGCTATGGTTTTTCCTGTGGTCATGTATGGATGTGAGAGTTGGACTGTGAAGAAGACTGAGCACAGAAGAATTGATGCTTTTGAACTATGGTGTTGGAGAAGACTCTTGAGAATACCTTGGACTGCAAGGAGATCCAACCAGTCCACCCTAAAGGAGATCAGTCCTGGGTGTTCATTGGAAGGACTGATGCTGAGGCTGAAACTCCAATACTTTGGCCACCTGATGTGAAGATCTAACTCATTTGAAAAGACCCTGATGCTGGGAAAGATTGAGGGCAGGAGGATAAGGGGATGACAGAGGATGAGATGGTTGGATGGCATCACCAACTCAATGGACATGGGTTTGGGTGGACCCTGGGAGTTGGTGATGGACAGAGAGGCCTGGCGTGCTGCAGCTCATGGTGTCACAAACAGTTGGACACGACTGAGCAACTGAATTGAACTGAACTGTACCAAATAATATTTAGATAGTAAAAGAGATCAGTTCTGGGTGTTCTTTGGAAGGACTGATGCTAAGGCTGAAACTCCAATACTTTGGCCACCTCATTCGAAGAGTTGACTCATTGGAAAAGACCCTGATGCTGGGAGGGATTGGGGGCAGGAGAAGAAGGGGCTGACAGAGGATGAGATGGCTGGATGGCATCACCGACTCAATGGACAAGAGTTTGGGTGAACTCCAGGAGTTGGTGATGGACAGGGAGGCCTAGCATGCTGCAATTCATGGGTTGCAAAGAGTCGGACACGACTGAGCGACTGAACTGAACTGAACTGAATCATTTGACATTACAATAATGTGTAAAATTAATGTATGAGTAAGAGAAATATTTGTGCATTGCTAACTAAGAATATGATTCAACCATTCACCATTGGTATGATATATTCAAAGTTTGGGCTTCCCTTGTGGCTCAGATGAAAAAGAATCTGTTTGCAATGCAGGAGACCCAGGTTCAATCCCTGGGTTGGGAAGATCCCCTGGAAAAGAGAAAGGCTACCCACTCTAGTATTCTTGCCTGGAGAATTCCATAGACAGAGGAGCCTGGTGGGCTATAGTCTATGGGATCACAAAGAGTTGGACATGACTGAATGACTCACACCTTCACTCCAAGTTTCATTCAAGGTTTATTCCTTCAAAGCAAACGTGTTAATTTTTTTAAAAATCAGTAATTCTGTTTTTCTACAGTGACACTGAATAATGTATTCATGACATAGGTATAGTCATGGATTGTTTTGTCATATCACAAATAGGAATAAATATAAAAGAAAGGAAAGGAAAAGGGATAGTCTTCATTAAAATTAAAAATAAGGCCTCATCAAAAAACATAATTAAGAAAATGAATAGGCAAACCAAAGACTGGAGAAAACATTCCCAAAAGATATACTTGACATATTTTTCTGGGACATACCAAGAAACCTTACAAGTCATAATAATATGAAGCTTAAAAAAATAGTCAAGAATTGGAATATATACTTTCAGAGGAAGATAAACAAATGATTGATGATTACATGAAAAGATAGTCAATATCACTAGAAAAATGTGTATTAAAACTCACATTGAAATATCATTACACAAACAGTGAAATTACTAAAATGAAAACAATTAACAGCTCCAAGTGTTGAAAGAACGGGGAGTAACTGAAAATCTTCTGTGTTGATAACAGGAGTGTAAAATGGCACAATCACTTTCGAAAAAGGTTTGGTAGTTTCTTTAAAAAAATTAAGCATATGTCTACCATAAGACTCAACAATTCCACTCCTAAATATTTACTAAAGACAAATGAAAGCATACATCCACAGAAAAAGACTTTCACAAGGGCTCTTTTATCATCATAATAATTTTTTAACACTGATTTGATCATTTGGATAAATGAGGTGTTGTGCGTGTGCTAAGTCGCTTTAGTCGTGTCTGACTCTTTCCGAACCTATGGACTGTAGCCCACCAGACTTCTCTGTCAATGGGATTTCTCAAGAAAGAATACTTGAGTGGTTGCCATTTCCCAACACAAACTTCTACTCAATGGGAAACACCTATTTAAAACCAGTTGTTTCAGAAGATAGAGTTCCCTACCCTGACCTAAACAAAATAGAAAACAGTATTGAAGATACTCTGGGCTCCAATCTCAATTTAAAATTTTATGTTACAAAGATTTTCCAAATACATGATTGAAAGGCCCTTTTAGTTTGGTTCATATATGTTAATTTTAATTTTCTAAATGCATTTCACCAACCAATAATGTAAGAAGGAAGAAAATATATCCTTCAGAAAACAAAGGCACTTAAGAAAATAATAAAAATAAAAGGAAATGGTTAATAATGTGTGCTGTGTGCTTAGTCACTCAGTTGTCTGACTCTTTTGCAACTCATTGGATTGTGGCCCACTAGTCGCCTCAGTCCATGGGATTTCCAGGCAAGAATACTGGAGCGGGTTGTCATTTCCTTCTCCAGGGAATCTTCCCAACCCAGAGATTGAACTCACATCTCTTGTGTCTCCTGCATTGCAGGTGGATTCTTTACCTGCTGAGCTGTAATAATACTCTATTTTTAATATTTATTGTCTCTCCTCTTCCACAGACTTGTGAGCTTTTATTCTTTCTCCTTCTGGGAAAAAGATAGTTGGAATAGTTGGAAAGACAATTATGTTTTCCAAAATATTCTCTGGAGAGTGATAGTCTGTCCTTGGTCACAGGAGCTGTAGTTAATTTTCCAGGAGTGATGATGACACATCACTGTACTAGATTATGCTGGCCTGGCAGTCTCAGTTTAAGTAATTCACTATGTGTCATTTCCATTCCAAGGAGTAGCAGTGTTTCCTCTCCCTCAGCCAAAAGCCTCCTCGGGAGGGAGCTACTTCTGACTTGCCAAAGGTTTAGCAGCTTCAGGCATTCTCCAGGGAATTGCCTAATGACCTCATTACAACAAGTGATATTTAATGGTGACAAAGTCATCGATCCAGAGATGTGTTACAAGTTGTATACTCATCGGGTAGAGATAAAGCAAACACACCTCTGTCATTCAACATGACCATAAATTTGGGTGACCAACTCTTCATTCCTGCACAAGAAACAGTTTCATCATTAATTCTGCAGAACAGATAGATGGGCAATGTGGAGATTAAACTAGTCTATTTTCCCATAAGTGCTAGTTATCTTTCCCCAATAAGAGGAAGAATTAATATTTATTGAAAGCCTAGCCCCATTGCTAAGCATCTACTATAAATGATCTCATCAATTTTCCCCTTTACAAATGAAGAAACATACCTAAGAAGTTTAAAGTTGTCTGAGGTCACACAGTTAATAGGTACTAGAGCCCAGGAATTAACCTTAGGACTATTTGATGTTCAAACTCTCCAAAACCAACTACTGCATTTTCTCCCTGCCCCTTTAAATTACATGGGAGAAGATCTTCATGAGTGAGCCCCTTATGGAGCAAATAAAAACACACATTTGAAGGAATACTTTATCAGGGAATCCATTTAGAAGTGTTGACTGAAAATTTTCTTTCTTTTTTTTTGATTTTGTCTCAGTTTTATTTTTTATTTATTTATTTTTAAATTTTATTTTATTTTTAAAACTTTACAATATTGTATTAGTTTTGCCAAATATCGAAATGAATCCGCCACAGGTATACCCACGTTCCCCATCCTGAACCCTCCTCCCTCCCCTACTCTCCCTCTGGGTCGTCCCAGTGCACCAGCCCCAAGCATCCAGTACCGTGCCTTGAACCTGGACTGGCGACTCGTTTCATACATGATATTATACATGTTTCAATGCTATTCTCCCAAGTCTCCCCACCCTCTCCCTCTCCCACAGAGTCCATAAAACTGATCTATACATCGGTGTCTCTTTTGCTGTCTTGTACACAGGGTTATTGTTACCATCTTTCTAAATTCCATATATATGCGTTAGTATACTGTATTGGTGTTTTTCTTTCTGGCTTACTTCACTCTGTATAACAGGCTCCAGTTTCATCCACCTCGTTAGAACTGATTCAAATGTATTCTTTTTAATGGCTGAGTAACACTCCATTGTGTATATGTACCAAAGCTTTCTTATCCATTCATCTGCTGATGGGCATATAGGTTGCTTTCATGTCCTGGCTTTTATAAACAGTGCTGCGATGAACATTGGGACACACGTGTCTCTTTCCCTTCTGGTTTCCTCAGTGTGTATGCCCAGCAGTGGGATTGCTGGATCATAAGGCAGTTCTATTTCCAGTTTTTTAAGGAATCTCCACACTCTTCTCCATAGTGGCTGTACTAGTTTGCATTCCCACCAACCAGTGTAAGAGAGTTCCCTTTTCTCCACACCCTCTCCAGCATTTATTGCTTGTAGACTTATGGATTGCAGCCATTCTGACTGGCGTGAAATGGTACCTCATAGTGGTTTTGATTTGCATTTCTCTGATAATGAGTGATGTTGAGCATCTTTTCATGTGTTTGTTAGCCGCCTGTATGTCTTCTTTGGAGAAATGTCTATTTAGTTCTTTGGCCCATTTTTTGATTGGGTCATTTATTTTTCTGGAGTTGAGCTGTAGGAGTTGCTTGTATATTTTTGAGATTAGTTGTTTGTCCGTTTCTTCATTTGCTATTATTTTCTCCCATTCTGAAGCTTGCCTTTTCACCTTGCTAATAGTTCCCTTAGTTGTGCAGAAGCTTTTAAGTTTAATTAGGTCCCATTTGTTTATTTTTGCTTTTATTTCCAATATTCTGGGAGGTGGGTCATAGAGGATCCTGCTGTGATGTATGTCGGAGAGTGTTTTGCCTATGTTCTCCTCTAGGAGTTTTATAGTTTCTGGTCTTATGTTGAGATCTTTAATCCATTTTGAGTTTATTTTTGTGTATGGTGTTAGAAAGTGTTCTAGTTTCATTCTTTTACAAGTGGTTGACCAGTTTTCCCAGCACCACTTGTTAAAGAGATTGTCTTTAATCCATTGTATATTCTTGCCTCCTTTGTCAAAGATAAGGTGTCCATATGTGTGTGGATTTAACTCTGGGCTTTCTATTTTGTTCCATTGATCAATATTTCTGTCTTTGTGCCAGTACCATACTGTCTTGATAACTGTGGCTTTGTAATAGAGCCTGAAGTCAGGTAGGTTGATTCCTCCGGTTCCATTCTTCTTTCTCAAGATAGCTTTGGCTATTCGAGGTTTTTTGTATTTCCATACAGATTGTGAAATTATTTGTTCTAGCTCTGTGAAGAATACCGCTGGTAGCTTGATAGGGATTGCATTGAATCTATAAATTGCTTTGCAAGTCAGAAGAGCCTAATCTTTGCTACCTGCAAAAAATGACAGCAAACAAAGGGTATACACATTCAGAAACTAAGATGCAGCTCTTCAAAATGGGAATGCTGCAGTAAAAAATGCTAAATGTGCAAACAGCTAAAACTAAAGAGGAGAAAACATTGCACCATAAAAACTAAAAGAAAAGAACAGCTTCTGAAAATCAGTTAACAATGCTGCTCAGACATCAACGATATTTAACTATAGAGTACAGACTAGATCCATTATGCTACTGACAGACTTGTGCTTTAAAATTCATTAAACTCAAAGGACTCAAACTCATGTGAATCAACATTCACAGTGATATCAAAGGAAATGAGCAAATTGCAAACGAAAAAGACAATTTAGCAATATTAACTACTGACTTTCTGACAGAAAGTTAATCTGACAAATTAACAGAAAAATAGAGCTGTTACTGCAAACATCTAGATGAAAAGTAAAAAATTCAATTAATAAATTTTTTGTCTATATGATGCCTGACACTAGGTTTAATAAGCTGATGTATCAGTTCATCAAAAACAAAAGAAAAAGAGGGAAAAGCATGCTTTTTTCTATTTCCTTATGGAAAAGCATGCTATAAAGGATTGGTAATAACAAAACAGACTTGAAGAAAGTATGGTTGCAAGAAATTTGACAATACAGGGTCTTAGGAAACAATTTAGTTTTCTAAATTTCAGTTATTTTCCCAAAGACTCAGTGATCTAGGACTCAGGGTTTATTTCCACTAATTCTGCTTAAATTTTGTCTAAAGAGTTACTAATCCCAAGATATTCATTAAAAATTGTTTGTAGTATAAAATCACAAAGGGCTTTGGGTAACTACAAGGAAAGACAAAAAGATTAGACATTTTGATGTCTAAGGTCTGTCAGAGCAAAAATTGCACCAAACACTCAAACGAGTAAGGGAGAATTTCTTCAAGTTTGCTGTAGTAAGAGAGACCACAACCAAAATCTGAACTCAACCCGGCTAAAGCAAACAGTGGGAGGATTTTTAAACCCTGGGTAAAAATCAGGTCCTATGTGTTTGCTAATCTCTTAACCTAAAGGAAAAAAACAACAACTTTGCATCTTCATGACAGGAGCTAGTTTTAGATCTTCCAGTAAGGTGCCCACCAGAAGTTAGGCTCTTACCCTCCCACAAAGCTAGAAGATAAATAAAACTGGCAAGAGGCTTAAATATATCTCAAAAGGGCAGATAAATAATTTTTAATTATAAGTTTAATTTTAAAATCTTTTAATTTTTTAAATTTATTTATTTTACTTTACAATATTTTATTGGTTTTGCCATACATTGACTTGAATCCACCATGGGTATACATGTGTTCCCCATCCTGAACCCTCCTCCCACCTCCCTCCCCATCCCATCCCTCTGGGTCATCCCAGTGCACCAGTCCCGAGCACCCTGTATCATGCATCAAACCTGGACTGGTGATTCGTTTCACATATGATAATATACATGTTTCAATGCCATTCTCCCATATCATCCCACCCTCGCCCTCTCCCACAGAGTCCAAAAGACTTTTCAATACTTGTGTATCTCTTTTGCTATCTCGCATACAGGGTTATCGTTATGATCTTTCTAAATTCATATATATGCGTTAGTATACTGTATTGGTGTTTTTCTTTCTGGCTTACTTCACTCTGTATAATAGGCTCTAGTTTCATCCACCTCATTAGAACTGATTCAAATGTATTCTTTTTAATGGCCGAGTAATATTCCATTGTGTATATGTACCACAGCTTTCTTATCCATTCATCTGCTGATGGGCATCTAGGTTGCTTCCATGTCCTGGCTATTATAAACAGTGCTGCGATGAACATTGGGGCACACGTGTCTCTTTCAATTCTGGTTTTCTCAGTGTGTATGCCCAGTAGTGGGATTGCTGGGTCATATAGCAGTTCTATTTCCAGTTTTTAAGGAATCTCCACGCTGTTCTCCACAGTGGCTGCACTATTTTGCATTCCCACCAACAGTGTAAGAGGGTTCCCTTTTCTCCACACCCTCTCCAGCATTTATTGCTTGTAGACTTTTGGATAGCAGCCATTCTGACTGGCGTGAAATGGTACCTCATTGTGGTTTTGATTTGCATTTCTCTGATAATGAGTGCTGTTGAGCATCTTTTCATGTGTTTGTTAGCCATCTGTATGTCTTCTTTGGAGAAATGTCTATTTAGTTCTTTGGCCCATTTTTTTTATTGGGTCTTTTATTTTTCTGGAGTTGAGCTGTAGGAGTTGCTTGTATATTTTTGAGATTATCTTTGTTGCTCAATTTGCTATTATTTTCTCCCATTCTGAAGGCTGCCTTTTCACCTTGCTTAGAGTTTCCTTTGTTGTGCAGAAGCTTTTAATTTTAATTAGGTCCCATTTGTTCATTTTTGCTTTTATTTCCAATATTCTGGGAGGTGGGTCATAGAGGATTCTGCTGTGGTTTATGTCGGAGAGTGTTTTGCCTATGTTCTCCTCTAGGAGTTTAATAGTTTCTGGTCTCATGTTTAGATCTTTAATCCATTTTGAGTTTATTTTTAGAAAGTGTTCTAGTTTCATTCTTTTACAAGTGGTTGACCAGTTTTCCCAGCACCACTTGTTAAAGAGATTGTCTTTAATCCATTGTATATTCTTGCCTCCTTTTGTCAAAGATAAGGTGTCCATAGGTGCGTGGATTTATCTCTGGGCTTTCTATTTTGTTCCATTGATCTATATTTCTGTCTTTGTGCCAGTACCATACTGTCTTGATGACTGTGACTTTGTAAGAAAGCATGAAGTCAGGCAGGTTGATTCCTCCAGTTCCATTCTTGTTTCTCAAGATAGCTTTGGCTATTCAAGGTTTTTTGTATTTCCATACAAATTGTGAAATTATTTGTTCTAGTTTTTTGAAAAATACCGTTGGTAGCTTGATAGGGATTGTTGAATCTATAGATTTCTTTGGGTAGTATACTCATTTTCACTATATTGATTCTTCCTATCCATGAACACAGTATATTTCTCCATCTATTTGTGTCGTCTTTGATTTCTTTCACCAGTGTTTTATAGTTTTCTATATATAAGTCATTTGTTTCTTTAGATAGATTTATTCCTAAGTATTTTATTCTTTTCATTTCATTGGTGAATAGAATTGTTTCCTTAATTTGTCTTTCTGTTTTCTCATTGTTAGTGTATAGGAGGAATACAAGGGATTTCTGTGTGTTAATTTTATATCCTGCAATTTTACTATATTCAATGATTAGCTCTAGTAATTTTCTGTGTAGTTTTCTTTTTTTGTGGCATCTTTGTCAGGTTTTGGTATTAAGGTGATGGTGGCCTCATAGAATTTAATTTTTTAAAATGTTATTTTATTTTTTCTTTAAAAAGCTTTTAATTTTTTATAAAGTTTCAGAAGGTTACTTTCCATTTACAGTTATTACAAAATATTGGCCATATTCTCCCTGTTGTACAGTACATCTTTGAGCCTATCTTACCCTAAAAGTTTGTGTCTCCCACTCTCCTATTTTTATATTGCCCCATCTCCCTTGTCTCCATTGGTAACCACTAGTTTGTTCTCTATGAGTCTTTTCTGTTAGAGTCACTAGTTTGTTGAATTTTTTAGATTTTAAATACAAGTGATATCATACAGTATTTATCTTTCTCTGTCTGACTTATTTCACTTCGCATAATGCCCTCTAAGTCCAACCATGTTGCCTCAAATGACAAGATTTCATTCTTTTTAATGGCTGAGTAATATTCCATTGTATATATGTGCCACCTTTTCTTTATCCATTCCTCTGTCACTGGACATTAAGGTTGCTTCCATATCTTATCAATAGCAAACAATGCTACTATGAACACTGGAATGCATTCATCTTTTAAAACTAGTGTTTTTGTTTCCTTTGGATATATATCAAGAGGTGGAATAGCTGGGTCATATAGTAATTTGATTTAGTCTTTTGAGAAACCTCTATACTGTTTTCTACAGTGGCTCCACCAACTAATATTCCCACTAGGGTAAAAGTGTTCCATTTTTTTTTTCCTACTTTTTTTTTTCCCTTGCCCACATTTGTTATTTGTGTGTGTGTGTGTGTGTGTGTGTGTGTGTGTGTGTTAATGATAGCCATTCTGACATGTATAAGGTGATATGTCATTGTATTTCCCTGATGTTTAGAATTGTAGAGCATCTTTTTATGTGCCTGTTGGCCATATGCATTTCCTCTTTCAAAAAACCATCTATTCAGCTCTTCCGCCATTTTTTTAATCAGTTGTTTATTTTTTGAACTCTGAAAACTATGAAATACTGATAAAAGAAATTGGAGATAACATAAACATATGGAAAGATATACTCTGTTCTTAGACTGAAAGAATCAATACTGCTAAAACATACCTAATGGAATTTACAGATTCAATGCAATCTCTATCAAAATACCAGTGTCATTGTTCACAGAACTAGAAAAAAGAATTTTAAAATGTATATGGAAACACAAAAGACCCTGAATAATCAAACCAATCTTGAGAAAGAAGAACAGAGCTAGAGGAATCATGCACCCTGGCTTCAGACTATACAACAAAGCTACAGTAATTAAAACATTATGGTACTGGCACAAAAACAAGACACAGATCAATGGGACAGGATACAGAACCCAGAAACAAGTTTTCTAAGCTAAATGTGTAACTAAATCAAACTTGGGTCCATTCACCATATACAGTAAATCCAATCTACTCACACTGAGTTGTGGTGAACAGAACTGCAGCATTTATTGCAGGGCACCAAGCCCAGAGTCTGGGACAGCTCATGCTCAAAAAGTCAACACTTCTCACTGGATTTCAGCAAAGCATTTTAAAAAGCAAGGTAAGGGAGGGGAGTCCCATGATCTATTAAAGCTCATGCATCATTGGTTAATCATGAGATCATAGGGCAGTGTCACAGGGGTTAACATCATCAATTTTTAGGCTCAAGTAGGCCTGGGTGTTATGGGCTCATGGTCATCAAGCAGCTAACGTGTTCCATTTGGTGGGGGTCAGATACTATTATCTAGGTACTTCAGAGAGGAGTTTAAACAGAGGATATGGGGGAGAGGCCTCTCCTGAGATGGCCTCATGGTATCCTACAATTTCTCTAAGCAAAGGGAATTGAAGGCTTAGAGTCAGGAAGCAGCCTGTTGAGTCAAGCTGATGAACATTTAGTCTATCTTAGTAAGTCCTAGAGCTAGAAACTCTCCTATAAAATACAAGGATCTAGTAAGATCATTGCATCTGGTTCCATCACTTCATGGCAAATAGGAGAAGAAGTGGAAGTAGTGACAGATTTTATTTTCTTGGGCTTCAAAATCACTGAGGATGGTGACTGCAGTCACAAAATTAATTAAAGACACTTGCTTCCTAGAAGAAAAGCTATGACAAATATAGACAGCATATTAAAAAGCAGAGGCATCACTTTGTTGACAAAAGTCTGTATAGTCAAAGCTATGGTTTTTCAAGTAGTCATGTATGGTTGTGAGAGATGGATCATAAAGAAGGATGAGAGCCAAAGAATTGATGCTTTTGAATTGTGGCTGGAGAAGACTCTTAAGAGTCTGTTAGATAACAAGGAGATCAAACCAGTCAATCCTAAAGAAAATCAACCCTCATTTGCTACTCATTTGAAGGACTGATGCTGAAATCAAGGCTCTAATATTTTGGCTACCTGATGCAAAGAGCTGACTTTGAATTGGAAACGACTCTAATGCTGGGAAAGATTGAGGGAAAGAGGAGAAGGGGGTGGCAGACAGATGGTTAGATAGCATCACTGACTCAATGGACATAAGTTTGAACAAACTCCAGGAGATAGTGAAGGACAGGGAGGCCTGGCCTGCTGCAGCCCATGGGGTCGCAAAGAGTTGGACACAACTTAGCAACTGAACAACAACGAGATAAGTTATAATCACTGGTCTCTGATCAGGGAGACATCCTAACAACCAATGTTCCCCAATGATAGGCTCTAAAGCCTCTAAGAAAGCAATGATGATATTGACTATGTTTTAAATTTTGGGTTGGGTCAACAGCATGAAAATGCATTTTCAAAAAGTGACCAGTTATCAGTGGCATTAATGTGTGTTTCAGTTTCACCTCTGGTCTTATTTTCTATTTCCTGCTCTAACTATTGCTAGTCTCTTCCTACATTTACTCTTACTTCCACTCTAGCTTTGGTATTTGCATTTGAATCCTTTGATCTGAGATATGAAACTAATCACAGAAAGCTTCCATTGTTCCTTCTCTTTGTCCACTCCTACAATAAACCATATGACTGTGTGAATTGATTCCAAGGACTAACCATTACACCAAGGCTACAATGAGTGCAAATAATTTCTATCGAAATATGAAATCAGAAATTGGTTTTGTGGGTTGATGGGTAAGCAGAGTTCATGAACAGAAGGATAAGTTTAATGACAAGCAAAAGCAATTTGGGCTGACACCTGGCAAATGTACTGTGTGTTTATTTGAATGATCACATCTGTGGCCAGAAATTAAAGCCCCAATATAAAACTGATAGCATTAATGCCAACTGAGAAAGAGGTTTTTAGCAATGTATTAGCATCATAGTTGACCCTCAAAATACATGGATGGTAATGAAATTGGAATAACACTAAGAGACCAGCATATTTTCAACCTGAAATAGTATTGTCTTAGTTAAGTGACAGAGATGGCCAACACACATCATCATCATTTTCATTTCTCATCATTGCCAGGATTCTCCCTATTCACTCTACCTTAATAATTTTCATCTAGTATTAAAGACCATAGTATCATTCCATATAAAAGAGGTAAATGCCAAAATCTTTTCTGTAACCTGCTCTCTTTAGTCACTTGCTTTAGTCTCTTTACTTTAAGTCTACAAATATATTCAGAATTCCCATCTTTAAAACTTTTACTTAAGCATGTTACCTACCTACAAACTGCTATCTTGCTTATCTTCTTGATTTTACAACTAAAATTCTTAAAATGTATACCCCACTTATTGCCTACCCCATCTCTACCATGCACACTCTTTAATCCACTGCTTCAGAAGTTGGTCTCCATTATTCTAGCAAACCTTTCTAAGAGCTCACCAGTGACTTCTGATCCTGAAATGCAATGACCTTTTTTCTCAGATCTTATCTCTTTGAGCTAGCATTTGGCAAAGCTGACCAGTCACCTCTTCCTTATAAATATCTACTATTAGAAGAAAACTTCCATATTTGAAGTACTATCACTTGCAGTATCTAATTTTGTTCTACTTTGAAAGACTTCAAAATCACACAACTAATGACTGTTTGTTGATTCTTGGTCCAGTGCTACTGTCGTTACATCATGCTGTTGAGATAGCATGGTTCAGTGACTAAGACCCCCCAAGCTCTGTAATCAGAACAAATTCCTCATTCTATTAACTCATTTTAGCTTAAATTTTCACAGTTTTCTTATATGTGAAATGGGAATAGCCATGCCCACATCCTAAGATTATGGTTGGGATTATCATAAAACATAAAGACAAATAAAGACCCCTAAATAAGTTCTATCATACATAATACATAGTAGATATGGCTATTTTCATCTCCAAACCATAATCTACATTCTCAGCAATTTAGGCAAATAGTAACTGTCTCTTTGTGCTTAGAGAAAAACCAGAGATTAAGCAGAATTGGAGTTTATAAGAGTTTGCACTCTGACTACTCTTCACTTTTCTCTCCACTTTTGTGACTCTACACTATCCATATTCCCTCCTACTGTTTGCTTACACCATTCCACTTAGGCTTTTTCTAGTGAATCTAATTCCTTCTTCTTATATTAGGCCATAGCCTAGCATCAGTCCTCCAGTGTCTGTTATTCTCCATGCAATGTCTCTTATAGGTATCTAAAACTTCTCATTGTCCTGCTGCAACTACAGCTTTGTACTCCTCCTAAACTTCAATTTTATATCACTAACTGCTGGCTGTAAATCTCTGCTATACAGCCAATGTCTCAAACAAACCTATAACCTAACCTTAATCAGATTCATCTTTAATACTTGCCTATTTTTACACTGAGACCAGGCCTGATGCCCTAGAGGAGTTTCAAACTCAGCACTCACAAATCCATCATCCTACCTTCTCATAAACTTGTAATTTTTTTCATATTCCCCAGGTCCCAGATGAGTCCACCTCTACCTGACTTCTAAAGCCAGAAACTATATGGTTGTCTACTATCCCTGCCTCTCCTCAACTCCTCTATGTTACTTCCTTAATTTCAATTTCATCCCCCTAAACTTAACTCCAGTGTTCAACATTTCATACCTGAAGTGCTAAATAAACAGAAACAAAACTCCTTTAAATCACCTTATCTGATACCCATTCTTCTGACTTCAAACCTGTCTTGCACCCTTGCCATTTGCAACATATCTACTCTGCACCAGCAAATTGATAATGTGCACATTTCATGTCATTGTCCATCAAACAGCTCATATTTATCTCTCCATTGCTTCATGATGGAGCAAGACATTGAGCATGTGTTCAAGAACATGCTTCATGAACAGAGTTCTTCTATCTCCAAAGTAAAATTCTTGCAACCAGACTCCCCTGCCATTGTCTCCAGCCAATAAGCAGTGCCACACGCCTTTCATATCTTTCATAACTATGCTTTCATACATGCTGTTCATTTGCTCAGACTGGACTTCCCCACATTCCCCACATTGTGTCTAGAAAAAGCCTAGTAATCCTTCACATTTTTGCTATAACAATGACTCCCTCACTTCAAAGCACTCACTATAAGCCTGGCCCTTTGTGTATTCAATTAACCTATTAGATTCTCACCACAATCTGTTAAATAGGCCCTGTCATTATTCTCATCTTATAAATGTGAATACACAAACTTTGACACAGAGAGATTAAATAACTCACTACATATTGGTAGGGTTAAGATTCTGGTTTTTTTTCAGCTTGATCCCAAAGTTATCTGAACTATGCTTGCCCCACAGCGTTGATCCTGTCTCCAGGAAAGCTGTTCACTCCACCCCCACCTCCACTATGTCCCATTCCCAACCATTTATCATTTCCTTTTTTGTAGCCTTCTGTACCTTGCCTGTGCTCACACTTTCTATAAAATAACAATAATAGCTACAAATACTTATATATGTCTGGCAACTTCCAAAGTGATTTTACAGTGTAATATTTTTCAATCCTCACAGTAACCATATGAGAAGGAGTCTCTCATGATACCCAATTTTCAAACAGAAAAACTGAGGTATAGAAAAGTAATTTGTCCTAAGAAACACATAATCATAGTCCAGTGGGCATTTTGAGAAGAGAGCTGTCTTTATATCATTTTATCCCCAGAATGTAGAAAATACATGTGCCTGGAAGGGACTTCCACATATATTTATCAAATTGGCTATGCTTGCTTGTCCCTGTCTACTAACCCTACCTGCCTCTGCAACTTCATTTCACAACACACATATAATTCATGTATTGAGCATATACTCTGTGTTCAGTACTCTACAAGCATTTCACAAACAGTATCAAATTTAAAATTTAAATTCCATTTTATAATAAGGAGGCACAGACTCAAAAGAGATTTTTATACCACCCAACATGGTTCTGGAGCCCCAAACACACCCCAAATGTGTTTCTGGGCTTGAATGTTCTCCAATGACTTAGGACGTTTCAGACCCAGGTATCATCAGGGATAATTTTCTAATTCTTTGATTTTCATCACCCATTCTTCAATTCTCTTCAATTCAACCAAAGGTTAATGCCTTATTAAAACTCTTTTAATATTCATTATTTTTGTTATTTACCAAAATACAATATGAGATGAGCCTCATTGTTATTATGCTCATTTTATTTATGTCTTTCTTCTAGAACTCAAGTTTAAGCCTCCTTAATGCAGGAATCGTGTATAAACATCATTTTATCCATATAACTTTTCATAATGCCTTGTAAATATTATCTGCTTATAATGACAGGGCATTAGATATAGATGGTACCTAAGAGTTTTAATTCTCCTATAATCACTTTGAACACTGGGAATGTGATGCAATTTAAATATTTACATCAGGAAAAATGGTAAATCGATGTAATTAATTCATAAGACTTTTATGAGAGGAAAATGTAAATAAGATGTTTGACAGAGTACAAGGTTTAGCAGAGCTAGGTTGTCAAATAGATAACTTCTTCTCTTTTTTTTTTTTTTTTTTTTGCTCTGTGGAGATGCCATATATATTTCTGGTAAGTTTTAATTTTTCTCTGCAATATTTAGATAACTTTTTGAGATATCAATTAATGCATACTCTTTTAGTGAACATAACCACAAATAAGCATGTTCATGGAATCATTATATAAAGCTTTGCATCTTCAGTGAATAAAAATTTCCCTTCATATGCCCTTTCTTAGATAGTTATTTTTGGAAGAAAAAATTCAGACTCAGTAATGCCTAGTATTATCTGAGGAACAATCTTATAAAGATTTAAATGAGTTAAAGGATGTCACTGAAATCATCAAAATTTTAGGTAGCTAAGTGATGTCCAAACACAATGGCCTTATAACAGATGAGAGCAGCATAAAAATACTTTCCATTTCTCTTAGTTTTAAAATAAAAGAATAGGTCTATTATCATGAGAAATAAAAAGGTTCTAGCATGAAAAGACTATAAGAATGCACCTCTAGAAAACTAAATCTCCCTGAGAATTCAATCAGAAAGAAAAACTGCTTGTAAATCATTTTAAATTTGCATTCATGATTTTGACTTAAAAAAACCTTCAGCTTCATCTATAAGAAATATGTAATTAAGAAACTATATTCTTCAATACTCTAAAATGATACTATTAATCAATTCACCATTTTTAAAGAAAGACTTTCTTTCCTCATAATTATAAAATTTGTGCTAAATTTCTCTTAACTAGCTTAAAAGAGTGGCCATTGAATTTTTACAGCTGGAATCAATAGATTTTAAGTACTAACAGAATGCATGTGTTTGGGATGTGAATATCCCCAGTTATGAGGTGCTATCTAGTGAATAAATTACATTATGAAAGATGGATAGTTTGAATTTTAATAAATAATAAGAATGTTGGAATTTTAACCTAAGAAGAAAGTAGGAATAAAGTAAATAGTTAGATAAAATAGAATTCACATGATTAAACTGCAGTCTGCTAGTACCTTGAGAAGTTTGAAAATATATCTGGTACATCATTGGTAGTTTTGTTATTTTAATAATGAGTATTCAGTTTCGATAGTACTGATATGCAGACACAAGTCAACTTTTGAGAGTTCTTTCATTGCTATTTTAGGGGATTTGGGTTGTCTTTAATCTACAGTACATGAAATATGTGGCACACTGAATTTGGGGAGAACAGGGAAAGCATATTTATTTGATGATATATAGCATATGGAAATGTGCTCTTCATTTGAAAAATTTATTGAAGCTTGTCAGTAGCTGACTTCTTTTGTTTATAGCCTACCTAACCTGTTGGAAAAGGGGTTTAACGGCCAGCCTGAGCAGATAAAGAATATACAAAAGTTCAGCCTGACTGGAGCTTAGAGTTATAATCAGTTCTGGCACACCACAGTGTCTTTTTGACATTGAGACTCAAAAAAATTATCCTCCAAAGTAGACTGAAAAAAATTATCTCTATCCATTTCTGAAGTGTTTGAAATGCTACCAACGTGTTCACTTTATTTTTTGTTTTGAGCTTTTTTCTTCAAATGCTGTTCCCTCAAAAAGCAATTTTGGGGCCTTCATTAGCCCCATTTTCATGATCCCATCTGTTTATCTATATTGTGCTTAATTCTGATTTTAAATCCAAAGTCAGTTGACTGTTTTTCTGATTGTTCATTTAAACCATGTAATAAAGTTCTGTAGAAATTGTTTTAAAATCAGATATTATTTTTAGTCCAGATATTCTCAGCTTATATAAACAGAAGAAATATGTGTATAAATATATATATATTTATTTATATACACACTTACATATGCACATATTTAAGTAAAATGGGATTTTTAATATTCAGTTTGAGATTAACATTTTAATTTTGAATTTAAAAAAATAGATGAGAAATGCAGGAAACAGATTTAATGGGAGCTTAGAATAATGTATGAGAAATTTCAAAGTTGTCATAAAAAGTGTGTCTTTAAACCTTCTAGCATCTTCTCTGCCATTTAGAGCACTGCTCATCAATATTTCATTTTGATCAAATCATAGAATTTTTCATCCCCAAGTAACATCAGAAACTTACAACTAAGAGTGCCACTTCTTGAATTACCAAAATATTCTAATGGCATATAAAATGAATGAATTCAAAGAGCAGAATAAAAAGATGTTTCTTTATAGTGAAGTCTTGTTTTCCAGAAATTCTTTAGTTTTATCTGTAAATTGTTCTCTTTAAGTCAAAGAAAATCTGCCTGTATCATGGCACACTACATGACTTTTTGTTTCCAAGATGTTCAGAAGAAGATTCAAGTAAAATTTTACTGAACATTTAACTTTAACTTCATATGAGTAAATTATGAGTAATAATAGGTACACTTCAAATTACTAAATTGCTATGAAATTTTAAAAATAAATTTTAGATTTAATTTTATTTTCTGTCTCCTTGAAAATTCACTGGTATTGAACTTTCAAAGTTTGGGACATACTTCCTCATTAAATTCAGCTTAGCAGTTCTCCCTAACATCAAAAGAATATTGCATTGCCTATATAGCTAACAATTACTACAAGTGAATCTATATTCATATTCAATATAGAAAATTATAAATAATGACATTTATATTTACTCTAGACATCCAGGTTCTTCAACATGAAAGTGTGTCAAGGGTTCACAGTACTTTCATAGACATAGCAGACTGAGGGAGACACCAAGCAGAGCTGATTCTATATTATTAAATAATTCAAACAGTGCCCTCAGTCCCACCTCACCCAGGGTATCTCATTTCAAAATGAAGTGAAGTGAAGTGAAATGAAAACGGATCAGTCATGTCTGACTCTTTGCAACCCCAATGGGGTATACAGCCCATGGAATTCTCCAGGCCAGAATACTGGAGTGGGTGGTCTTTCTCTTCTCCAGGGGATCTTCCCAACCCAGAGATCGAACCCAGGTCTCCCGCATTGCAGGCAGATTCTTTACCAGCTGAGCCAACAGGGAAGCCCAAAATATCACTGCTGAAATTTCACCTTCATATTCATTTATCATTAACAAACTCTCCTGTCAACTGTAAATATACTCAGGAGATTTATGTATCACTTATAAGGTAACATTTAAATCAATTCCTTTTTTAGAAAAGAGTTCTGGCCATTTCAGAGGCTAGCCACAACCACTACTAGCCAGCAAGTATTAGCTAAAAAATTAAAATATCCTCTGGAGCACAGACCTGCCTGTGTTTTGAATTGGGCACAAGTGGTTAACAAAAAATCATTCATGAAGAAAAGGAGCTGGAAAGACAGCAAATTAAACTTCACCTAATACTGGTAAATAACCCTCCTGCCAATGCAGGAGAGAGAAGAGACATGAGTTCAATCCCTGGGTTGGGAAGATCCCCTGGCGGAGGAAATGGCAACCAGCTCCAGTACTTTGCCTGAAGAATCCCATGGACAGAGGAGCCTGCTGGGCTACAGTCCAGAGATTGCAAACAGTTGGACACAACTGAAGTGATTTAACATGCATAGCACACAAAGATCCTTGCAGTCAGATTTAATTATTTTTATATATATATATATAAATTATATATTGTGTAATATTTGCCATGTTGCTTTCTTTTCAAGAATTTTGCTAAAGAATAATCTATTAATTTTGTAAAAATGATATACATTCTGTATTAGATTTGGAATGCCATAGTAAATCACAAAGAAAAGTGAACATTAAGAGAACATTATCTCATATATGGGCTTCCCTGGTGGCTCAGAGGTTAAAGCGTCTGCCTCAATGCCAGATACCCGGGTTCGATCCCTGGGTCAGGAAGATCCTCTGGAGAAGGAAATGGTAACCCACTCCAGTACTCTTGCCTGGAAAATCCCGTGGACGGAGGAGCCTGGCAGGCTACAGTCCATGGGGTCACAAAGAGTTGGACATGACTGAGCGATTTCACTTCACTTCACTTATCTCATATATATCTTTATGTATATACAGAGCTAGAAACAAATTGAAAATAAATTTTTAAATTTATAAATAGTACTGTGTTATATAGACATTAATTTCACTTGAGATTCATAGGTGAAAAATCTGAAGTGAAGCTAAGAAAACTGATAAACTTCAGATAGCATTTTAGATAAAATAATAATTTTTAGCAAAAGAATTTCTCCTAAAGATCCAAATAGTTTAACAGCAATTAGTAAATGAAATCTTTGTGTTTTAACACTATTTTTCAAATCTGGACATTATTAATATATCCTCCACTTAGAAAAAGAGATGAAGAAATGTAGCTACCACCCAAATATATTGTTTATTGTATTTAGTCTTCAAATGATCTTCCAACAATTTTTTAAATCTACTTCAATCATGCTCTCACTCCACCCACACCACTGAAGCTATATTAATGATCTTCACATTGCTAAATCCCATATTTAATTAATTGTCATTTTTTACATGAATCAACAGCAGCATTTAATGCAATCAATCCTTCCCTCCTAGAAACACTTCATTCAGTTGTTTTCAGGAACACCAGACTTCATAAATGGTTCTTTTCTGTCTTCTGCGCTTGTTCCTTCACTTTGACCTTTTAACATTGTAGAGTTCTAAGACTCAAGTGTTTGGACCTCCCTCTGTTTACATGCATTTCCACTTACATAGCTGTAAAACCAGTTATATATGTGCTTTCTAATAACTCATGCCCTGTGCCTTTAAACTCATGTATCAAATTGTTTACTTGGACTACCATGCATCTAGATGTCTAGTAGATACTTCCAATATGACATGCCTCAAACTGAACTTTCAACAGACAAGAAAAACCAATAAATAATAAATAAGTAAATAAATAAAGCTTGTGTTCCATTTGTTTTTCTTTAACATCCTCTCTTATAGACAGCATTAATTCCATCAAAAAAGTCCCACTAGGTCTATATATATAATATATCCAAAATTTGACTTCTTCCACCATGTCTACTGTTACTGCTTTCCTATGATCTACCATAGTCTCTTGCCTGGATTAGCAAAATCACTTTCAGTCATTTTATGGAAAAGACATTGCGGATGTTATATCCTATCATTCTTTCATATTCTGGATGGTCTAGTACCTATAACTGAACCATAACTGCTCTCATTTCTTCAATGTAGAAACTGCTCAGTTATCTTCTGGCACTGACTGAACTGTTCCTCATTCGTTTTGTCATTAAGTGACTTGTTTCATTCAATCTGGCTGCCTAAAGAGCTCTTTGTAAATGCAATTCAATAACTTTAAAAGGATATGTCTCAATGTTGATCATTTTATACCAACATGTCCTAGAATAATGAGTTCCTTTGATTTTCAAATTCACTTCTCTCTTTATTTCAGAGAAATTATTTTTTTTTCTTTATCAGTTTGTTTTTTTTTTTTTAATTTTATTTTATTTTTAAACTTTACATAATTGTATTAGTTTTGCCAAATATCAAAATGAATCCATCACGGGTATACATATTTCAGAGAAATTATTAAATCATATTTTTTTAAATAGCATCTCTTAGTTTTTTGTGTTCTCTCTCTTGGGGACTCTGCTAACAGTTTTTTTGGCACCTCTATCTTCTTTTTAACTACTGTAACCTCTTTGTCTCTTTTTCTCATTTACTCGCATTATACCACACTTTTACTCTGAACTTGAAACTCAGTCTTGAGCAATATATAGTCTATTGCATTATACATATATTGCATATGATTGCGTGCAGGCTCAGTTGGGTCTGAGTCTTTGTGACTCCATGGACTGTAGCCTGACAGGGCCCTCTGTCCATGGATTCTTTTGGCAACTATACTGGAGTAGGTTGCCATTTCCTCTTCCAGGGGATCTCCCCAACCCAGGGATCAAACACACATCTCTTGTGTCCCAGCATTGGCAGGTGGATTCTTTACCACTACCGCCTCCTGGGGAGCCCATCAAGTCTTTTTGATATATCACATCAATGAATTATTATACTAAAATAAGTTTTGTAACTTCTATAGAAAAAGTCACAAGTATTTTTTTCTTTTCTTTGAAAAAAATACTTTTCAAAGTATTGTCTGTTTGCCCTTTGGGATTTTTGTTGGACTTTCCCCCCACACCACCCCCTTAGAAAGTTCATTTAATTGCCAGACTATCTATTTTCTTTCTCATGCTTAATATTAGCAATTTAGCCCAAATAATCTATTTTCTCCTATGTAATTAGGGTGAATTTTCCTTGACAATGGTCACACTTTACCTGGTCACTTGTTGACAGTCTCTCTTGAGCTACAGTTTGAGAACTGGAGTTTTGCTAATATATGTACATTTGGTATATCAAAGGTATGGGCAGATTAGAGATAAAAAGCTGTATTGTTTGAGGCCAAATATTTTTTGAACAGCCAGGTCCCTGCACTCTCTTTTGAAACTTTGTTAAGTGTCTTTAGCAGAATTCATTTCACGCGGTTCAAGTGTATATTTTTCTGGAGGAAGGCGCCACATGGATTTTCGATCATTCTCATGGAACACAGCGGCCCCTGGTGGTTGTTCCTGCCTCTGCTGAGAGCCTGAGAACCAGCTGGTAGCACAAAGGTTCTGTTCTTAAGGAGTTTTTCTCAAGTTTTCTCTAGGCTGCCTAATTATCCTCTCAATCTGCTTTTCTAAATATTTTTAGAATGGTTTCAATTCATCCTCTTTGCTCTTTATGGCATTTGAGAAACAGAGACAGGGATGAGGATTAAACTGTTTCATACCAAAATCAGTTATTTTAAAAATTTATAAGGTTGAATCACTTTGCACATCTGGATTCTGCTAGTGAATTCATTGCTGGTTATGCCAGAGAATGGTGGCTGTCTACTCTCATTATATCTTCTTATTTCTTCCCTAGTAGTAGAACATTTGCTCTATTACTGTATATATGGCTTCTTAGAATGGAAATTACATATGCCAGCATCTGCCATAGCTAAGTTAGGCATGTGACTAAGTTTTGGTTAATAAAATATAAGAATAGATATTTTCTGGCACATTTTACTAAACTTCCCTAAAAGATAGCAGACATGCTCCCTTTGCTATATTCTCTCCTCTTCATCCTGCTGCTGGCCTAATACAAGGAGATGACGGATAGAAATCTAGTCACCAGTTTTGAGCCCAAGAAAAACGTCACATTTTATGGATGAAGGAATCAAAAGCTGAAATAAGCCTGGGTCCTGCCAGTTCCATGGACTCACCTAAATTCTCTCACATGGGAAAAACAAACAGCACATTGTTAAATCAACTACAGTTTGGGGCTTTTTATCACATAGAGTTAAATGTAATTCTAAGCAATATGCTAATTTTACTCATTTCTGTTCGTTGTTCTGGAACAGAAGTATTAGAAAAGGGAAGACTCTGTGATCCAACTTTGTCCCTCTATTATTATCTAGCGCCTAGTTTTTTAAGCCAACTTTTGTGTGGTGACTTGTTATTTTTAAAGTATTTCATATATACATGTAAATTTAAATTTACATATACTGTTTACATACATAATTTTTGCTACGTTTTCAGATTTTTTGACATTGTTTGCCATAGTATTCCTTTACTATGTTTTAATCTCTTCTAGTCTGCATTTCTGTACCTTTTTTATTCCTAATATTTTATTTGTGTTTTTTCATCGCAAAATTTATCTATTTTATATTTTTTGAAGAATAAACTTTTGGCTTTTTTCATACTATTTTAATTTTGTTTCCTGTTTCGTTCATTTGTTCTTCCTTTTATTGTCTTCTTTCTTCTGCTTCTTTAGACTTACTTGACTCTTTTATCTTTAATTTCTTAATTTAGATTCCTAGTTCATTAATTTTTAGCCCTTTTTAATTTATAATTAGAATTTAATTATAATTCTAAAAATTAGAATTTTCTTTAAGATATCAATACTCTTCTAACTACACATTTTGATATGTTCTAGCTTACTTACTATTTACTTTAGCTCTTTTACTTACTACATATTTTGATATGTTCTATCTTACTATTTAGTTAACATTATTTTAAATTTCATTATGATTTCTCCTTTTACCTATGAGTAGTTTAGAAATGTATGTTTTACATCCAAATATAAGGAGAGGGTCAAATTTATATCGTGTCAATGATTTCTAAACTAACTGCATTATACTAAGAAATCATGGTCTAGTGTTACTCTAATGTAATTAAAATATGTTTATACTTGATTTGTAACCAGGCAAATGGTCATTTTTGTTCATGTTTGTCCTGTTATATAATTGTTACATGTTGCTATTGTTCAATCACGAAGTCATGTCTGGCTTTCTGAGACTGCATGGACTGTATCACACCAGGCTCCTCTGTCCTCCACTATCTCCCAGAATTTGTTCAGATTCATGTCCATTGAGTCTGTGATGCTATCTTACCATCTAATCCTATGCTGCCCTCTTCTCCTTTTGCCTTCAAGCTTTCCCAGCATCAGGGTCTTTTCCAGTGAGTCGGCTCTTTGCATCTGGTGGCCAAAGTACTGGAGCTTCAGCTTCAGCATCAGTCCTTCCAATGAATTTTCAGGGTTGATTTCCTTTAGGATGGACTGGTTCGATCTTCCTGCAATCCAAGGGACTCTCAAGAGTCTGCTCCAAGCACCACGATTCAAAAGTATTAATTCTTTGGTGCTCAGCCTTCTTTATGGACCAACTCTCACATCCATGAATGACTACTGAAAAAACAATAGTTTTGACTATTGAGACCTTTGTAGCCAAAGTGATATCCCTGCTTCTTAATATGCTGTGTAGGAGAAGGCAATGGCACCCCACTCCAGTATTCTTGCCTGGAAAATCCCGTGGACAGAGGAGCCTGGTAGGCTGTAGTCCATGAGGTCGCTAAGAGTCGGACACGACTGAGCAACTTCAGTTTCACTTTTCACTTTCATGCATTGGAGAAGGAAATGGCAGCCCACTCCAGTGTTCTTGCCTGGAGAATCCCAGGGATGGGGGAGCCTGGTGGGCTGCCGTCTATGGGGTTACACAGAGTCAGACACGACTGAAGTGAATTAGCAGCAGCAGCAGCAGGTTTCATCACAGACTTTCTTTAAAGGAGCAAGCATCTTTAAATTTCATGGCTACAGCCACCATTTACAGTGATTTTGGAGCCCAATAAAATAAAATCTGTCACTGCTTCCACTTTGTCCCCTTCTATTTGCCATGAAGTGAGAAGACTGGATGCTGTGGTCTTAGTTTTTGAATGCCAAGTTTCAAGTCAGATTTTTACTCTCCTCTTTCACCCTATCAAGAGGCTCTTTAGTTCCTCTTCACTTTCTGCTATTAGAGTGGTATCATCTGCATATCTAAGGTTATTGATATTTCTCCTGACAATCTGAATTTCAGCTTGTGATTCATCCAGCATTTGTGACATCATGTGACATTCATCCAGCTTGTTACATCATGCCCAGCATTTTGCATGATGTACTCTGCATACACGTTAAATAAGCAGGTTGACAATATACAGCCTTGTCATACTCCTTTCACAATTTGGAACCAGGCAGTTGTTCCATGTCCAATTCTGTTGCTTCTTGAACCACATACAGGTTTCTCAGAAGACAGATAAGGTGGTCTGGTACTCCCATCTCTTTAAGAATTTTTCAGTTTATTGTGATCCACACAAAGGCTTTAGCGTCATCAATGAGGCAGAAGTACATGTTTTTTTCTGGAACTCCCTTGCTTTCTTCATAATGGTAGGTTCTGTATAAGTAGGGTTTTCATAGGACCAATTGGTCTATGTGTATCTTAGTTATGCTTATTGTCCCAATTATAATCCTTTACAGGGCCCCTCTCACTCACAAAAGTTTACCATAAATTTTTGGCTGTAAACATTATACTATTATAAAATCTAGCATTAATTAAAACTTATCAATTGTGAAATTCAAGTCTTCCATATCAAAACTAATTTTTTTTTCCATTTGATCTGATAAATTAGAGAGATTTGTTGAAATCTCCACTATGGTGATGTATTTATCACTTTCTTCCTGCAGTTCTATTGATTTTGGTTTTATTTATGCTAAATATATTTTTTTAGATACATAGATGTTTACAATTGTCATAGCTTCCAAGTGCATTGAATCTTTTCTTTTTTCATTGATTGCTTTCTCTTACTAACTCATTTTTTAAATAGATATTTCAGCTAAAAAAAATAATAATAGCCACAAAACTTTATCTTAGTTTGTATTTTCTTATTTTTCCTTTTTTTACTTTCATAGTTCTGTTTTATGTTTTACACAAGGCAAGTCTAAAAAAGGATACCTATGTACTTAAGAATACCTATGTATTTTTACTCTATAAGAGACAGAGACAAAAACTGAAAACAAGGTTCAGTTCAGTTCAGTTCAATCGCTCAGTCGTGTCCAACTCTTTGCGACCCCATGAATCGCAGCACGCCAGGCCCCCCCTGTCCATCACCAACTCCCGGAGTTCACTCAGACTCACGTCCACCGAGTCAGTGATGCCATCCAGCCATCTCATCCTCTGTCGTCCCCTTCTCCTCCTGCCCCCAATCCCTCCCAGCATCAGAGTCTTTTCCAATGAGTCAACTCTTCGCATGAGGTGGCCAAAGTACTGGAGTTTCAGTTTTAGCATCATTCCTTCCAAAGAACACCCAGGACTGATCTCCTTCAGAATAGACTGGATTGATCTCCTTGCAGTCCAAGGGACTCTCAAGAGTCTTCTCCAACACCACAGTTCAAAAGCATCAGTTCTTTGGCGCTCAGCTTTCTTCACAGTCCAACTCTCACACCCATACATGACCACAGGAAAAACCATAGCCTTGACTAGACGGACCTTTGTTGGCAAAGTAATTTCTCTGCTTTTCAATACGTTATCTAGGTTGGTCATAACTTTCCTTCCAAGGAGTAAGCGTCTTTTAATTTCATGGCTGCAATCACCATCTTCAGTGATTCTGGAGCCCCCCAAAATAAAGTCTGACACCGTTTCCACTATTTCCCCATCTATTTGCCATGAAGTGATGGGACCAGATGCCATGATCTTTGTTTTCTGAAAACAAGGTCAGCTGATTCAAAAATCCCTTGTTGTCTTCAATAATAATCACAAACATTGATTCAGTGCCTGAGACAGGTACTATATTAAGATATATATATATATATTAAGATATATATATTATATATATTAAGATATATATATTCCCTGCTATTTCCATTAAATGCTAGTGCTTAAGATCATATATGGCTTTAGTATGTGATAGATGTTTTAATATAAATGAAACAATAAATAGAAAACCAAGGGAATCATTTGAAGGTGTTTTCTTTTCTTCTGCCAGATAAATGCTGCACTATGAAATCAGACTGAAGGAAAAGTTAATGGGTTTTAAATCTAGGTTAGATGTACACATGATTTCTTCCATTTCCAGTTATTGTTGGTGAGCACTTTAGGTCAGCCTGTCTGTACTTCGGCACCTCGTAGATAGGAATAACATGAGTATGTTGCTATTTTTGAAACTGCTAATAGTGATAGGGATGGTCCTCTGGTGTGACAGTCATCAGAAATTCAACTACTTTATTTTAACCTACAATCTCAGTCATTTATGAAACTGCTGGTTTGATATCAGAGCCTCAAATGATACTTCTTAGGAAGCTGCTCCAAAGGCTAGATCCCATGGAACTAGAAGCATTCTTTTCTTTTTCCTTTCTTTCTTTCTTTTTTTTTTTTGAACTTTTATGTTTAGATTAGGTCTGGTTTGTAATTGGAAGACCTTAAAGTCTCCTAGATTGACCTTTTTCAGCAGTCACGTAGAATATGACAGCACAAGGTCCATTTGAATATCTTTGATACTTACTTACCTTCATCTGACTTTCTGTTTGCAGCCCCTCAAACCTAATTTTTATTGAATGGATTGTTTTTTTTTTTTTTTAATGGGGGAAAATTCTGTACAGTATAATGGAATTATGTCCTTACTTACTTTGCTTCTCTCTGGAAAACAGTTGTCACATTTACTTATCAACAACACAGCTGCTACCCCACATGACTGCTGGGTGACAAGCTCTCAGTGCAGGCTGACTGTCCCCTAGACCCTAAAGTCCCTTCTGTCCCAGGCCAGGAGGCTACAGGACTTCACAAGCTCATTACTGAGGCTGTTGGGTTAGGTTCCTACTTGAACTTTACCTTACTCCCTTATTCAACAGACTTTATTCTTTGAGTACCCTGTGTGGGCTAAGTGTTTTTCACCATCTAGTAGGAAGACAGGCAAGGGATATAGTAAGTTTAAAAAACTAGAGAAGTATAACATCAGAGACAATAAGTAATATAAAGAGAATCCTCTAATATACCAGTTTTCTTGTTACCGAGTTCCTTACTTATTATCCATGCTCATCTCTGGTATCTCCACTGTAGGAAGTCACTACCAGTAACTGGCTAGTCCCATTTTTAGTTTGCTGCACTTGAACCAATATTCTCCTTCACTCCTGCTCTCAGATGCCTTTAACAGTAATCTTTGTTAGGACAGTGACCATGTCTGTCTTGCTTAACCCAGTGTTCTCAGCAGCTAGCACAGTGCCAGCTAGCACATGGTTCCATGTTTAATAAATATATACTAAGTATATAATCAAAGAATAACCTTAGAAATCACATGAACCCTTGCTAAGCACTCATATCCCATCTTCTCCCCATGCCACATCACCACATTATTATATCAGTTCAGTCAGTTCAGTCGCTCAGTCGTGTCCGACTCTGCAACCCCATGGACTGCAGCACGCCAGGCCTCCCTGTCCATCACCAACTCCCGGAGTTTACTGAAACTCATGTCCATTGAGTCGGTGATGCCATCCAACCATCTCATCCTCTGTCGTCCCCTTCTCTTGCTGCCTTCAATCTTTCCCAGCATCAGGGTCTTTTCAAATGAATCAGTTCTTCGCATCAGGTGGCCAAAGTATTGGAGTTTCAGCTTCAGCATCAGTCCTTCCAATTCAGGACTGATTTCCTTTATTCCTTTAGGATATATTCTCATATCACATATTTCTATTTTGGCTCACATACCTTTGTGACCACACTTGCCACTCCCTGGCATGCTCCCTCTTTTCCATTCTCTGACTCAGTGGCTCCTTTGGGATTCCCATTTTTCATCCACTAACCTGACTCTGACATGTTCCTTAAAGATTCAAAGCTGTGCGAACACAAAACCTGCCATGGAAGAGAGCCAGATCTTCCGGAAGAAGATTGCATACTAGTGGGTATTTGACAGTGCTGCCTTTGTAAATAATAAGTGATTTGACATTCAAGACTATTTAAGAAGTGTACAGTCAGCTGCCAGGGAGGTTTAATTATCACAAAGGTTACAGCTGTGCTGCACATATTTTTTTAAGATACCATATCTAATTGTTAGGCAGTTAGATTATACTTTTTTCAGACTGTTGGGGTTTTTTGGTTTAATGAGACACTGCACTGCATCTTCACAGATCACTGACCATTGTTTGAAGCATTGTGATGATAAATGCAGTTAAAGTTATTGAGCTTGAGTTTAAATAAATTATACAGAGGTCAAAGAACACATACTTGGTGTTTCATAAAGAGACAGAACCAGTGACTCACAGCTTCCAAGAGAAAGAAAAGTGTTTTTTTAAAAACTCATTCCAAGAGAAAGAAAAACATTTTTAAAAAACTCATACTCTGCATCTCACTGCTGGGTTTTTCTATAGGCATCCATTGTTATGTTAAAATAAATAATTTTTGTAAACGATCCCTGAAACTTCTCTATAGGTTATATGAAAATTTTCACATCTTTTATTTAATTGGGTTGGGACTAAGTAATAGTACTAAAATTAAGCTGACCAAACACTCTGAATTATAAGGTTAAACAGTAAGAATTTTCTATTTGTTTTCAAGTAGGTAGAAAACAAAACTCATCACTGAAACATGCTTATATAAATGATGTTGCTTTCTATAGATTTTTAAAAAATATTATCGTTTTGTGAAAATTGTGAAAATCAGTCATTTTTATAAACCTTGTTTTGGTATCCTCCTAATTTACATATTAAGCACATTTAAAATTAGATAATGACATTTAAATAAACAATATCTTCATAAAATAAAAGTGGGTGAGTTGGTAATTGAGCTCCAACTATTTACCAGACACTGTATTCAGTTCAGTTCAGTTCAGTCGCTCAGTCGTGTCCTACTCTTTGCAACCCCATGAATCGCAGCACGCCAGGCCTCCCTGTCCATCACCAACTCCCGGAGTTCACTCAGACTCATGTCCACCGAGTCAGTGATGCCATCCAGCCATCTCATCCTCTGTCATCCCCTTCTCCTCCTGCCCCCAATCCCTCCCAGCATCAGAATCTTTTCCAATGAGTCAACTCTTCGCATGAGGTGGCCAAAGTACTGGACTTTCAGCTTTAGCATCATTCCTTCCAAAGAACACCCAAGGCTGATCTCCTTCAGAATGGACTGGTTGTATCTCCTTGCAGTCCAAGGGACTCTCAAAAGTCTTCTCCAACACCACAGTTCAAAAGCATCAATTCTTTGGCGCTCAGCTTTCTTCACAGTCCAACTCTCACATCCATACATGACCACAGGAAAAACCATAGCCTTGACAAGACAGACCTTAGTTGGCAAAGTAATGTCTTTGCTTTTGAATATGCTATCTAGGTTGGTCATAACTTTCCTTCCAAGGAGTAAGCGTCTTTTAATTTCATGGCTGCAGTCACCATCTGCAGTGATTTTGGAGCCCCCAAAAATAAAGTCTGCCACTGTTTCCACTGTTTCCCCATCTATTTCCCATGAAGTGATGGGACCAGATGCCATGATCTTCGTTTTCTCAATGTTGAGCTTTAAGCACTGTATTAGAAGCTCCCATATGTGATCCTGTTTAGCCTGTACCACAACTTTATCATATCAGCACAATTATCTGTATTAAGAAGCAGAAAAGAAGCTTCAAATTATACAGCTAGTAAAAGGGATTCCGATGACTTAAATAATAAAGAATGGGTTCCTTTTACTTGATCACATTCTCTAAATTTCAAATTTTACTTAATGCTACATTTAGGAAATCTCAGATATATCTATCTAAACAAGATATGTTATAATGTTTATTTAAGTAACATAAATATTGTAATAATTAGTGGCACCATTACAGTCTGTTTTCTTACAAGATATTAATATATAAATACACACATATTATACCTGATTTATCAAAATGTTACCTAGAAATTTGTGGTAGATGCTATAAACTCTGTCATTTAACTCCTTTCACTGAGTCCTCTATAAACTAGGCTAAAAGTTAAAACGATGAATTCTGTAGTACCCCTTACTAGTCTTAGTCATATGACACAGTTCTTGCTAAAGAAACATAAGTACGACAGTGAAGGTTCTGCGTTTTCTACTTCCCTTTTGATCTTGCTTGGAACAGATACATGAGGCTGGACTTGCAGCCATCATCACTAGGATGATAGCCCTGGAAATCAAAAGGAGCCTGATTTCCACAACAGCTTATTCAGAAATGGACAGAATCAGCCATCAGACTGGAGAAACATGGGGTTGCCTTGTCATCAAGCCTGGAATTACACAATGTTGCAAGGGGACCCTGCCCCTATCCTGAACTTTAAGCTCCTCGTAACAAATATCTTTAAGATTTTTCTACAGAAATGGTATGTGGTAAAGACAGTCTAAAGAATAGTTATTGCTGGCCAATAAAAGTCACTATGAATAGCCCAAGAGCAATCAGGAGACTAAAACCATCTAAGTCTTTACCAATAAAATAATTACCATTGAAATTTCTTATCTAATTTTAATTTCTCAGTTGTTACTTACAGAAATATTTGTACAACTTTGGAAAGAGACATATACCTGTTCAGAATGTTAGAGACCCTCAGACTCCAAACTATCTCCCAAACAGAACAAAATATTCTAATAAGACTTTCTAACTCCAGGTACAATTCAGTCTACCATTCTAAGATTATTAGAGCATCAAATATTCCCTCTAATTCCCTAACAGAACTTAGTTACACAAATTTTTAGAGTGTCATTGCATCAGCACACAAATTATTTCATCTTTATTCCCATTATGTTTAAGCATTTTTGCTTCTGACACCTCAGAACGTTCTCTCAACTGTCTTAGTAAATCAGTCTTCCATTTTCATATGGTTCTAAACTCTACAGGTTTAGGTTAAAAAAAAACTAAGATCATGGCATCCAGCCCCATCACTTCATGATGAATAGAAGGGGAAAAAAAAAAGAAAGAGTAACAGACTTTATTTTCTTGGGCTCCAGAATCACTGCTATGGTAACTGCAACCATGAAATTAAAAGATGCTTGCTCCGTGGGGAAAAAAGCTATGACAGACCTAGACAGCATATTAAAAAGCAGAGATCACTTTACTAACAAAGGTCAATATAGTCAAAGCCGTGGCTTTTCCGTATGTTCATATCCATTTTCCAAATGTTTTTTTTTTTTTTTAATGTACGGATGTGAGATTTGGACCATAAAGAAGGCTGAGCACCTTCTTTCTTTCAAACTGTGGTGTTAAAAAAGACACCACAGGACTCTCTCAAGGACTTGAAAGTCCCTTGGACAGCAAGGAGATGAAACCAGTCAATCCTAAAGGAAATCAACCCTGAAAATTCATTGGAAGGACTGATGCTGAAGCTGAAGCTCCAATACTTTGGCCACTTAATGCAAAGAGCTGACTCAATGGAAAAGACCCTGATGCTGGGAAAAAGTAAGGTCAGGAGGAGAAGGAGGTGACAGAGGATGAGATGGTTGGATGGTATCATCAACTGAAGGGATAAGAATTTGAGCAAACTCTTGGAGACAGTGAAGGACAGGGAAGCCTGGGATGCTGCAGTCCACGGGGTTGCAAAAAGTCAGACACCGACTGAGCAACTGAACACCAAAAAACTGTATAGAGAGTGAGGAAATGGAAGAAGACGGGACAAAGAAGAGGGAAGAAGAGAGGAGTCAGCTGGTCAACCAAAGGACTTTTAAGAAACAGGATTAGATATTCTAAGTGAAGGTAAGAGCTAAGTTTCATGATGAAGTTAATGTCATACATATTGGAGAGACATATGTGTGCTTAGTTGCTCAGTCATGTCCAACTCTTTGTGACCACATGGACTGCAGCCCTCCAGGCTCCTCTGTCCATGGGGATTCTCCAGGCAAGAATTCTGGAGTGGGTTGCTATGCCCTCCTTCAGGGGATAATCCTAACCCAGGGATTGAACACAGATCTTCCGCATTGCAGATGGATTCTTTACCGACTGAGCCACCAGGTAAGCCCAAGAATACTGGAGTGGGTGGCCTATTCCTTCTCCAGGGGATCTTCCCAACCCAGGAATCAAACCCAGGTCTCCTGCATTGCAGACAGATTCTTTACCATCTGAGCCACCAGAGAAGTCCATTTAGCTCCCCGAATGATTACAAATTTAAAATGCACATGTATATATATTTTTGTGAAGTAAACTAAAACACAGATATCACAGCTATTGTTTCAGAGGATTCTAGATTTGAAAAAATGCATTAACTGACCCAGAAATAATTTGTTTGGAAAAGTTGCTTTAGAGTTACTTTGAGTAAAAGAGGTGTGAACTGAAATGTTTCAAATTCAAGACTAACTCTGTGGCTGAAAAGATAAGATTCAACATCTTCTGGAAGTCCCTTATATAAATTGGTGAGCTAAGTAAGTTAGACGTTTTTAAAGAGATCAATTGAATAGATGGCTAAAGTGTCATCTGTAATTTTATGTATTCATTATGAGTGACTTGAAGATATAGGTTAAAAGAGTATTTTCTTTAATGTGCATAATGGAATTTCTAATATTATTATGACACAGTCCTTCAGGATGTGCCTGGGTTGAAATGCCTAGACAGTCTTAAGCTGCCAAAGAATGTTAGATCACTGCAAAGGTACCTAAAAGATCAGATATATTTCTCCCTGGGGGTCAGAAAGGAAAATAAGTTTTGTCTTTTTTCTAAATACTTCTTATAATAAAAATGTACCTTATAATAAAAATGAATGACAGATTATCTTTGAGTTACAATTAGAGCTTACATTCAAAGAGAATATGCATGATAACTACTAAAAAGCATAAAAGATAATACTGCTCTAACTATATTAATAATGGATTATTGCTTAAAGAATTCATCTAAAACTTTAGAAATCCAGATTTTAACTGAAAGATAAAAGGAAAATCTTTAGGTCTGCTGCTACCTACTTTGAATGCACTTTTAAAGGAATTAGGAACATTCTCTATTGCTGTTATAGATTATTAACAAGAATGAGAACCATTTGATTAATTCCATATTCCTCTTCACTTCATATTAAAAACAACAACAAAAAATAATGAGAAAGAGAATTTTAAAGTATGAAAGAATTTTTAAACAGATTTTCAAAGTAAGGCAGTGCTTACTTTGAAAATAAGTAAAGGGAAATAGCTTTAAGACAATTACAATCTAAGAATTACGCACAACTCTTCTAATACTTGAGAGTATTTCCCTTTGTAAAAGAGAAAGGATCAGAGAAGCAATACTTGATGTAAAAGAAAGTATAGCTTTTTTCTTCAAATGCTTTTTAAAACCACTAGAACTGGTATAATTCAATAATTTGTATTTCTGAAAGGTTAACCTTTTCAGTATCTTGTAATTAATCTGATTTTTCTGTCTCATTTCTGTTTGGTCCATACTTTATGTATCACTATAGCAAAATTCAGATTGAGTTCCTACATTATTCTAAAATGTCTTTCCTAATATAAGTATCTTAGAAAGCAGTTTACCAGTAGAAAGTCCCGAGGCTATTCCCTCATGTATATAATTCTCTTACGTATCAAATAGGACCTCAACTGGGTTTTAGAGGCTTCCTTTCTCTTTTTGCTGTAACAATACAGTTTTTGCTCTCCAAAGTAGGAGACCATTTTCCTTCTCCTGCCCTTGCCAGTGTTTATCAATTCCTGCAGCTTCAGATGCCATTACTTGAACTAGGGGGAAAAGACAGAACTCTGTACTACTTCATAAAATGAAAATATCCTTCCTTCAGAACTACCTCTGTTAACTATGAGCAAGGCTTTACTGAAGGAACAATAAGAGAATCAAAAGATGGTCTGGCAGAGGTGAGAGACTCATACAACTGAGCATTTCATAGTGTACATTCTTAGCGGCTGTTCAATAAATGGACCAATTAGTGAAAATTAGGAAAATGTCCCACTCCTGCACTGAAAAAAGAGGATAAAACTGTTTGTAAAATCCAAACTCAAAACATATTTTATTATAGAAAACATGGTACTAAATTGTGGCTAAATGCTACTCATATTATAGTACTTTTTAAACAAATTTTTATATAATACTCAGCTTCTATAAGCCATTATCTGAGTTTTAAATAAAGAATAAGCATATGCTATATGCCAACCCTATTAGTCAGGGTTCCCCAAAGAACAGAACTAATAGAGTTTTACACACACACACACACAAATATATATACAGTTCTCTCTATATAGAGAGAGAATGAAAAAGCTGGCTTAAAACTCAACATTCAAAAACTAAGATCATGGAATCTCAGCCCATCACTTCATGGCAAATATATGGCAAAAAAAAAAAAAAAAAAAAGGAAGCTGA
>NW_011495034.1:10004541-10006552 GCF_000754665.1 Bison bison bison | reverse complement strand
CTGGGGAGGAGCGTTCAAGGAGGGCTGATGCTGAAGCTGAAGCTCCAATACTTTGGCCACCTGATGCAAAGAGCTGACGTTAGAAAAGACCCTGATGCTGGGAAAGATTGAGGGCAGGAGGGAAAAGGGATAACAGAGAATGAGACGGTTGGATGGCATCACTGACACAATGGACATGAGTCTGAGCAAACTCCAGGAGATGGTGAAGGACAGGGAAGCCTGGCATGTCGCAATTCATGGGGTCACAAAGAGTCGGACATGACTTAGCAACTGAACAACAGCAACAAGAGATTGATTGATTAACTCTTTATATTGGCTCATGTGTTTATGGAGTCTGGCAACTCCCAAATCTGCAGAGCCAGAGCCAATGTACTAGTTTGAATCCCATGCCTGGCATGTTAATGTAGAACCAGGAAGAACCAATACCCCAGCTTGAAGGTCATCAGGAAGGGGGATTCTCACAAGAGGGTCAGCCTTATGTACTTGTCAAGCCTTCAACTGATCATCAGAGACTCACCCACTTTATGGAGGGCAATATGCTTTACTCAGTATACCAAATGGTACATTTATCTCATCCAAAAACACTCTCACAGAAGTATCCAGAATTTTTGCCCAAATTTTGAATACTATATGGCCCAATCATGATGGTGTGATCACTCACCTAGAGCCAGACATCCTGGAATGTGAAGTCAAGTGGGCCTTTGTTTCACTACAAACAAAATTAGTGGAAGTAATGGAATTCCAGTTGAGCTATTTCAAATCCTACAAGATGATGCTGTGAAAGTGCTGCACTCAATATGCCAGCAAATTTGGAAAACTCAGCAGTAGCCACAGGACTGGAAAAGGTCAGTTTTCATTTCAATCCCAAAGAAAGGAAATGCCAAAGAATGTTCAAACTACCACACAGTTGCATTCATCTCACATGCTAGCAAAGTAATGCTCAAAATTCTCCAAGCCAGGCTTCAACAGTACATGAACCATGAACTTCCAGATGTCCAAGCTGGATTTAGAAAAGGCAGAGGAACCAGAGATCGAATTGTCAACATCCATTGGATCATTGCAAAAGCGAGAGAGTTCCAGAAAAACATTTACTTCTTCTTTATTAATTATGCCAAATCATTTGATTGTGTAGATAACAACAAACTATGGACATTCTGAAAGAGATGGGAATACCAGACCACCTGACCTGCCTCCTAAGAAATCTGTATGCAGGTCAGGAAGCAACAGTTAGAACTGGATAACAGACTGGCTCCAAATTGGTAAAGGAATACGTCAAGGCTGTGTATTGTTACACTGCTTATTTAACTTATATGCAGAGTACATCATGCGAAATGCTGGGCTGGATGAAGCACAAGCTAGAATCAAGATTGCCGGGAGAGGTATCAATAACCTTGGATACACAGATGACACCACCCTTACGCATGCAGAAAGTGAAAAGGAACTGATGAGCCTCTTGATGAAAGTGAAAGAGGAGAGTGAAAAAGCTGGCTTAAAATTCAACATTCAAAAAACGAAGATCATGGTATCTTGTGCCATCACTTTATGCAAATAGGTGGGGAAACAACTGAAACAGTGACAGACTTTATTTTCTTGGGCTCCAAAATCACTGCAGATGGTGACTGCAACCATGAAATCAAAAGACGCTTGCTCCTTGGAAGAAAAGCTATGACCAATCTAGGCAGCATATTAAATAATAGAGACATTACTTTGCCAACAAACGTCCATCTAGTCAAAGCTATGGTTTTTCCAGTAGTCATGTATGGATATGAGTGTTGGACTATAAAGAAAGCTGAGCACCGAAGAATTGATGCTTTTGAACTGTGGTGTTGGAGAAGACTCTTGAGAGTCCCTTGAACTGCAAGGAGATCAATCCAGTTCATTCTAAAGGAAATCAGTCCTGAATATTCATTGGAAGGACTGATGTTGAAACTGAAACTCCAATACTTTGGCCACCTGATGTGAAGAACTGACTTATTGGAAAAGACCCTGATGCTGGGAAAGACTGAAGGTG
>NW_011495034.1:9992766-10004441 GCF_000754665.1 Bison bison bison | reverse complement strand
GCTGACAGATTTTATTTTCTTGGGCTCCAAAATCACTGCAGACAGTGACTGCAGCCACAAAATTAAAGACACTTGCACCCTGAAGAAAAGCTATGACAAATCTAGACAGCATATTAAAAAGCAGAGATATCACTTTGCTGAAAAAGCTCCATATAGTCAAATCTATGCTTTTTCCAGTAATCATGCATTTGAGTGTTGGGCCATAAAGAAGGCTAAGCACCGTAGAACTGATGCTTTCAAACTGTGGTGCTAGAGAAGACACTTAAGAGTCCCTTGGGCTGCAAGGAGATCAAACCAGTCAATCCTAAAAGAAATCAACCCTGAATATTCATTGGAAGGGCTGATGCTGAAGCTGAAACTCCAATACTTTGGCCACCTGATGTGAAGAACTGACTTATTGGAAAAGACCCTGATGCTGGGAAAGACTGAAGGTGGGACGAGAAGGGGATGACAAAGGATGAGATAGTTGGACGGCATCACCAACTTGATGGACACACGTTTGAGCAAGCTCTGGGAGTTGGTGATGGACAGGGAAGCCTGGTGTGCTGCAGTCCACGGGATCACAAAGAGTCAGACACAACTGAATGACTGAACTGAACTGATGGCCCAATCAAGTTGACACATAAAATTAATGATCACACCTACTAAATAATAAGTCATAAACTTAGTTTCTGGAATGTTCCATTTCTGTGTGAAGAACAATAGTGAAAGTGTCAAAAGATATAGTATGGATTCTCTGTTCATTAAATACAATGTATATTATTTTGGGAAAAGATAAATTTTTCTCTGAAAGTGTCAGTGTTTCATTTGTGAAATGCATGATAGTTTAGCTAAAATGTGTCAATGGAACAACTAAAAGTCCAAAAGAAATTCCTGAGTTCAATTTCTCTCATTTTAATATCTGTAAAAATGTTGTGATCAATCATATAGAAAGAACCAATGAAAAAAATAATTCAGCTTCCAATCAGATTAGAAGTTTTAAGCCTCGCAATAAAGGTATGTGTGCTTCCCAGGTGATGCAGTGTTAAAGAATCCACCTGCCAATGCAGGAGATGTGGGTTTGATCCTTTGGTCAGAAAAATCCCCTGGAGTACAAAGTGGCAACCCGTTCCAGTATTCTTGCATGGAAAATTTCTTGGATAGAGGAGCTTGGTGGGCTACAAACCATATGATCGCAAGGAGTCGGACATGACTGGGAAACTAAGCACAGCACATAAAGGTGTGTAAATATGTCAAATAGTAGAATATAATATTCAGATATACTATTTAAGCCATCTAGGTGGACATTACCTTTGGAGTAAATGGAAGAATTAGATAATGACATGATCATAATCAGAGAGGTGAGTCATCATACAACTATAAGACAATTGCACATTAAGAAACATCAGTTTCCTATATTTGATAAGTGTGCACTGTCTGGTTCAATAGTCTCATTTGTTAGGCAATATCAAACAGCAAAAAAGGGATTTCCAGATATTATTTAGAATGAAAAATGTTTCTTTGGTGGGCATGAATCTTTAAAAAACATTTTAAAATAAACTTTACACAGAGAAAAGTGCATGGATATATTTAAGTTCACAGATATTAATTGTGCCATTTGATGAGTTGTTTGTTACCACTTGTAACCACCCATGTAACCACCATCCCAGTCAAGATGCAGGCAATTTTATCACACCTAAAAGTTTCTTTTTGACCCCTTTTAGTTAAACTTCACTGCCAAAGGAAACTAGTATTTTGATACCTATAGTGATAAATTAGTTTTACCTTGCTTAGCCTTTGGTGTGTTTATGTGTGTGTGTGCTCAGTCACTCAGTTGTGTCCAACTCTTTTGTGACTCCACAGACTGTACCCCACCAGACTCATATCTGTGGAACATTTTAGGCAAAAATCCTGGAGTGGTTTGCCATTTCCTTCTCCAGGGGTATCTTCATAACCCAGGAATGAAAACTGTCTCTTGTGTCTCCTACATCAGTAGGATGATTCTTTACCATGGCACCACCTGAGAAGCCTTACTTTAGAACCTGAAGTAAATTAAATCATATGATATATACACCCCTACAGCTTCTTTTACTTGGTATAATGCCTGTCAGATTCAACGATGTTGTTGAGAATATCAGCAGTCATTTCTATTGCTGAATGGCATTTTATTTTATGAATCTGCTATGATTTGTTTATCTACTTTTCTATTAATTGACATTCAGGCTATTTTGGAGATGTCTCATCTTTTTTTCAACAAGGCCTTTAATCTACATATTGACTGAATGAAAACTATGTCTTAACCTAGCAAAACAGAGTCACTGCCTTTAGGATTCCTTGAGCATGATATGGTGTAAACTATAATTCTGGTCTTTGTGATAAAATTTGTTAAATCCAGAACTGTATATATACTACAACTGTTTGTAATAAACTGATAAATCCAGGTCTTTGTGAAGCTCCTGTGACCTGGGTCATCTAAGCCAAATTGAGAGCATTTTAAAGCATACCTCCCATCTTTCCTCCCATCAATCTCTTTTTAATCTCTTAAAATTTCTTTTAACTTGACCTCTAATATCTCTAGATCTGGTGGTTTTAGATGCTTCTAAAGCATCCTAAATATATCTAGGGAAAAGTTGTATGTCTTCAAGTAGAGATAGCATTTCCTCCTGAGAGGTAACAAGCACTCTAATTTTGGATACTGGCAATAATTCTCAGATGTTTAATGATTTGGGGCTGCTCTATATTTGATATTAAAGATATAAGCATACCTGTTCTAGTATTTATTCCCCAGTATAGAATATAAAATGCTTTCTATTTTGTTACATTATATAATCATAGGTTTTTAAAGGTATATGAGAATATTGTGGCTATAGTAGGAGCTACCACATTATTTCCAGCCCCTGCCACAGTGTAGTAATCATGGAGTTGGGGAGGAATTGATCCATACACCCAGATCCAAGTGAGGACCTGGATAATACAAACCAGTCAATTATAGTAAATATTGGGTCAGCCAAAAAGTTCATTTGGGTTTTCCAGACTATCTTAGGCAAAAATCTCAATGAATGTTTTGACCAACCCAGTGTATATGTATGTATGTACAGTAAAAGCTATTAACTTGTCTCAAACAACGATAACTGTTTCAGGAGTTGACAGCTGACACATAACACAAATTGGACTAGTCAGAGTGAGGCACGGTGTTTTTGATGATGAGGGGAAGAAATGCAAACAAGGAGGCAGGTAACTCGGGCTTCTGCTGGGAGCCGCTCTAAAACTTTGATGGGAACCAACACACTGAAGCTACAGGTGGAATATCTGAACAAAACAGTTCCTATTGACATTTTAAGCCTCTGAATAAGCCCTCGCCTAAGCCCTCACTTACATGAATATAAATTTCCCTTTGTGACTTAAGTCAGTTTAAGTCTTCTGTTATTTGAAGTTGAAAGTATTTTAATTTATGCAAGAACCTTAATACACATCATCTGGTGAAGCCCTGGTTCGGAAGAGTTCACCTAATGACTTACAGGCACAGTGAAGACCGCAACTCAGACGCTGAGACCGTCATTCCTGTAGACGTTCACTAACTTTCCTCATTAGGTACAAATCCTCATTTTCATCGCTAAATAACTGTCATTCTCTTTAAAACTTAGATATGTTAACTTCAGATCCCCATGAAAACAGTTTTATTATTTGTTTCTTGGAAAGAAATTTTAAAACACTGAAATAAATATCCATAAAAAAATGAAGCCCTTACTATTTCCCTCAAAGCTATTTTATTACTAAATGTTAGTTAAGTATTTAATATAACCGGGTCCTATTCAAGAAAATGGAAACAAAATATCGCTCACAGTCTGATTGTTAAAGAAAGTAAATGAATAGATAATTAAGGCAGGCATGTTAGGTACTATATAAGAAAGAGAATTGCAAAAAGTGCTAAAAAAGTTCTGTCGGCTAAACTGTAAAAATTGGGAAAAGCCTGAAGAAGAGTGGTTTTCTTAGAGGGCTGGAAAAGGCACACCATGCATGAAGCTAAGCACAAATATGAAACTGTATTTGCTGTATGAAGGGATATAGAAGACCACAGTGAAATAAGATCTATGATTACTTATTAATTAACTATACCCTATACATTTAATCTAAAAAAATACCAGGAATACAAAATACAATAAAAAATTACTTATAATCTCACAGTTCTGTATGAGGCTAGAGATGAGATTAGGAAATAATAAATGGAACTTCCCTGGCAGTCCAGTGGCTAAGATTCTGCACTCCCATTTCAGGGGGCCCAGGTTTGAGCCCTTTTCAGGGAACTAGATCCCACATGCTACAACTAAGAGTTTACATGCTACAACTAAAGATCTCACGTGCTACAATGAAGATCAAAGATCCTGTGTGCTGCAACTAAGATCCGGCAAAGCCAGATAAATAATAAAAAAAAAAAAGAAAGAAAGAAAGGAAGGAAAGAAAAATAAAGCAATGGAATAGACAGGAATGGTGCAACTCTAAACAGTGTGACCACAAAGGAACGTAAAGACTCACAAGTCAAGGACTGTCTACCTCACTGATCTGCCACAGCGCTCCTAAATGTATTTTCAAAACAAAGCCCTGGCAGAATAAAACCTTTTATCAATGAAGAATAATCACTTTATTAAAGCAACAAGAAGCAGAGACTCTCAGAGCCTGAAGGAAAGGATCACAGGAGATGGTCCACGCAGAATACAAAGGACAGCAAAGTCTTGTGTTCCTGGAGGATGGGATCACCAAAAGGGAACAGGAGAACAAAGGAATCCAAGTCATTTGTTACTATTCCTAGTAAGTAATCATGGAAAGATATGGGTGGAAAGTGGTTGGCTCACACAGTTGAATAAAGAAAAATTTAAGGGAATGCAAAAGTTTTAGTGGGTAAAGTGAAAGTGAAGTCGCTCAGTCATGTCCGACTCTTTGCGACCCCATGGACTGTAGCCTATCAGGCTCCTCCGTCCATGGGATTTTCCAGGCAAGAGTGCTGGAGTGGACTGCCATTTCCTTAGTGGGTAAAGCATAGATAAAAATATCTCCTTTACATTTTTCAGGAAATGATCAAGAACAGAAGAATGTAAAAGCAACTTTGTCTCTTTTTATCCACATCATTTCCGGTTACATGAAACAAGATTAAATAGACTCCTATATTTTTAAATAAAGAATACAAAAAGTAAATGATACAGCTGATGCAGAAAAATCACCAATGGAAAAATGAGTCTTTAACTGAAAAAGGCTTGTTAAGGTTGAGGGTTGGCCCATCCATCCTACCCGAGATGATTTACAGTCAGTCAGAGCTCATCTGCAATTCCAAAACTGCAGACTTCTGTTTTCTAATCTGAATAAGAAGTAAACTTCATCATAGATTTTGGAAGAAAATCATTGTTTTGGATTAAAGTTTCTTAATTATATTCACAGACCTACAGCTGATGAAAGCTTAGCAGCTAGAAGACTATACTGATAAGAATAATAATAGCTCATTGAGTGATTACTCTATGCCAGGCTTTGTTCTAAATTATTTACTTTTATTTTTTCATCTTATTCTTTCAACAAGACTATGAATTAGGATATTTTATTTCATATTTATAAGATGGGATTCATCGGGCAGAGTGCCTCTGGTCCAAGGCCACATAGTGAGTAACACAACTGAACAAGAGCCAAGAAGGCAGATCCACCCTATTCTCTGCCTGCCTGTTAGGTGGAGATTTTCTGTGCTTTTTCTTCTTTAATCTACATTTTGCTACTGCTGCTGCTAAGTCGCTTCAGTTGTGTCCGACTCTGTGCGACCCCATAGACAGCAGCCCACAAGGCTCCCCCGTCCCTGGGATTCTCCAGGCAAGAACACTGGAGTGGGTGCCATTTCCTTCTCCAATGCATGAAAGTGAAAAGTGAAAGGGAAGTCGCTCAGTCGTGTCTGACTATTAGCGACCCCATGGACTGCAGCCCACCAGGCTCCTCCGTCCATGGGATTTTCCAGGCAAGAGTACTGGAGTGGGGTGCCATTGCCTTCTCCGAATCTACATTTTAACATCACAGGAAAAATAACAATTGTGAATGTGTTTAGGGTGTATTAACTGTATATTTGTGTGGACCCAGGAATCAAGAAATTTGAGTGTGTGACCTCGTCCTGCCTGTGACCTACTGTGCTCTTTTTACATATGTCCTTCATACTCTTCTGTCATGTTTTCTAAAAAAAATGTAATATACTTAAAAATAGTGATGCACTAGGATTTTAGAACTATGCTAGATAAACTTATCTAGTTTCTTAACTTTCAGAGTTTAAACTCAAGTATATCTTCCATATTTTTTCCACCCCTTTCTGACATACCTCAAGTAATCATAGGGCCCCATGTTTTTGAGACTAAATCACAAGTCCCTTTATTCCTTTATAAGCACATCTGATTTGATTTAACGTGATTTTATCTAATTTCAGGGCAGACACGTGTCTTTTTGTGAGTGTCTTCTGATGTAATTAAGAAGCATCCTCCACACGCCAGATCCTGAATTAAAATATAACAGAATCACATTACCCTTTGACAACTTGAGTATAATTCTAGGAGATAAAGAAACATCATTCCACCAGAAGTTTCTATGGGATCTGCAGTATTCCAGGGGTACTCTTACATTTGGAGTGTAAATGCCACCAGGATAAGAAAATATTGGTGGACTCTTGAAAGGATGTGATTGTATTTTCTTCAAGGGAAACATGAAGGACTCATACATGCCTTGATGAGATGATTAATTACTGCCTCAGAAAATATAACAATATTTCATTAGGAAAAGTGCCAGGGGGAGATGCATATTAAACACATGGGGCTGCTCATGGATGATTCCATTTAAATATTCTATCCAACCATCACATTACACTGCATGTCTCCCTTTTTCTCAACTGGAACAGAGGTTTGGTAGATACAGAATTTTATTAAGGAAGCTACAACTCATTTCCATGTGTATGTTTTTTTCTTGGAGTTCAGGACATCCGCCCACTTTAGGGCAGAGGGTATTTCTTGTGTTGATTTGTTTGGTGCCCGAGGAGGGGCATGACTTTATGCTTTTCTTTCTGGGCGTTTCGTGCCAAGCTTTCCCTCTGAATTTTGATGCTTTGAGTCTTCCCTCAGAAGACTCGTGACTCCCAGGTATGCTTTCCAAATTCTTGCTCCAAATATGCTGTTTGTATTCAGTAGCTGCCTGGGGTTATGTTTCTCCACAAAGTGTGACTTGTTCTTAGACTCTTGTTGTTGTTTGCTTATAGGCACTCATCAGAACAGAAGTGTTACAGAGGCTTCTGAGATGCTGCAGTGTTCATGGCTCGGGGCTAAAACATGACAGATGTGTGTTGGGTGCCTGTCACCTAAGGTCTCATTTATAGCTAGTGGCAGCCTCCACAGCTTCTGACTTCCCTCCTGCATTCATCTGAATTAATGAAATGTCAGTCCCCAACATGTAAATACAAGCTTTGAAACCTAGATTTAAGTTACCAGAGAGGCACTTTTTATCATCTTCACAGATGTTCATTGGCAAATGACTGCAATTTTTAGCAGCAGAAAATAAAATCCTATATACAAAACCACAAGCTCATTCATTTCTACCATCATATATGCTTCTGAAATGTTTAATATCTTTTCTCCACCTATCCTAAACCTAGCTTACTTTTCATAATGATAATTAGTATTTCTTAACAAATTCAAACGTATCAATTACTTTCCCTACTGGATTCTGAACAAGTCCAATCCTTGAGTCCTATAGCTTGACCCTGTATTTTTTACATTCACTATTTTATACTTATACAGTGTTACATTTAAGTAACTAAGGAATGGGACTCTTTCCCTGGTAAAAACAAAAGTATGAAATTAGGTATTCTATCTTCTACCTCTTCAGTATTCTCTGTAGTACTTGGCATGGAAATATAGAAAACTCTCAGTTTATGTGAAATCTATCTTACTGGAAAATTTTAAAGATTTTTATTTTCACACCCAGAATCAGTGATGGTTTTTGAGAAGAGAAATTTTCATAAATTTGTTATAAATATAAATTGTTACAAACTTTCACAGAGGCAATTTGCCGTTATCTGTCAATATTTTTAAGTGTGTATGCAGACAAATCAGGAATTCCACTTCAAGGAATCTAGTCTGTGAATATTATCACTCAAGCGAATAAAGATATATTGCAGCATTTTGCAATACAGCATTACTTTTATTAGTAATAAAAATGAAGTCAAACTGAACATTCATCAGTATGAGACTGGTTAAATGATACCACAGACCACAAAGCAATGCTCTAAAAAATAAAGTAAATATAGATATACCAAGAGAAACAAAGGTCATATATACTGTTAAAGAAAAGACATCAAAATACATAAATAAGCAACAAAGAAACAAAAATATATAAAAACCCCAAATTACAGAATAATACATACAACAATCTGCTCTAGTAGCACAAACACATGTGCTTGGGGAAGCTATGGGTATGCATATCAGAAAGAGATGGAAAGAGGAGTCATTTTTACTTTGACTAATATTTTGGATCTTTATTTAATAAATAATTTGTTGAATGCCTATTAAATTCCAGACCTATGTGTGATTATTTCATTTTAATGCTTTCAACACTGCACTTCTTTAGTCATTTGAAAATTTTTTTTTTTTTTTTTTAATACAGGTTTTCTAACCATAAATATTATCATGGTTCATCATAGAACTTATGCTTTTAAGGGTGGTGCAATTTGTTTATAAAGGTCAAAAAAAATGGTAAAATTACATTCAAACAAGTTAGTGCTGCGGGCATATAAAATTCATTAAACTTATCAAGACTGCACTATACGGTATCCCTAAAATAAAATCCTATGTCAAGATGCAAATTTCACATGTGGATGCATATGAATTTTTACAGGAGTTAGTGAAAAGAATGTGGTGGCTTTCTAGCTGTTGCTGCTGCTCCTTAGTTACTTCAGCCGTGTCCCACTCTGTGCGACCCTATGGACTGTAGCCAGCCAGGCTTCTCTCTCCATGGAATTCTCCATGCAAGTGTACTGGAATGGGTTGTCATGCCCTGCTCCAGGGGATCTTCCCAACCCAGGGATTGAACCCAGGTCTCCTGCACTGCAGGCAGATGCTTTACCACTGAGGTAAAGCTTCCCATCAGGGAAGCTCGGCCTTTTAGCTAGACCATAATAAAAAGGAACTGCCTTTAAAAGTTGACCCATACTTCTCCTGAGCATTATATGCAACCATGTGGCCATCATTTCAGTCATGTCTGACTCTTTGCAACACTATGGACTGTAGCCCGCCAGGCTCCTCTGTCCATGGGAATCTCTAGGAAAGAATACTGAAGTGTGCTGCCATGCCCTCCTCCAGGGATCCTCCCAACCCAGAGATCGAACCTGCATCTCTTATGTTTTCACATTAGCAGCGGGTTCTTTACCACTAGCACCAATTAGAGGTACGTGGAACCATAGTTCCTCTAATTGGACATGACTATAACATCACTTTGTTCTTAATTATGGATGAAAGTCATATACTGCAAAAATAAATAGCATAACAGTTTGGAACAGACTGACTCAAAGCCTTTCTCAACCACTTAGTGATGTGATTACTTAAAATCACTCTTTCATTTTCTCCATGAGCAAATAGAGATATTAAACATAAGTTACCTCATATGGTTGTGTAATTACTCAATAGTTAATGTGTTTAAGGCATTGATAGACAGTAGGCAACAAATAAATGTCATCTTCCAGTACCATTACTTATAATAATTTTGATGATAGAATTTAGAATGTGTGATTCTTTTAGCGAAGTAAATTCTATAGAGGATCTATTCATATTTCTGTAATATTATTCCACTAGTTTTAACAGTTTCCTATTGCTGCTGTAACAAATTACCCTAAACTTAGTGGCTTAAAGTAACACAAATTTATTTTAGAGTTTGGAAGTTCAAAAGTCTAAAATGAGTCTTCAGGGCTGCATTCCTTATCCTGGCACTAGGAGATAATCAATTTCTTTGCCTTTCCCACCTTTCAGAGAGCAGTTACATTCCTTGAACTGGGGCCTCTTCCTCCATCTTTAAAGTCAGCAATGGCTGGTCAAATCTTTCTGAAGTTACAGCACACTGATGTGTCACTTCTATAGTCAAATCTTCCTCTTCCATCCCCTAATTAGGATGCTTGTAATTCATTTGGGCCCACTTGGATAATTCAAAATAAGTTCCTCATCTCAAGATCCTTAACTTAGTCACATCTTCAAAATCCTTTATACCATGTACAGTAACCTTCACTGGTCCTGGGATTTGACACTGGCATCACTGTGGAGCCACTGTTCAGCCTCCTACAATGAGCAAATAAATCCAGGCCTGAACTGAGTAAATTCTTGAAATTTCTGTCTCTATAGCAATGAATGTGTAACAGGTCACATCATCAACTTGTAGCTGCAAAGGACATGAGTGACAAAACACTCTCTTTCACTGCCCTTAAGAAACTCTAGGAGACAAAGAAACAAACAATATATATAGGACCATGTATTCTGGTGGAGAACTAAACAGATTTGGTTAGAGAAAGCTTCAGAGAATAGATGACCCTTGAAAGGAGGAACGACTAGAGGAATATAGAGGCTTTAGCAGATAAACCGTGGAGGAAGAAGATTGCAGGCTAAGGGAAAGAAAGAAGTATATACAAGGCAGATAAGATTTAAGCACATGAGATATTCAGGGAAAAGTAATAGTTCAATCTGGCTAGAGCAGAAAGTTTTGGTTAAGAAGTGTGAGAGACAAGGCTTGAAGATTTAAGATTAAAAATGCATATGATTATATTAGTTAACCTGATAAATAATGCAATGATAAAGCATTTTTATTTGGAATTTCATAGATTTTATAACCCCACAAAATTTATTTTTTCCTTTTAGTTTTTTTTCCAAAAGAACTTTGGAAGTGAATCCACTGAACACCACTGCAGGAAAACGACCCTAATCTAGTACTTCTCAAAGGATATTCCTGACCCAGCAGCATCACCACCACCAGGAAACTTGTTAGAAATGCAAATACTCAGGCCCCACCTCGGACCTACTTAATCAGAAACTCTGGAGGTGGGCCTAACAAACTGTTTAAAGGAGATTTCCTGGTGATTCTGATGCTTTGTTAATAAGTGAGAACTACTGCTCTAATCCGATGTAGTTGTAGTTGCACAGCGAAGAATGCTCAGCCCTGGAGAGTTTAAAGTCCCCTTGTTCCCATAGATCAGAGTTTTACCTTGGGCAATGTCAAATCTTAGGCACCCCATGATTCAAATTTTTCTGCCACTTGATTAATGCTTCCTATTGCTCCACAGTGACACCCATTTCCAGCACTGGCCTCATAGCAACAGGATATGCAGTTGCTCTCCCTGAATAGGTTTTATTAGCTTATGCTTAAATTCTGTATCACTTGGTAATATTTATAGATTGAATGGCCATTAGTTCAGTTCAGTTCAGTTGCTCAGTCGTGTCCATCTCTTTGTGACCCCATGAATCGCAGCACGCCAGGCCTCCCTGTCCATCACCAACTCGCGGAGTTCACTCAGACTCACGTCCATCGAGTCAGTGATGCCATCCAGCCATCTCATCCTCTGTCGTCCCCTTCTCCTCCTGCCCCCAATCCCTCCCAGCATCAGGGTCTTTTCCAATGAGTCAAATCTTCCCATCAGGTGGCCAAAGTATTGGAGT
>NW_011495034.1:9988983-9992666 GCF_000754665.1 Bison bison bison | reverse complement strand
TATGAGAATGTCTTGTCACCAGTGTGATTTCCCCTCCAGCTGTCACAAGCTGAGAGGATATATTCCCTCTGTGTAAATTTAAGAAGCCTGACGGTCACATGAGCGGATGACAGTAAATAACACTGCCACCTGCACTTAAATGGAATTTCTGATGTCTTGTTTTTCATTGCTGTCAGTAGTGTATCTCTCCTTAAAGACAATATTTCATCAAACTTATAATGAAAATAATAATGTGGCCATGGTTTATTTATAGCATACATTTCTATTGGTTGGGTTGAGTTTTTGTTGTCATATTAATCAAAGACAAAACTGACTTTAGTGTAGCTCTTGAAACTCTTCAGAAATACTTTTCCAACATAAATACTTTTAAACGCATAGAAAGAGCCACACTTTGAACACCCCCTCCAAATTTTCAGTATGATACCAGTTAAAATAATGCATTTTCTTTTATTAACAATTTTGGTAAGAAACAAAATGTCCAGGAAAACCAAGATAGTATGGCTATATCTACCCAGATGAAATTACAATCTCTCCCAAAGCAACTTTCAGAAAGGAGTAAAATGATCAAGAAAACTAAAACTAATCACAGCTCTTATTCATATAGGTGGGAAGAATGAATATTTGAGAGATGAGATCCCTTTTAATTGAAAATGACTTTGGTTTCCATAATCACAGGCCTTTTTATCAAACCTAGTATGTTAATAAGCATGCTATCTTAATGAGATAAAAAGTTAAAAAATGGCATAATGTATGCTCAACACTGATTTCATATTCATAATCCATGTCACAAATTCATATTGGATAGGTATGTGACAGAATTGATGAGATTTACTGGTCATGAAAATGATTGATAAAGAAGGAAAAAAGTATATTGTTAGCACAGGGGGAAAGCGCACAAATTTAAGTTCCAGCAGTTATTAGTTGCATGAAGTTATTTAAACCCTGTTAGTCAAGGTCTTCATCTACAAAATGGGTATAATAGTACTTACCTAAGGGGTTGCTATGAAGATTAATAAATTAGCATTTACAAAGTCTGCAATAAGATCTAGCATATAATAAGAGTTAGGTATGTATTTATTAAATGAAATAAATAACTAAAAAGACCATATGAGTTGGGGAAAATGGTCATTCTCATTTTAAATTATTTAAAATGGTGCCTCTGATAATTAAGCACTGTTATCCATAAATAAAAAAACATTATTTATTAGACAATTAGTGCATGCAATAAGAACAAGTTTAATGTTAATAATAATTTGAGAGTTAGGTGCTGACTTCATGAATTTAAAGAATTAAGGAAATGTGAAAGCAAAAGCAGAAAATGTTACATATTTAGCAGGACTAGCTTTGCATTCTCTATAACAGAGCCTTCTTCAAGGTGAAAATCAAGTTCAAAGTATATTACATTTACATGACAAACAGCAGAGTAAACAACAAAACAAACAAATGTCCAAGGTAGGACAAAGGAGATAATGTTAACTCACAAAGGGCAAAATATAAATAAATACCTAAGTAAGAAGATAAATTATAAATTATTTATGTAAGAACTTACATATAAAGATGACCCAAATTGAAAAGCTGAAATGAACATTTGCACAATTCTCCATTTTACATTAATGTAAAGAAGTTACCTACCACAAATCTAACTAGTTACCAGAGTTACTATAAAACTTTATTAAAATCACTGTGGTTATATAGTTTGGTGGGAGAGAATAAGCAGCTAGGTAGAGTTTTCTAATTAATATTTAAATTATATCATACTATGAGAAACACAATGAATTAACACATACAAAAAAATATTTCTCTCACTAAAAGCCAACTAACTCTGTAAGTAGTACATTTACTTCATTTGTGAGCACCAGAATTTTAATTGCAAAGTCAGCCCAAATAGAAATGTCTAGTGAATGCTGGAGGAGAAGGCAATGGCACCCCACTCTAGTACTCCTTCCTGGAAAATCCCATGGACGAAGGAGCCTGGTGGGCTGCCGTCTATGGGGTCACACAGAGTCAGACACGACTGAAGTGATGCAGCAGCAGTGAATGCTGGAAGGGTGTCTTTGACTTGGAACTCTGAAAAGCAGCAGAAGTGACTGTTTAAAAATAATTAGTTCTGGACTTCCCTGGTGGTACAGCAGATGAGAATCCACCTGCCAATGCAAGGGACATATGTTAGATTGCTAGTCTGGGAAGATTCCACATGCCACGGAGCAGCTAAAGCCCATGCACCACAACTACTGAGCCTGTACTCTAGAGCCCACAGGCCACAACTACTGAGCCACACGCGGCAACTACTAAAGCCCATGCACCTAGAGCCTGTGCTCCTCCGCAACAAGAGATGCCACTGCAATGAGAAGCTCATGCACAGCAATGAAGAACAGTCACTGCTCACTGCAACTAGAGAAGGCCCTCGAGCAGTAATGAAGACCAAGTGCAACCAAAGAAACAATTTTTTTTAAAAGAATAATTAGTTCTTCCAGTATGGCTGCAAGTATGGAGAGTCTATCTGTTGGACCCTCCAGGAATTGATGTTATCATAGGCTTAAAAAGGACAATGGAATTTAGGGTCTGGGCAAGTGTAGTTGAAGCAACAGATAACAGACCCTAAAAAGAAGAAAGGGAAGCTTCTACATTTGAAAAAATAATTATCCTCAATCTGTACTTGAAAATATTTGATCTAGTGGAATGGAAGAATTTTTCCCTGACATTTTGGCATTGTTGAGGTATTTTCTAGAGTAGTGATTCTTTACCCATTGTGTCACACTGGTCTGGGTTGCTATGAACACATAATACATGTACTGGAATGTTTTAACCATCATGCAATATTTCTTTTAACACTGAGGATACAAGTTACTATGATGATTTCCTTCAGACAAAACACTTTGTTCAAGAAAAATAAAGCATAAGTTTGGGTCAGTACAAAAAGGAACATGTGTGTTTAGGGTTACATTCAGGGAAGTAACAGTTCTACTCAAACAGCAATTTGAAGGGTACCCAATGAAGAAAGTGATCGTTATTGATCCTGTTAGTCCATCAAAAACATGTATTTGGCTTCTGTTTACTTCCAGACAGACATTTTTATAGGCTGTAGGGTGAAAACACAGTGCAACATAAAAAATCGTGACTTTCTTGAAACTATTCCTGTCTCATTTATAATTGTTTTAAATTACGTATGATATTATTATCCTATATTGTGGTGAAAAGTTTCATAAATTCAAGTATTCAAATACTTCCCCCAAATACAGAAAGGATGAAAACCAATTAGAAAGAGGCCATGTGATTTCCAAAAAATATTATTAAGTAGAGAAAGAATACTATTTTATGCTTATAATAAACATGATTGTCTTTTATATAACACTATATACATTCGGTCTGTTAAGATTAAGACTTGTTGTTGTTGTTCAGTCGCTCAGTCATGTAAGACTCTTTGAGACCCCATGGACTGCAGCACACTAGGCCACCCTGTCCTTCACCCTGTCTCCCGGACCTTGCTCAAACTCATGTCCATTGACTTGGTGATGCCATCCAAACATCTCGTCCTCTGTCATCCCCTTCTCCTCCTGCCTTCAGTCTTTCCCAGCATCAGGGTCTTTTCCAATGAGTAAGCTCTTCACATCACAGGGCCAAAGTTGGAGCTTCAGCTTCAACATCTGTCCTTCCAATGAATATTCAGAACTGATTTCTTTTAG
>NW_011495034.1:9988033-9988883 GCF_000754665.1 Bison bison bison | reverse complement strand
TCCTCTGTCGTCCCCTTCTCCTCCTGCCCCCAATCCCTCCCATCATCAGGGTCTTTTCCAATGAGTCAAATCTTCCCATCAGGTGGCCAAAGTATTGGAGTTTCAGCTTTAGCATCAGTCCTTCCAATGAACACCCAGGACTGATCTCCTTTAGGATGGACTGGTTGGATCTCCTTGCAGTCCAAGGGACTCTCAAGAATCTTCTCTAACACCACAGTTCAGAAACATCATTTCTTCGGTACTCAACTTTCTTCACAGTCCAACTCTCACATCCATACATGACCACTGGAAAAACCATAGCCTTGACCTCATTAATACTACTTCTGTTCCTACTTCAAGACAAATGGCAGATCAAACTATTGTCTCCACAAGACATCTCTTTTCTATCTTTCATCCAAGAAATGGTTCTAAAAAGCCCCAGGATTCTTCTCTGGAGGCCGTCTTATCTTTCTGAACCACTCTGGAAATAATATAGCATCCTAGGGTACTAACATACTATTCGAGGAGAAAGGCAAGTTAGTCTAACAAGGAGGATGAGGTGGCCAAATTTTAGAAAAGAAGAAAGAAATCTAAATTTGAGCTTAAAAAGATAACTGGTAAAGATTAGAAAAATATAAGAAAGAAAGGTGATAATGGACAAAAAAATTATTGGGGTTAATTCTGTGGCAGTTGTGGACTGTTTACTAAGAACGGGAATATGATAAGGAAGGCACAACTTGATTTGGAAAGCCAAAATTGAAAAGGAAAGCCTTTTGGGAATTTTCAAGTTTTTATTTGTTAGAATCACTGGTGTTCTGCCTTTCCAATTATATACAAGCTGAACAGAGGAAAAGCAATTCTTCCTTAGCCA
>NW_011495034.1:9982601-9987933 GCF_000754665.1 Bison bison bison | reverse complement strand
AACGGACCTTTGTTGGCAAAGTGGTATCTCTGCTTTTTAATATGCTGTCTAGGTTAATCATAGCTTTTCTTCCAAGGAGCAAGTACCTTTTAATTTCATGGCTGCAGTCACCATCTGCAGTGATTTTGGAGCCCACGAAAATAAAGTCTGTCACTGCTTCCATTGTTTCCGCATCTATTTGCATAAAGTGATGAGACCAGATGCCATGATCTTCATTTTTTGAATGTTGAGTTTTAAGCCAGTTCTTTCACTTTCCTCTTTCACCTTCATCAAGAGGCTCTTTAATTCCTTTTCACTTTCTGCCATAAGGGTGGTGTCATCTGCATATATTAGGTTATTGATATTTGTCCCGGAAATCTTGATTCCAGTTTGTGCTTCATCCAGCCTGGCATTTCGCATGATGTACTCTGCATGTAAATTAAATAAGCAGGATGACAATATACAGACTTGACATACTTCTTTCCCAATTCAGAACCAGCCCATTGTTATATCTCTGGTTTTAACTGTTGCTTCTTGACCTGTATATGTGTTTCTCAGGAGGCAGGTAAGGTGGTCTGGTATCTCCATATCTTGAAGAATTTTCCAGTTTGCTGTGATCCACACAGTCAAAGACTTTAGCATGGTCAATGAAACAGTAGTATGTATTTTTTCTGGAATTCACTTGCTTTTTCTATGATCCACCAGATGTTGACAACTTGATCTCTGGTTCCTCTGCCTTTTCTAAATCCAGCTTGAACATCTGGAAGTTCTCGGTTCGTGTACTGTTGAAGCCTAACTTGGAGAATTTTGACCATTACTTTGCTAGCACGTGAAATGAGTGTGATTAAGATTAAGATAGCATCTCTCAAATTTACAGTTTACTTATATGGTGGCCCTAATAGCACAATAATCCTTTAAATCTTGGTTCTCTGAAAATTGAGCTATGGTAAAATATGCCATTCCTCCTTCTTATTAATGAGCAGATTGAAGAAATGGGAAAAGCAGGAAGAATCATCATCCATCAGCAGTGGTCTATGTCAGGCACCCCCAACTCTTGGGTCACAGACTGGTAGCGGTCAGTCACCTGTTAGGAACCAGGCTGCAAAGCAGGAGTTGAGCAGCCAGCGAGTGTGCAAAGCTTCATCTGTATTTACAACCACTCTCATTACACCTGGACTCCACCCCAGTCAGTGGAAAAACTGTCTCAAGAAACCGATGAGTGTGCATGCATGCTTGGTTGCTTCAGTCGTGTCCAACTCTGTGACCCCATGGACTGTAGCCCGCCAGGCTCCCCTGTCCATGGGGATGCTCTAGGCAAGAACACTGGAGTGGATTGCCATGCCCTCCTCAGGGGATCTTCCTGACCCAGTTATTGAGTCCGTGTCTCTTATGCACAAAACTGGCCCCAGGTGCCAAAAAGATGGGCGATTGCTGGCCTAAATGACTACAAATGAACCTACTGAAAGCAGCATCAAGGCTAAGGCAAAAAAAATCCCAGTAAATATATGTCAAAACCTGAAATTTCAGTTGTTCATCATGCAAGGTTATTTGCACACTAAGTCATTTTATATCTTTCAATATGCAATTTAGCCACAATGGAAAATTAAAGCAGTTATTGATTTAGTTTGCAGTGTTTTCGTTTTGGTTGAGGTAAGACTAGCAACATCTGATTCTATAACATAATAGATCTGTCACTGAATCAATATTTCAGTAAGGATATGAGAAAGTGGGAATCCTCAAACTTCTATGGCTAAAGTTAAAGATGTATTGGTGTATATGTATATGAACTTCATTGACATTTAACAGTGTTTTAAAATGTATTTCTGAACACCATAGAAAGTAGACATAAAAGTAATACAACACCACTTCTGATGAGAAGTAAATGCTCATGGAAACAGAAGAAAATACAGTTAAGATACTACTCTTGTGCTCATAATAGCTTTGTGACCAGCCATGAAACTGAACCTATTAGTGTGCTTTTATAAATAAAGATTAAAAATGAACTTCTTGTAAGGTCTGTTGTAAGAATGAACATTATCTAGACTACCTCAATGTATAAACCAGTAGCTGATGATTAATGTTATAACACTGTATTTCAGGTTCTAATGATCTTTATTACCATAATTCTGAAGAGCAATATGAACATTAAGAACCATTAGTAGAAATATTTTTTAATTGCTCCCTTTCTATTTATTTATTTAATATAGATTGAAGTCTGGTGTTTTGTTTTTTTTTTTTAATTTTCATTTCCCATCACCACATTCAAGCTGGTGCTTCCAACTAGGTGCTTTAAACACTATGGAGTTTCTATGAACTGTTTTAGAGTTCTATCTTAGCTTTTGGTCAAATGGAGTGAGTCTATTCTACACTGAGTGATTGTACTTCTCCTGGGTACATATGTTGAAGCCCTAACCCTCAATGTGCAGGTATTTGCAGGTGGAGTCTTTGGGAGGTAATCCGATTGAGAAGAGTGGTGCCCTGAGGAAAGGCTATGGAAAACACAGCAAGAAGGTGGCTGTCTTCAGGCCAGGCACAGAGCTCACAAAGAACCTAAGTCTGCCAGCACCTTGATTTTTGACTTCCCAGGCTTTAGAACTGTTAGAAATAAATACTTGTGAAATCACCCAGTCTACGGTATTTAGTTATAACAGTCTTATCTGTCTAAGATAGAGTTCTAAAACCATTCATAGAAACTCCACAGTTTTTAAAGGTAATCGTTTTGGTGGAAGCATCAACTTGAATTTAAAAGGACAGAATCAGTATGAAATGAAAAGACATCTTTGGATTCCAAGCTCCTATGGACAAAAGCAAGCATAAAAAATTATTCAGCTACAAATGGGGGACTCTATTTTATGGAAAATGAATGATAATTTAGAAGATGAAACCACGACTCCAGTGGACAAAGCCAGGAGATATAGGGACTCAGTGACTACTGTAGGTCTTGTGCTTCCCCTTTTCAAATAAGAATGTCTACTGAAGTTATCCTATGCTGACTCACCATAATATGTAGGGTATATATATGGAAGAGAGTGGTACAGGCGGTATTACTTGTCTCTCTAGTTCATAGGACTTCAGATCAAGAAGGAACTTTTTGAAAAATTGTACCCAATGATCTGAATTCAAAGATGTTCATTTGCACTTGGATTTGATTGAGATGAAATTTTGTATCTCAAGCCTTAGCTTATTCTAATAGAATGAGACACTGGGGAGATCTTGAGAGGGAATTAGTGAATCACACAAATGGAAGAACTGCAAGTAAGTTTTTGTCATTTTAAAACATGGCCAAGAAATTTTTTGGACATTCCTCTCATCAGGACATGGGGTACATATCCCATCATACTGAATCTTATCTCTCTACTAAGCAGTAGAAACACAGGTATACCTCAGAGATATTGCAAGTTTTGTTCCAGACCACCACAATAGAGTGAGTCACAAAAATGTTTTATTGCTCAGCAAGAATACCTGATGTGTGTCTTCTGGTAACTATGCAGTTCACCAGTTCCATTTAGAGGGTAAAAGTGGCTGTTTTGTAATGTGGGTTATAATCTCAGCCATTTGAAGTCAACTCTGAAAATGACCAGATCTTCAGCAGACCTGACAAGCATCACTTGATTCAAATGCCTTTTGAATGATGCTTCAGCTGTTGAAGTAGAGATTACACTAGATAAAATGACTTGATTTTGACCCAGCATATTTTACAAAGACAACCATTTTCTGCATTCTTTAAGTGGGCTCAGTATATGCCTGAAAAAAAAATGAATTCTAATTGATGTAGTACATCCCTCAATACATTTCAAAGAAAATAGGCATTGAGAGAATTCTGGTAAGCAACATCAGAGTTTCTTCATTACTCAAAGCATCCTCCAAAACAAAAAATAATACTCCTAAGACTCATACATTACTAATTATTGGATACATTAGCTAATGTATAAAAATATGGAATTGCTGAAATACTTGGTATATAATGCACTAAACACTATCAGAACTAACTCCTCTTCTATTCCTTCTTCCTTCTTTTAGATGGCATTTTCTATCCCTTCTTCCTTCTTTCAACATCAGACATCATCTTCTTGCATTTCATTTATAGCATGATCTTCCCTAAAATATCACTGATTGTCTTATGCAGTGATACAAATTGTTAGGAAATACGTACCTGGTGCAATTTTCTAGTAAGTTTCATCATTTTGGACATGTATGAAGTTGAATGTTTTAACATAATGCTGAATTTTGAAATCACCCAAGAAACAACCATGAAAAAACTGCATTAAGGCAACAATTTAGACATATTTCCCAATCACACTGAAATGTTCACTAAACACTCAAGTAAACAAAAAGCAAAACAAAAAAGTAACAGAATAGAATAAAACCATACCAAAATAAAATAAAATTTGGGTGGCTGTTAATCTCAAACAAATTAATCAGTGATCCTTTTCTCAATCTGTGGAAAAGTCTTGGAGGGTGATGGGCATAAAACAGTACTGGAGCCACACATATTCAAAGGATACCATCTTTTAGTCACTGAACCTATCTAGGAAGCTCAACCTCCTGGATCACTGGTGTGATTACACTAAAAAGAAGACATACAGATAGCCAAGAGGCACATGAAAATATGTTCAACATCGCTAATTACTAGAGAAATGCAAATCAAAACTATAGTGAGATATCACTTCAACCCCATCCAAAATGACTATCATCAAAAAATCCATGCACAATAAATGCTGGAGAGGGTATGGAGAGAACAGAACACTCCTGCATTGTTGGTGGGGATGTAATTTGGTGCAGCCACTATGGAGAACAGTATGGAGGTTCCTGAAAAAACTAAAAACAGAGCTATCGTATGACCCTGAAATCCCACTCCTGGACATATATCCAGAGAAAAATAGAGTCTGAAAGGATATATGCACCCCAGTGTTCATTGCAGCACTGTTTACAATAGCCAAGACATGGAAGTAGCCTAAATGTCCATCAACAAAGGAATGGATAATGAGATGTTGAACATACATACAATGGAATAGTATTCAACCATTAGAAAGAATGAAATAATGCCATTTGCAGCAACATGGACAGATGTAGAGATTGTCACACTGAATGAAGTCAGTCAGAGAAAGAGAAATATTGTATGACATCATTTTCAAGCAGAATCTAAAAAGAAATGATACAAATAAACTTATTTGCAAATCAGAAACAGACTCACTTATGGTTACCAAGGGGGAAAGGTGGAGGAGGGGATAATTTAAAATGGATAATCAGCAAGGACCTAAAGGCAATGGCACCCCACTCCAGTATTCTTGCCTGGAAAATCCCATGGACGGAGGAGCCTGGTAGGCTGCAGTCCATGGGGTCGCTAAGAGTT
>NW_011495034.1:9982279-9982501 GCF_000754665.1 Bison bison bison | reverse complement strand
TCCTGCCTTCAGTCTTTCCCAGCATCAGGGTCTTTTCCAATGAGTAAGCTCTTCACATCAGGTGGCCAAAGTTGGAGCTTCAGCTTCAACAACGGTCCTTCCAATGAATATTCAGAACTGATTTCTTTTAGGATTGATTGGTTCTTTCTCCTTGCAGTCCAAGGGACTCTCAAGAGTCTTCTCCAACACCACAGTTCAAAAGCATCAACTCTTCGATGCTGA
>NW_011495034.1:9957851-9982179 GCF_000754665.1 Bison bison bison | reverse complement strand
ATATGTTTTGTAAAAAGCCTGAAACTTGATGCTGAAATATTTGCACTTGAAACAATTATTTCAAGAAATTCCACTCCCAGAAATTTAGTAATGCAGAGGAAGACTCTCATTCTTGTAAGAGGTTTTTTTTTTTTTTCTGAAAAGCTAAAATTTGGAATCTGTTTTTAATTTAGCAACCTAAATACCTTATACATAGGAAGACTCTAAATTTTAAAAGTTGATGTTTTTATACTTTTCAAAGTTTCAAATTTTTTTATAAATTTTTTAATTACATCATAGGTTCTATTCATAAGAGAAACATGCATGGATTTAATACAATTAAAAAAAATTGAGTCTGTGTGTTTGTGTATTTGGAGGCAGGTACAGTAGGGAACACTTAGAAGGAATACAACTGCAGTGGTTAAGACAGAACTTTGGTTTTAATAGGCAAAGAGGAGAAAACGGAGTAATAGGCAGTTACAGTCAATTTCTTCCACTGGGCTTATTTTATAATTCTGGTTACAAAAGCTAATATTGAGGCCAGTAACTGAGCAAAGCCTTACTCTGCTCAGGAGTTTGTTTGTTTGTTTTTTAACATGTCTTATAGTCCTCTATGTAGTTTTGGTAAAAAAAGAAAGAAAACTCTATCAAAGGTTTTTAATTAGCTGGGAATCTGGGTTCAATCCCACTAGAAACTCTGAGGAACCATAAAGAGTAAGCTCCAGAACTGATCCACCATAGGATGGGAACTGTTATCCACTGACTTCTGAGCCCTGTTGGTAAGGTTTGTCACTGAGGGAGTTAAATCCCCTGCACTTAATAGATTATGCATGCCCTGAGGAGTGGTCTTTATGGTGTCTGACAGAGAAAAGCCTATGCCCCACCTTTTTTTTTTAATTAAAGTACAGTGACTTGCAATATTAGTTTCAGATTTATAGCACAGTAATTTGATGTTTTTATAGATTATACTCCATATAGAATTATTGAAAATATTTACTATATTCCCCATGTTGAACATTACATCATTGTAACTTATTGAGTTTATACCTAGTAGTTGGTATCTCTTAATTCTCTTCACCTATTTTGCTCTTTTTCTCTCCCTTCCACCCCTCTCCCCTCTGGTAACCACTAGTCTGTTCTCTATCTGTGAGTCTGTTTCTGTTTTGTTATATTTGTTCGCTTATTTTTTAGATGCCACATGGACATGAAAACATGTAATATTTTTCTGTCTTTGACTTACTTCACTAAGCACAATACCTTCCAGGTTCACTCATGTTTTTGCTAGTGGTAAAATTTCAGGGTTCCCCCCTCCTCTTTTTTATGACTGAGTATTGAATAGGAGAAGATATTTGAAAATGATATATCTGATAAGGGAGTTAATATCCAAAACAAATTTAAAAACTCACACAAATCAATATCAAACAATTCAATTAAAAAATAATAGGCATTTTTCCACAGAAGACATACAGACGGCCAACAGGCACATGAAAAGATGCTGAACATCATTAATCACCAGAGGAAAACTGCAAGATGGTGGAGTAGGAAGACCCTGAGCTCACCTTCTCTCATGGGTAAACCAACATTATAGCTATTTACTGAGAAACTATTGATTAGGAAGACTGGAAAATACCTTCTATAACTAAAAATATAAAGAAGAAGCCAAAAGGTGGGCAGAAGGGGTAGAGAGGTGTAATATAGTGGAGACCCATACCCCTGGGGTGGGCAACCCACAAACAGGTGATTAACTAAAATTGCAGATGTTCTCCTCAACGTGAGAGAGGGGTCTAAGCTTCACACTGGGTTCCCCAAGCCAAATGTCCTGTGCCTGGAAGACATACTCTCAGAACATTTGGCTTTCAAAGGCTTTTTTGGGGGAGATTCGAGGTGTAACAAGGAGCTGTAACACTGGTCCATCCGTCGCTTCAAGTATTTGTTGCAGCAAGACAGAACTGAGGAAATTACAAACTCCCCCAACAAAAGGATTGTGGGAAATAAAGACTCCACACTTAAAACAATGCACAAAAATATTTCATACAGAGACCCAGGGCAAAAGGAGCAATTTGAAAGGAACCTGGATCAGCCCCACCTGATGATTTGGAGAATCTCATAGAGAGTCAGAAGGCAACTGAGGATCACACTGGGATAAAGATACTGGCAGCAGCCATTTTGGGGAGCTTATTCTAGCACGTGGACATTGATACTGGCAAGCACCATTCTGAAACCCTCCCTCTAGCATGTTATCCTCAGGACCCAGCCCTACCCTCATCCACCAGCCTGTAGGCACCAGTACTGGGAAGCCTCATGCCAAGTAACTAACCAAGTGGGGAACAGCCCCACCTACTACCAAGCAGGGTGCCTTATAAACCCCTGGGTCAGTAGCCTCCCCTAGACATGGCCCTGCCTACCAGAGGGTCTAGAATCTAGCCCCATACACCAAGGTGTAGATACAGATCTGGGAACCCCAGGATGCTGAAGGCAGAAACCCTAGGACCTAACTGCACCCACTAGTGGGCAGGCACAAGCCCCAGGACAACCACAGCTCTGAAGGCTGCAATGGCAGGACCTACCCAACTCACCAGCAGGCCAGCAGCAATGCTGGGAACCACTGCGTGCCAGTTCCCCCATCAACAGGCCAAAACTAGCTCAGAGATACTTGGATTCATTAGCCAGCCTTCTCTGGGATCCAGCAGCACTCAGGAGAAGCCCAGCACCAGTTTTTGGAACCCCTTGAGTCAACAGGAATTGGCCCCACCCACGAGCTGATACTAGATCCAGGAAGCCTGGCCACGAAACCACCACCCATGAGCACCTCTAGAGCATATAGCTCTGGCGACTAGAGACGGAGTGTGCAACTGAGATTCACAGGATTCCTCCTACAAAAGGTCACTTCTCCAAGGTTGGAAAATGTAACCAACCTACCAAATACAGAGAAGTGAAAACAGCAAAGTAGGCAAAATGAGCAACATGTGCTAAACAAAAGAACAAGGCAAAACTCCATAAGAACCTCGTGAAGTGGAAACAAACGATCAAAACACAGTTATGAGATATTATCTCATACCTGACAAAATGGACACAATCAAAAGACCACAAATGACAAATGTTGGTGAGGATGCGTAGGAAAGGGAGTCCTTTGCACACTGCTAGTATTAATAGAAATGTAAATTGGAGCAGCTTTTGTGGAAAATAGTATAAAGTTTCCTCAAAAAACTAAAAATAGAACTGCTTTAAGATCCAGTCATTCCAGTTCTGGGTATATAGCCAAATAAAACAATAACACTAATTTTAAAAACATACTTGCACCCCAATGTTGTTCATATTAACATTGTTTATAATTGGTTTTTCCGGAAATTATGTGTGGATGTGAGCATAAAGAAAGCTGAGCACCGAAGAATTGATGCTTTTGAATTGTGGTGTTGGACAAGACTCTTGAGAGTCCCTTGGACTGCAAGGAGATCCAACCTGTCTATTCTAAAGGAAATCAGTCCTGAATATTCATTGGAAGGACAGATGCTGAAGCTGAAACTCCAATACTTTGGCCATCTGATGCAAAGAACTGATTCACTGGAAAAGACCTTGATGCTGGGAAAGATTGAAGGCAGGAAGGGAAGGGGACTACAGAGAATGAGATGGTTGGATGATATTACCAACTCAATGGACATGAGTTTGAGCAAGCTTCAGGAGTTGGTGATGGACAGGGAAGCCTGGCATGCTGTAGTCCATGGGGTTGCAGAGTTGGACATGATTGAGAGACTGAACTGAAGATGTGGAAGCAACCTGTATGTGTTAGTCACTCAGTTAAATTTAACTCTTTGCAATCCCATGGACTGTAGCCCACCAGGCTCCTCTGTCCATGGAATTCAAGACAAGAGTACTGGAGTGGATTGCTATTCCCTTCTTCAGATCTTCCCAACCCAGGGATCTCCCACGTGGAAACAACCCAAGTGCCCACAAACAGATGAGTGGATGAAGATGTATGTGTACATAAACGCATGCATACACACTGTAATACTACTCAACTATAAAAAAGAATGACATTTTGCCATTTGAAACAACATAGATAAACTCAGAGGGTATTATGCTTAGTAAAATAACTTGGGCAGAGAAAGAAAAATACTATATGTTATTACTTACATGTGAAATCTAAAAAAAAAACAAAACAAACCTTGTTAATAGACCAAAACAGAAACAGACTCACAGATAATAGAGTACAAACTGGTGGTTACCAGTGGGATGGTGAGGGAGATAAGGGTAGGAATTTATGAGGTTAATAAATTTATGAATTTAACTACTATGTATAAAATGGATGTGAGAGTTTGACTGTGAAGAAAGCTGAGCACGGAAGAATTGATGCTTTTGAACTGTGGTGTTGGAGAAGACTCTTGAGAGTCCCTTGGACTGCAAGGAGATCCAACCAGTCCATTCTGAAGGAGATCAGCCCTGGGGTTTCTTTGGAAGGAATGATGCTAAAGCTGAAACTTCAGTACTTTGGACACCTTATGCAAAGAGTTGACTCATTGGAAAAGACTCTGATGCTGGGAGGGATTGGGGGCAGGAGGAGAAGGGGACGACAGAGGGTGAGATGGCTGGATGGCATCACTGACTCGATGGACATGAGTCTGAATGAACTCCGGGAGTTGGTGATGGACAGGGAGGCCTGGCGTGCTGCGATTCATGGGGTTGCAAAGATTTGGACAGGACTGAATGACTGAACTGAACTGATTAAATAAATTTAAATAAGGATACACTGTTCAGCATAGGGATTACAGCCGATATTTTATTATAACTTTAAATGTAGTATAATCTCTAAAAATTTGAATCATTATGTGGTATACCTAAAACTAAAATAACATTACAAATCCACTATACCTTAATAAAAAATAAGGTATGCTGAAGACAGAAACCCCAGGACCTGACTTCACCCACTAGTGGGTAGGGACAAGCCTACCTGTCCCTAACAATGAGAGCCCTGCAGGATGCCATGGATTGTCTCTAATCAACAGGGAAATTCAAATCAAAACTACAGTGAGACATCATTTCACACCTGTCAGGATGTGTGCTTAGGCACTCAGTCATGTCTGACTCTATGACCCCATGGACTATAGCTCTCAGGGCTCCTCTGTCGAGGCAAGAATATTGAAATGGGTTGTTGTGCCCTCCAGGGGATCTTCCCAAACGAAGGATTGAATCCAGGTTTCCCACATTGCAGGTGGATTCTTTACCATATGAGCCACTAGGGAAGCCCAAGAACACTGGAGTGAGTAGCCTATCCCTTCTCCAGGGGATCTTCCCAACCCAGGCCTCCCACATTGCAGGTGGATTCATTACTGTCTGAGCCACCAGAGAAACCCAAGAACACTGGAGTGGGTAGCCTATTCCTTCTCCAGGGGATCTTCTGACCCAGGGCTTGAACAGGGGTCTCCTGCATTGCAGTGGATTCTTTACCAGCTGAGCTACTAGCCCTGTCATAATGACAATCATCAAAAAAGACAACAAATAACAAGTGTTGGCAAGGATGTGGAGAAAAGGAAACCCTAGTACATTGGTAGCAATGAAAAACAGTGTGGCAATTTCCCAAAATTTTAAAAATAAAACTACAATGTGACCCAGAAATTCCACTCTTGAGTATACACCTCCCCCCAAAAAACTAATTCAAAAGATATATGCACCCAATGTTCATAACAGTATTATTTACATAGCTAAGACGAGAAAGCAACCTAAGTGTCTATCAACAGATGAATGGATAAAGAAGACGTGGTGTATGTGTGTGTATATACATAAATACAAACACACACACATACACACACACATATATATGTATACAACTATTAATCTATATTCTTGACACAGGAGCTAACATACAGGGAATTGTATGTCACAGCTATACTGAAATTAGGGGATGACCTGCAGTGCAGCACAGGCATCTGACATGTTTGTGTTTAGTTTTCCAACAATCATGCATATATACATTTGATTCAGTTTCAAAGTATGTTGGTTTTCAAATCACTCGTACCTGCTTTTAAATCCTGCTTTGGCATTTACCAATTTATATGACTTTGAACCCCCGGAATAGGAAATGACAACCCACTCCAGTATTCTTGCCTGGAAATTCCATAGTTAATCTTTCTAAATCTGTTTTATAATCTGTAAAATGGTGTTAACAATAATGAGTACTTCTTTAGAATTGTTGTAAAGAAGAAATTACGTGTTGTATGAACAACTCTTAATTGAGTGGAGATCAAACCAGTCAACCCTAAAGGAAATCAACCCTGAATATTCATTGGAAGGATTGATGCTGAAGCTGAAGCTACAATACTTTAGCCACCTGATGAGAAGAGCTGACTCACTGGAAAAGACCCTGATGCTGGGAAAGATTGAAGGCAAGAGGAGAAGGGGGCAACAGAGGATGAGATAGTTGGATGGCATCACTGACTCATGGACATGAGTCTGGGCAAACTTAAGGAGATAGTGAAGGACAGGAAAGCCTGGCATGCTGCAGGTCATGGGGCCTCAAAGAGTTGGACACAACTTGGCAACTGAACAACTTAGTTCAGTTACTAAGTCATGTCCGACTCTTTGTGACAACATGGACTGTAGCCTGCCAGCTCTGTACAAGGGGTTTCCCAGGCAAGAATAATGGAGTGGATTGCCATTTCCTTCTCCAGGAGATATTCCCAACTCAGGGACTGAACTCACTTCTCCTGCATTGGCAAACAGGGTCTTTACCACAGAGTCACCAGGGAAGTCCAGTTTACTGGCTGGGGGAGAATAAATACCCATCATTATTACCCGTAGGTATTAGGCCTGAGATGGATGTATCAGCTTTGAATTGGTCATATGTGGAGTCAAATATTAGTTTACTATATGTATGATTTTCAAAGAGTAATTTAATCCCTTTAGCTATATTTTGTATATATATATATAGAATCCTTCTCAATTTCATCTATTAAAATATATAATAAATATTAACTTCATAGGTTTGCTGTGAGAAACAATATTTTACAAGTAAAATAATATATGTAAATCACATAGCCTTGTCCACAGTGGACAGTGAGTAGATACTGGTTGCCTTTCTCTTTCCTCTTCTGCACTATTTACTAACTTCGATGTTTGTGCATTACAATGCTGGCCTCTAGTATTATAAACATGTTAGTTTTTATTTTAATTTCAAATAGCTCACAGGCTAGCAGGACACAGATAAACATAAGAAAATATGTTACACAACTGTGTAATACCAGCTCTGGGAATTTGAAGTGGCTATCTTACCTAGGATGTCAAAGAAAACATCAAAGTTATTATTTTAGATCAACTAAGAAGGCATATAATTTTACTCCTTTCTTATCATGTTCTATTAGTTAATAAACACTTTTGTCTAATTATGCCTCTGCTGCTGCTAAGTCGTTTCAGTTGTGTCCAACTCTGTGCGACCCCACGAGACAGCAGCCCACCAGACTCCCCTGTCCCTGGGATCCTCCTGGCAAGAACACTGGAGTGGGTTGCCATTTCCTTCTGCAATGAATGAAAGTGAAAAGTGAAAGTGAAGTCACTCAGTCATGTCCGACTCTTTGCAACCCCATGGACTACAGCCTACCAGGCTCCTCCATCCATGGGATTTTCCAGGCAAGAGTACTGGAGTGGGGTGCCATCGCCTCCCTAACCCTAATTATGCCTCAGGAGGAAGCAAAACATTTCATAGATGGAAAATCACTCTGGTCTTGGAGCCAGGGTCACTGGCTCCTAATGCTAGCTCTGACACTCATCAACTGAAGGAGAAAAATCTCTATGGACCTCAATCTTACCTGATAAGAGCCTTCTCAAACTCTCAACTTCCACACTGCATTCATTGTAAAACAAATTATAAAAATAAATGCATGAAAATTCAGTTTGGACAGATGGATTATTTTCATATCCCTTAATTATCCTGGCAGAGAAGGTAATGTCAACCCACTCCATACTCTTGCCTGGAAAATCCCATGGACGGAAGAGCATGGTAGGCTGCAGTCCATGGGGTCACTAAGAGTTGGACACAACTGAAGCGACTTAGCAGCAGCAGTAGTTATCCTGGATGATCCAACAATAAACTACTGGAAATGTAAAGGTAAAGTTTGATAGCTTCACAAACTCAGCCTGTGAATGTTTTTCTAGAAGCTTTAATATTGAGGTCACATTATTAAATACCAAAGGGCATTTAAGCTAAAGACATTTTGGAAAGAAATTAGTTCAGCTGTCTCTCTCTTTAAAAAAAAAAAAAGAAAGAAAAGTACTTTTATTTTTGCTTTTCACAACATTTGTCTGCATTGTGAATCTAGAACTATTTTATTTATTGTTGATATTTGTAATTTCTTTGCACAAATTCACTCCTAAATGAAATGCCTATCTTTTGATAAGTCTGCTTATAGCTAGATTTATAAATCACTTAGGTTTAGAGAGAAACTAGGTTTCTTAATCTCCTTTTGAAAGCTATCTTTATATAAAAAACTATTGATGAAATATTGACTCTTATTTTCCATAAATGAGAGATGAATGCCAGCCAAACAAAAAGCTAACACCAGGGTACCTTTGTTTGCACTTCCTTAAGTTTCTTTTTTCCTCAAGATGAATCATGTTTTTGAACTTTAGCTCTTTGCTTTTCATTTTTGAAATTCCGTGATGAATATGTTTACATGAGGTATAAAAGCATGATGTCTGTCTTTATATTAACAAGGGGTCAGAGAGAAGTATCCGAATGGCCAGAGAGAATAATCAGATTTCCCATGAGACTTCTGCCTTACACCATGGAATCTAGGCAAGCAATAGTAAATAAAATGTGCCTGAGTGCTTAGCTGTGTCCTATTCTCTTTGTGAACCTTTGGACTATAGCTCAAGCCTCCTCTGTCCATGGGCTTTTAAAGGCAAGAATAGTGGATCCGGTTGCCATCTTCTTCTCCAGGGGCTCTTCCGGTCCCAGGGATTGAACCCTCATCTCCTGCATTGCAGGGGAATTCTTTACCTGCTGAGCCATCAAGGAAGCCCTTGAATAAAATGTGGTGAAAGCTAAAAAAAAAAAAAAATTTACCTAGTCAACTTTCATCTCTAAAACAAAACTGTCTTCTTTCATCCCAGTGGGTCAGCTTTGAAGCAGCCAAGCTTTCCTCCAGAGGTTCCTGGTACTACCTCTGCTGCTCTTTGCTGATAAAATTTAAATTATCCTCCCTTCAAAACTACGTGGAGGCTTTCACTTCATGTGCACTGCAGTAAAGAAAATGTAGCTTGTTTCAGAGTTATGTTTTTACGTTGAGGAACTGTTTACATTAAAAAGAAGTATTTCTTGAGAAATAAGTACTTGGTTCCTTTCACTTTTAGGTGGTGAAAGGAAACCAATGGCATGATCATTATTAAAAGTAAAAGCACCTGTGAAGAATAAAGAAAACTAAATAAAAGGAAAGGAAAAGGAAAAGCCATGGCAGTATCAGCAACTACTCATGAAAAATTCTTTTTGAAAAAATTCATTAGGGGATAAAAGATCTGAAGAGACTGTCCTGACACATATTAAATAGAAAGAACTGTGTGAGAGGAGCTCCAAGTCTGAGTGTAGACACAGAGCAAACTTAGGAAATATATTTACAAGAAGAGAAAATTCAGAATATAAGTACGAGAAGAGTGTCATGAACACTTGAGCCACATGTGCTCACTTCTTTGGCTGCCTTCCTATCAGAGTTTTCATTCTGTCTGCTCATCAGGAAACCTGCCTCAGAGAACAGGATGGCTGATTACATTGTCTAAGGCTGTTATATCCTCCTGTTATATCCTGCTGTGTTCTAATCTCCCAGTGGGTATCTGAGGTAGTAGTTGATCTTGGAAGTCAGCAGGGATTTGTGTGGATGTGTATATTTGAGATTCAGCCTCCTCTAACATGATGGTGGTGTATGTTAAGTAGAAGAATTCATGCAGCTAGATTTGAAAGAGCAGTGCTCCTGGACAGACAAAGTGAATTTGTTTTAGAGTTAATGAATGATGAATTTGTTCTATGAAAATTTTTAGTAGCATTAGATTCACACTAAGAAGGAAAGTTTCAGAGGATCATTATGAAACTCACCTGGCTAGACTAAGTTGTTTCACCCTAATTGAGAAATCTCATTTGACATCTAGCCCTACATCAGGTCAAAATGCACAGAGTGCACAGAGCACAAATAAAAGCAATTAGACCTACTACCTTGGCCTTGATGGAGTCTGCCTCCTCTAGCATGCCTGATTAAATTCTATTTCAAAGGCAGGCTCTCATGCACTTACTGAACTCTTTGTCCTTGAAGTAGAGAGGGTTGTAAGGCCTATTTCTCAGGGGTCTGGGAAATGGGAAGAGTAATTCACTTCTGAAAAAGGAACAGTGCTTTCTCCCAGGTTGATCCTAAAGATTAACAGCACAACACATATACTGTTGCTTCACACTATTCCTTAAAAATCCTGGATACATATATAGGGATCTTTCAAAGTGATTTCCCAATACCACAGCTCTTCTTCTTTGCCAAATGGACAATTTTATTTTCTAAAATCCTTACCTGACTATACTAGACTCCCTAAATTTAGACCACAGAGTTTTCCTTAGAGAAGTAATGTTTTGCTCTTTAAGTGTTCAGGGATTTTTAAAAACCATTATTGCCACATTAATGGTATAATTCATTTAGTTTGCTATTATGCTTATTTTTCAAATTCAGTTTTATAGGCAGGGAATAGAGATTCAGTAACTTCTCCAGGGTTCTCCTAAATATTTCAAGGCTAAAGGTAAAAATATTCTTCTTGATGAAAACTTCTCTTTGAAAACAGGATTAAGTCATGATGTCTTCACATATTCTTTAATAAACACTTTTACTCATTTCAGTCTGATTTCTGCTTTCCTCCTCAATACACACACACACACACACACACACACACACACACTCTCACACTCTTCCTAACTCCTTCTACTAAGATTGCTCTTATCTTAATCTTATTATGTGATTTCTGACAAATGAAATATGCACAACCCTCTTTGGGGCTTTCTTGGCCTCTCAGTAATATTCAACCACTTGATCACTCACTTTTCTTGAAATTCTTTATTTTCTTGGTCTTTATGACTTCACAGTCTCCTGGCATTTATTCCATCTCTTGTAAGCTATCTCAGTACCCACTATCAAATTATGTCTGATATCTAATTATTGAAGTGTTAAAAACCTTATGACATTTCTCTACAATTGGTCCTTTGGTGATTTCATGTATTTCCATGATTTAAAAATAAGCGCAAGATCTTCCAGGTTCATCCATGATGTGAAAAGAATTTGGAAGCCAATGTCTCTTTCCTACAACAAGTAAAAGTTGAATAAACTGGAAGTCAACAATTTTTCTTGAACTCATGAGAAAGAGAAGGTTGTAAGACAAACTGCAAGCTCAAAATCTAGAGAGACGAAGACTTCTCTAGAAGGGTGGTCCAGTGACTAGGACTCTGTACGCCCAATGCACGGGGCTGGGGTTCAATTCCTGGTCAGGAAGCTATACCCTACATGCCACAACTAGGAGTTCATATGCTGCAACTAAGACTCAGCACAGCCAAATGAATAAATATTTTTCAGAAAATCTAGAGAGACAAGTGAATCCAGAAAGTGTTAGCCAAGATCTGCTTATATAAACCACTGGAGCTGTAAACCAGTAGTAATAACTGATAGGGTATTCTTACAAATTGCTTGAGGCTAAGTGTGGACTAGCTTAAGAATGAGAAATTCCTAGGGGCCATAGTCATAAAGGGGTCACTATCATAAAAAGGCCACCACACTTTAATGGGTTTTATTTGCAGAAATCCTGCAAGATTCTCATGGTGAAGAGGTAACAAAGATCCCTTTGTGGCTTTGGCATGAGGAGGAGAACAGCCATTATGAAATAGGTACAAAATATCCTCTATAGCAAAGTGCCATTCTATAAAGAAAAGGACTTTACCAGAGTCTCATTCCACCTGGGGAAGAGTAGTTCTCCATCTCTAGCTGCCTCTTGCCTTCATGCCTCACCAAAAGGAGGGGAATGGGAAGCAAGAAATCCATGTGAAGGTACAGCCTAGGAGCACAGGTCCACCACAAGACTGAGATTTATTCTTTAGATTATAGAATATTTCCCATCACTAACACCTTACCACCACATCAACAGGACTCCAGTAAAATAAGTTGATTAAGAGATCTAGAAATGAAAGCATAGTGTCTCTCTGAGAAGTATGTAGAGAAGTCCAGTTTTTAAAAAAGCTACAAAAAAGGGTACTAGAGGAATCTGAAGTCCCTGCAGCTACTACAAACATTAAACACAGTCATACTCCCAGCCAAATTAACATAAAAACTTATACTAAAGGCCTATTTACCTTAGTTCCTACTACCTGATATATCATGTCTCAACAAAAAAATCACAAGGCATGGTAAAAGGAAAGAAAAAAAAAAGCAGTCTGAAGTAATAACATAAGCAGTAGAAGCAGTCAGAAATGACACTGATGGAGTTATCAGACAGGAATTAAAATAACTAAGATTACTATGTTAGGGCTATAACAGAAAAAGGAGACAGCATCTAAGAACATATGGATAATGTAAGCAGAAAGGTGGAAACTCTAAAAGAAGTAAAAAAGAAATACTAGAAACTAAAAACACTGTGGCATCAATGAAGAATGTCTTTGCTGAGTTTACCAGTAGGCTGGGCACAGCCACAGAGAGAATCAACCACCTTGAGGATGTATCAATAGAAACTTCCCAAACTGAAACACAAAGGGAAAAAAGGGGGAAAAATAGAATACCCTGGAGCTGTGAAACAATTACCAAAGTTACAGCATATTAGAACTTGAGTACTAGAAGAAGAGAGAATAAAGCAGAAGAAATGCTTGGAGAAATAATAGTCAAGAATTTTCCGAAATTAATGACAAATACAAAAACTCAGTCTTAGAAATCTCAGAGAACACCAAACAGGATAAGCACAAAACATCTGTATCTAGGCATGTGATACTCAGAATGCATAAAACTAAAGACAAAGAGAAAAATCTAGAAAAATGCCAGGGGTGGGTTGGGAGTGGAAGGGCACCTTACCATAGAGTAGCAAGGAAAACAATGACAGCTGACTTACTTCCAGCAAGAAAATGAAATAATGTTTATGACAGGAGAATGACATAATGTAAATGAATTTAGACCAGTTTAAAATGTATATTGCAAACACTACAGCAACTGTAAAAACATTAAAAAGAAGTATAATTACTACATAAAGAGTGGAGTGGAAATATAACCATGTAAATGCTCAACTGAAACCAGAAGACAGAAAAATAAGAGGGATAAAAAAAGAAGAAAAAGGTAACAAACAGAAAAATAGATAGCAACATAGTAGATATTAACCCAGCTATATCTATAATCATTTTAAATGCAAATGATTGAAGTGCACAAGTCACAGATTGTCAGAATAGATTAAAAAACAACAACAATAATAAGACCCAGCTATATGTTGTCTTCAAGAAATCCTTTAAATTTAAACACTCAGGTTGAAAGCAAAAGGCAGAGAAGGATATACCATGCTAACATGCATCTAAAGAAAGCAGGTAAAGCCATGTTAATTTCAGATAAATCACACTGCAGAACAAGGAATATTTTCAAGGATAAACAAAATCATTACATCATAATCACAGAGGTCAAGTCTTTAGGAAGGCATAACAATTGTAAAGAATTTTAGAAAAATTATTGTGTGGGAACCAAAGTATGCTCACTATTTAAAATATTAAGCAATACAAAAATAAGGAAAGCTAAAATTACATAAAATCCCACTGCCCCCAAATTACCTGCACAACCCCAAAATTACCTGTGTAACTAGGAGGTTAGCTCCTGTGAATCTCATTTCAGATCTATGTAGGTAAATAGAGTAGATAGGAGTAGTGTAGTTTTAAAAAAGCAATAGACAAGATCATTAATCCTTTAATAAACGTACAAGTTCTCCAAATTCCTGCTTATATTAGGAATAACATTATGTAAACATTAAGAATTTGGAATCGTTATATTTCAGTCACAATTTTCTAATACATCTTTAAATGACTCCTGCCTTAAAAATAAGATTATGCCTTGTACTCTTCTATCTACCTTTTCCCAACTACTTCAATTAATTAGTCATATGTTTTCCTCTTCAAATTTTATAATACTGATGTTATATTTTTAAATTCAAATTCCTCAAGTATGTTTGTCCACTTTCCATGCTTAAAAGCTCACTGTATTAATATCCTGTTGCTATATAACAAAGTGATACAAATTTGGCAGCTAGAAGCAACACACATTTATTATCGCATATTTTCCATCGGGTTAGGAGTCCAGGCATAGTCTAGCTAGCTCCTAAGCTCAGCGTCTCATGAAACTGGATTCCAGGCGCTGCCTGGCTGCTCCTCCTAGAGCTTATCCTCTTCCAACATCAAACAGTTATTGGCAGAATTCAGTTACTTACGATTATAGGATCAAGGCCCCCATTTTCTTGTTAGCTGTTGACTACTAGCCACTTCTATTCATTGGCAGATCATAACATGTCTGTTTGCTTTCTTTTAGGCTACTAGGAGAGTCTGTCTCTGAAACTTCATGTTCTATAAAAGCCCCCTTGATGAAGTCAGATCCATACAAGGTAAGCTCTCTTTTGATTAAAACTTAACTCAACTAATTAATAACCTAATCAAGGAAGTGATATGTGATCATATTTTTTAGACCCATCCACACTCAAGAAGAGGAGATTTATATAAGGTATATAAATCAGGGCATAAGAATCTCAAAGGGCCATGTTAGAATTCTTCCTACTGTACTCATTACAAATCCAGTTCTATTCCTGAATTCCTCTTTGATACACTTATTACTTGGACTTCATCAATGAATAGTAATTTCTTTAGAAAAGATCATATGGGCTATAGTTACTGAGTTCTTACTTCTCTTAGGGTGTCTGCCAAATGTCATTTTTACTATGTGATAATTTAGCTATACTATAAATGACAGCTTATCTGGATAAATATTTTAGGTCATTTTTGTTTTCCCTTGGAATTTCATAGACTTCCTAGGTGGTACTGAAAACTGTGGAGAAATTTATGATATATATTACTTCCTACTTCTCATCCTTTATGGAAGACAGAAAAAAATTTGATTCTTCCTAAATTGGATGTGAGAGTTGGACTGTGAAGAAAGCTGAGCACCGAAGAATTGATGCTTTTGAACTGTGGTGTTGGAGAAGACTCTTGACAGTCCCTTGGACTGCAAGAAGATCCAACCAGTGCATTCTGAAGGAGATCAGCCCTGGGATTTCTTTGGAAGGAATGATGCTAAAGCTGAAACTCCAGTACTTTGGCCACCTAATGCAAAGAGTTGACCCATTGGAAAAGACTCTGATGCTGGGAGGGATTGTGGGGCAGGAGGAGAAGGGGACGACAGAGGATGAGATGGCTGGATGGCATCACTGACTCGATGGACATGAGTCTGAATGAACTCCGGGAGTTGGTGATGGACAGGGAGGCCTGGTGTGCTTCGATTCATGGGGTCACGAAGAGTTGGACACAACTGAGTGACTGAACTGAACTGAAATGTCTAAGAAAGTCTTTCTTCCTCAGAAGTTTGTAATTTACCTAAGATATTCTAATATGTCTTAATTTGGGAGACAATTTCCTCTTTTCTATATCTTAATATGGAGAAGGCAATGGCACCCCACTCCAGTACTCTTGCCTGGAAAATCCCATGGATGGAGGCGCCTGGTAGGCTGCAGTCCATGGGGTCGCTAGGAGTCAGACATGACTGAGCGACTTCACTTTCACTTTTCACTTTCATGCACTGGAGAAGGAAATGGCAACCCACTCCAGTGTTCTTTCCTGGAGAATCCCAGGGACGGGGGAGCCTGGTGAGCTGTGGACACAGAGTCGGACACGACTGAAGTGACTTAGCAGTAGCATATCTTAATAGTTTGTTTTTTTTTTTTTTTCCCAATTAACTTTAATCTCTCCTTCAAAGACAGCAACTGTCCTTATATTAGCTCATCTTTGGCTTCTAAATTTCTCATCCATAATTTAAAAAATCTTTTTGTTTATTTTTCTCTGATGAATTTATTATTCTAAGTATTCCTCCCAGGGCAGAAATGCAATATTTCACTCTGTCTTTCCTGCCTCTTGTTGTTTCTAATTTATTGTAAATGTTATAAATGTTGATATTTTGAACTTGATTTGTTTTACCAGCTCTGAAATTTTCCATTTCATTTTATTTGATTGTTTAGTGCCTTGTCTTTGACCCACTGTTTTATTGATTTTGTATTTTTTATTAAGTTCTATATAACACAAAACATGCTTGGAAAGTTTTCCTCCTGTCTTTGGACAATATATTTTTGTGAGTGGGTACTTAATCTGCCGTGCACTGCTGCGGTCCATTGTGTAATTGCTGACCATCTTTTAAAAGCTTGTTGGTAATTAACATGCCTCTAATCTAAACACTAATATTGTCTGACATATTGAGGGTACATTGTTTTTGACACTCTCGTATTTTATCCAAACTACAGTTTGAGGAAAAATCTCATTTTCTGTTTGTTTATCTGTAGTCTGAGAGTTTGTAGTGATGAAAAGGGGAAGAGGACACATGAAAATAAAAGCACAGCTTCTAAGGAAACTGTTCTCTGTTTTATCTTTGAGATTCTTCTAAATGTTATACAAAGAGCACAAACCATACAACCAGGGGTATCTTCTGTCATAAAAACTGGCTCATTGGAAAAATCAATTTCCTAGAGACCATTTTCAGTTCTGCTAAGATCCTACTCTCAATATTTCATTTTCACATTCTTAGTCTGCATCTCTCCAAACTGGGATTCTCAGTGAGAAAATCTCAGGGTTTTGTCATCTCACCTTCTGTTCTCATTTGCCCTTCTGGCATGGAGAATGAGATGGCAGTAGAATCAAGAACTATTTTGGTGACAAATTTTCTGCTTTTGTCATAATTTTTCAAAGTTTATAGCACAAGACTTTATCACTTCATATTTATTATATACAAGGGGAACTAAAGTCAGTGATGAAGATTCACTCAATTATCTTTACCCCAAAATTTTTATTAGTCTAATTCTGTTTTTAAGAGCAGAGTTAAAATATTTTCAAAAATCTATCACTTGTTCTAAAATTGTTGAATGCCTCTGTAGCCATAAGCAAAAGGAAGCACTTATGTGTTGATATTAAAATATCCCCAGGTCACAAAGTTATGTGAAAAAGGAAAAATACAAAACAGAGTATATACAATGGGCTTTGTGTGAAAAAAAAGGTGTTATAAGAATGGGGTATATGCTGACATACTAAGATATTCATCTGTATCTCTGGAAAGATACAGTGATGGGTATGGGAGACTTTAGACTATATTATTATATTTTGCCTTTTGAATTTTTAAACATATGAATACTTTAGTTTTTCAAAATTTAAATTAAAAATGCATTATCATTGTATAATATTCTGAAGGCTGTCAAAACTATAGTTGCCTTTCTTCCTCTTCAAATCAAAACTACAATGAGATCTTACCTCACACAGGTCAGAATGGCCCTCATCAAAAAGTCTACAAACAATAAATGCTGGAGAGGGTGTGGATAAAAGGGAACACTCTTGCACTGTTGGTGGGAATGTAAATTGATACAGCCATTATGGAAGACAGTATGGAGATTTCTTTAAAAACTAGGAATAAAACCACCCTATGACCCAGCAATCCCACTCCTAGGTATATACCCTAAGGAAACCAAATTTGAAAGAGACACATGTATCCCATTGTTCATTGCAGCACTATTTACAACAGCTAGAACATGGAAGCAACCTAGAGGTCCACTGACAGATGAATGGGTAAAGAAGTCGTGGTTTATATACACAATGGAATATTACTCAGCCATAAAAAGGAACACATTTGAGTCAGTTTTAATGAGGTGGATGAACCTAGAACCTATTATACAGAGTGAAGTGAGTCAGAAAGAGAAAGATAAATACCACATTCTAACACATATATATATGGAATCTAGAAAAATGGTACTGAAGAATTTACTTACAGGGCAGCAATGGAGAAACAGACATAGAGAATAGACTTATGGACATGGGGAGAGGGGAGGAGAGGGTGAGATGTAGAGAAAGAGTAACATGAAAACTTACATTACCATATATAAAATAGATAGCCAATGGGAATTTCCTGTATGGCTCAGGAAACTCAAAACAGAGGCTCTGTATCAAACTAGAAGGGTGGAATGGGGAGGGAGTCTTAACAGGGAGGGGATATATGTACATCTATGGCTGATTCATGTTGAGGTTTGGCAGAAAACAGCAAAATTCTGTAAAGCAATTATCCTTCAATAAAAAATAAGCTATTAAAAAAAAAAAAAAAACCCAATATGAACATCAGTTACTGCCTATCCTTATTTCCTGGGGAGACTAACAACACTTCTTCCTGAAAGGATACAAAGAGTAGTTTGCCCATGTATTAGTTTCCTAGGACTGCCATAACAAAAACCCATGAACTGGAGGGCTTAAAACAGAAATTTTTTGTGTCAAAGGGCAGGGGTTAAAGCTCAAAATTGAGCTGTTATCAGAACAGCTCAGAACACTGTAAGGGAATCCTTCATTGAGTCTTCCTAGTTTCTGGTGCTTTGCTTTTGTATTGGCATCTCTTGGCTTGCCACTGCACAACTCCAATTCTGACTTTATCATCACATATTGTTCTCCGAGTATGTCTGTCTTCACGGAGCACCTTCTTGAAAAGACACCAGTCTTGTTGGAATAGAAGCCCACCCTTTAAGAACAGACCACATCTTAACTAATTAGATCTGCATTGAACCTATATCCAAATATGATCACATTCTGAGGTGCTGAGAGTTAGAACTTTAACATACTGGGGCATGATACAATTGCAGCTGTAATAGCTAGACTGCAAAATCCTAGAAATATCATGATCCCTCTAACACTTGAGCGGTTCTGCTTTTGGTAGAACAGTGTCATGTATCATATGTATTAGATGTTGAAAAGATTTAAAATAAAACTTATGTAATACTTTAAAGGGATAAAGAAAATAATACATACCACACCCGAGTACATGCCAACCAGAACAAGAAAGAAAAAATTATTGTCACTTTGAAGGTTCTTACACATTCCTTCCTAAATCCATTCATCCTATCTTCCTTGATGAAACAAATATAATGGATCTAAGTCTTACATAACATTTTTTGTTTAATTTTGCACGGTTTTTTGAAGTTTACATCACTTGATTATGCTCTGTGTACCTCCTTGTTTCTTCTGCTTAAGATTATGCTTTTTTGTAAATTCAACTTTACTGGTGGATGTAACTCTAATGCCCTAATTTTTCACTATTCTATATAAGTATTTGACCATGTGAATATAAAAAATCCCATTTATTCATTTCACTGTTGAAAGATTTATGTGCTGATTTCCAAAGTTTTTAATATTACTACTTTAAATATTTTTGTACTTATCTCCAAGCACATGTATTGGAGTTGAATAAATGTCATAGACAGGAGTTGAATCAATGTTAGAAGAATGATTATGCTTAATTTTACTAAGTAATTCCAACTTGCTTTTCAAAGCAGTTATACCAGGGTATAATGATTTTGTTTTTTTCACATCATCACCATCAGTTGGAACTTCTGGCCTTTTAATATGTGCCTCTCAATTAAGTGTTATGTGCCATTTAATTGTGATCTTATTTTATACTTATTAGAAATTTTGGTATCTCTTTCTGTAAAGTTCATACTCAAATATTTTGCCCATTTTTTTATTTTACTGTTGATTTTTGTCCTATTAATTTCTTGACATTTTTTACATGTTCTTGGTTACCAGTCCTTTGTCAGATATGTTTGATACAATATTTTCTTCTAATTCATGAATTGTCTTCCTACTCTTTTTTATGATGCCTTTTAATTAAGATAGGTTCTTATCTTTGATGTCATTAAATTTATCAACATTTTCCTTATGTTATTTCTGCTATGTGTATATATGTATGTTTAAGAAAATTTTACCATGATGTTTTAAAAAAATATTCTGCCATATGGTTTGCAAAAGTCTGTAGCTTACCTTTCATGTCTAGATTCTTAAGACAACTGAAATTGATTTTTGGACATGAAAAGTAGGATTCTAATTTCATTTTTATTCCATCAAGATAATTATGTATCCTAATTTCATTTAATCAAAAATGTTCATCTATGTTTGCATAAATCAGTTACTATTTCTATAGATGCTTTTCTATATTCTTATTTCACTAGTAATTTGCCTGTACCTTCACCATTAAACCACTATATTAATTACTGTAGTAATAAAATAATTCTTGATATACAAAAAGGCAAATCTCCACAACTGTTCTACTTCATGATTAATTGGTTATTCTTTACTCTGTTCAGTCACATTGATTTTCAAATATGTTCATCAAATTATGCTCATGCACATAAACACACACATTATAACATAGAAGCCTGTTAATATTTCAATTAGAATTGTTTAAATCTATTAATATAATACTTTGACTTTTAATCAACTAACATGATATTTATCTCCATCTCTTGGTATTTTTTTAATGTTTTCAAAATTTCATTTTTTATCCATGAAGGGCATGCATAACTTCTTTTAAAATACTCCCAGAGCATTTGTATTCTTTTTACTTTGTATCATAATTACTTGCATTCTCATGTACAGAAATGTGAGTGTTTTATAGATAATGATTATTCAAAAATCTTCCAAAATTCTCTGATTAAACTAATTATATTCCTCTCATCTGTTGATATATCAATTTCTCAGAAGGATGAGTTAAAATTTCCTACAGATAATTTAGGCATTTAAAAATATGTCGTAATAGATCTCCCACCTGGCTAAAAATACAATTTAATTTTTGTGAGATTCACCTATGACTGTATTTCCCACCAGTCAGGAAGCAACAGTTAGAACTGGACATGGAACAACAGACTGGTTCCAAATAGGAAAAGGAGTACGTCAGGGCTGTATATTGTCACCCTGCTTATTTAACTTCTATGCAGAGTACATCTATGCCCTTAATCAGCACCAATGTTCATAACAGAAAAATTTTCTCTGGCTTTTCTTGGGGTAGTTAAACTCTTTTTAATTTGCCTAGAAATAGTTTGCCAGCCCAGAATTATGCTTCTTCCTAGGCTGGAAGACGCACAAGCTGGAATCAAGATTGCCGGGAGAAATATCAATAACCTCAGATATGCAGATGACACCACCCTTATGGCAGAAAGTGAAGAGGAACTAAAAAGACTCTTGATGAAAGTGAAAGAAGAGAGTAAAAAAATTGGCTTAAAGCTCAACATTCAGAAAACGAAGGTCATGGTATCTGGTCCCATCACTTCATGGGAAATAGATGCTGAAACAGTGGAAACAGTGTCAGACTTTATCTTTTTGGGCTCCAAAATCACTGCAGATGGTGACTGCAGCCATGAAATTAAGACGCTTACTTCTTGGAAGGACAGTTATGACCCACCTAGATAGCATATTGAAAAGCAGAGACATCACTTTGCTAACAAAGGTCTGTCTAGTCAAGGCTATGGTTTTTCCTGTGGTCATGTATGGATGTGAGAGTTGGACTATGAAGAAAGCTGAGCGCCGAAGAATTGATGCTTTTGAACTGTGGTTTTGGAGAAGACTCTTGAGAGTCCCTTGGACTGCAAGGAGATCCAACCAGTCCATTCTGAAGGAGATCAGTCCTGGGTGTTCTTTTGAAGGAATGATGCTAAAGCTGAAACTCCAGTACTTTGGCCACCTCATATGAAGAGCTGACTCATTGGAAAAGACTCTGATGCTGGGAGGGATTGGGGGCAGGAGGAAAAGGGGACAACAGAGGATGAGATGGCTGGTTGGCATTACCGACTTGATGGACCTGAGTTTGAGTGAACTCCAGGAGATGGTAATGGACAGGGAGGCCTGGCGTGCTGCAATTCATGGGGTCGCAAAGAGTCAGACACGACGGAACAACTGAACTGAACTGAACTGAATTATGCATTTATAAACAATATGATTTAGTTTTGCCTAATTCATATAACTGTATTACACACTCTATAAAATGTTATATCTAGCTCCTTTCTCTCACCTTTTGTGTTGTTGAGTTTGTTTTTCGTAATTGCTATATGAGCTTCCCTGGTGGCTCAGGTGGTAAAGCGTCTACCTACAATGAGGGAGACCGGATTCAATTCCTGGGTTGGGAAGATCCCCTGAGGAAGGAAACAGCAACCCACTCCAGTATTCCTGCCTGGAAAATCCCATGGATGGAGAAGCCTAGTAGACTACAATCAATGGGGTTGCGAAGAGTCAGATATGACTGAGCGACTTCACTTTCTTCCTTTCTAGTCTGTTGTATGACTAATCTATGACTTAGCCATTTGAGTATAAGAATATCTCTTACTTATAAAACAGAAAAAGAATCACAGATATAGAAAACAAACTTACGGTTACCAGTAGGGGGAGGGGAAGGGAGGGATAAATTGGGAGACTGGGATTGACATAAACATACTACTTTTTAAAAAATAGATAACTAATTAGGATCTACTGTATAGCAGAGAAAACTACTCAGTAATCTATAGTGACCTATAAGGGAAAAGAATCTTTAAAAAGAGGATGTATGTATATGCAAAACTGATTCACTTTGCTGTAGAGCAGAAACTAACACAACACTGTAAATCAACTATATTCCAATAAAAATGTTAAAAAAAGAATATTTTCCAGGTCATCACAACACTGAAAATTCAGTCTCCAATTATGGATTAAAAACCAGTTTATTTTTGCTAGTTCTCAGGATAAGTTTTCTACGCCTTTAATCAGCACCAATGTTCATTACAGCACAATTCTCTCTGGCTTTTCTTGGGGTGGTTAAACTATTTCTTGTTTGCCTTTATACCAACAGTGAAGTCTGTTTCATGATTGCAGCTTTATAGGATGTCTCTTACTTAATGTCCTACCTTGTGTTTTTATTTCCTATCTCCTAAGACCTATAAAACCCAAATTTACTCAGTTTTGCAAATGCCTTCAAGGCAAACCCAGCTTGAGTGTCTAGCCTATATCTTTGAGTATGTACCTTTATTTAGTCTTTGGCCTGACTATTCCTTTATTTCTTATCAATAATCTGATATATGATATTCCTTTATTATATTGCTATATTATATTCTTTAATTCCTTAAGTAATATTCCTTTATTTCTTATTAGTAACCGGAAGCGCGGCAGCTGCGATGGACCACGCAGAAGCGCAGCCAAGAGGAGCCACCCCACACCCAAGGACAGGGGCAGCGACTAAGAGTGCCAGGCTGCCATGGCACAGGAGCTGCTGAGAGGAGCTATCCCACATCCGAGGTCAGAAGCGGCAGCTGAGACAAGCTACCTCATGTCCGAGGTTAGAGGCGGTGGCCAAGAGGAGCTACCCCACACCTGAGGAGCAGCGACTGAGCGGGCGCAGGAGGGCCGAGAAGAGCTACTCCACGTTCAAGGTCAGGAGGGGCAACCTCGTCCAAGGTAAGGAGCAGTGGCTGTGCTTTGCTGGAGCAGCCATGAAGAGATACCCCACGTCCAAGGTAAAAGAAACCCAAGTAAGACTGTAGGTGTTGTGAGAGGGCATCAGAGGGCAGACACACTGAAACCATACTCACAGAAAACTGGCCAGTCTGATCACACGGACCACAGCCTTGTCTAACTCAATGAAACTAAGCCATGCCATGTGGGGACACCCAAGACAGATGGGTCATGGTGGAAAGGTCTGACAGAATGTGGTCCACTGGAGAAGGGAATGGCAAACCACTTCAGTGTTCTTGCCTTAAGAACCCCATGAACAGTATGAAAAGGCAAAATGATAGGATACTGAAAGAGGAACTCCCCAGGTCGGTAACTGCCCAATATGCTACTGGAGATCAGTAGAGAAATAACTCCAGAAAGAATGAAGGGATGAAGCCAAAGCAAAAACAATACCCATTTGTGGATGTGACTGGTAATAGAAGCAAGGTCCAATGATGTAAAGGAACCTTGCATAGGAACCTGGAATATTAGGTCCATGAATCAAGGCAAATTGGAAGTACTCAAAAAAAAGATGGCAAGAGTGAATGTTGACATTCTAGGAATCAGTGAACTAAAATGGACTGGAATGGGTGAATGTAACTCAGACGACCATTATATCTACTACTGTGGGCAGGAATCCCTTAAAAGAAGTGGAGTAGCCATCATGGTCAACAAAAGAGTCTGAAATGCAGTACTTGGATGCAATCTCAAAAACAACAGAATGATCTCTGTTCGTTTCCAAGGCAAACCATTCAATATCACAGTAACCCAAGTCCATGCCCCAACCAGTAATGCTGAAGAAGCTGAAGTTGAATGGTTCTATGA
>NW_011495034.1:9957018-9957748 GCF_000754665.1 Bison bison bison | reverse complement strand
GCTCAAATCATGAACTCCTTATTGCCAAATTCAGACTGAAATTGAAGAAAGTAGGGAAAACCACTAGACCATTCAGGTATGACCTAAATCAAATCCCTTATGATTATACAGTGGAAGTGAGAAATAGATTTAAGGGACTAGATCTGATAGACAGAGTGCTTAATGAACTATGGACAGAATTTCATGACATTGTACAGGAGACAGGGATCAAGACCATCCCCATGGAAAAGAAATGCAAAAAAACAAAATGGCTGTCTGGGGAGGCCTTACAAATAGCTGTGAAAAGAAGAGAAGTGAAAAGCAAAGGAGAAAAGGAAAGATATAAGCATCTGAATGCAGAGTTCCAAAGAATAGCAAGAAGAGATAAGAAAGCCTTCCTCAGTGATCAATGCAAAGAAACAGAGGAAGACAACAGAATGGGAAAGACTAGAGATCTCTTCAAGAAAATTAAAGATACCAAGGGAACATTTCATGTAAAGATGGGCTCGATAAGGACATAAATGGTATGGACCACACAGAAGCAAAAGATATTAAGAGGTGGCAAGAATACACAGAAGAACTGTACAAAAAAGATCTTCATGACCCAGATGATCATGATGGTGTGATCACTGACCTAGAGCCAGATATCCTGGAATGTGAAGTCAAATGGGCCTTAGAAAGCATCACTATGAACAAAGCTAGTGGAGGTGATGGAATTCCAGTTGAGCTATTCCAAATCCTGAAAGATGAT
>NW_011495034.1:9947117-9956852 GCF_000754665.1 Bison bison bison | reverse complement strand
AGAAAGGCAATGCCAAAGAATGCTCAAACTACTGCACAATTGCACTCATCTCACACACTAGTAAAGTAATGCTCAAAATTCTCCAAGCCAGGCTTCAGCAATACGTGAACTGTGAACTTCCAGATGTGCAAGCTGGTTTTAGAAAAGGCAGAGGAACCAGAGATCAAGTTGCCAACATCCGCTGGATCATCGAAAAAGCAAGAGAATTCCAGAAAAACATCTCTTTCTGCTTTATTGACTATGCCAAAGCCTTTGACTGTGTGGATCACAATAAACTGTGGAAAATTCTGAAAGAGATGGGAATACCAGACCACCTGACCTACCTCTTGAGACACCTATATGCAAATCATGAAGCAACAGTTAGAATTGGACATGGAACAACAGACTGGTTCCAAATAGGAAAAGGATTATGTCAAGACCGTATATTAAATATAAATACAAGGCTGTGTATTAAATATAAAAGACAAATAATACTGTCTAAAGCTGTGATTCTCAGTTGTCATTCCAAATTATAACCATATAGGGTTTTAAAAAGATACAAATGGCCAAGTCCCATTAATATCCAGGGAGGCAGGAATGAGAAAAACTGATTAAAGCAGTGGTTCCCAACCATGGCTTAACATGATAATCATTTTTGAAGCTTTTAAGAAACAAATTTCCAGGCTGTATTCCAGGCCAATTAAATTGGAATCTCTGGGGGCCTGATCCATGCATCAGTACTTTTTAAAGCTCCCAGACTTCTCCAATATGCAGCCAGTTGAGAACTAGTGGTCTAAAATATCTGATTGGCTATGTATACTATAATATATAGGAAAAAGACTTAAACATTCTACATAGTAAATAATTATGTTTGCATTCCTTTTAAGTACATATTTCTCAGAATCTTACAAAATGAATCCTACAAAGGAAAGTTTAGTGATGGGTAGAAAATTTTAAATGAATGGTGTATTTAACTTGGAGAAACTTAAGAACATTTTTCTAATTGAGAAAGTAAATTTATTTATTTTACTCAATCAGAAGTGAATCTGTTATTAATTTAACACTACACAAGCATGTCTTCTTGCCCAAGTAAATGAGGAAAATACTGAATGTATTTCATTCATTCATAAAAAAACATTTTTATAATCCTATGTACTAGTCATTGGCTTAAATGCTGGAGACATACTAGTGAGAAAAATCAAACATGCCTACTCACTAGACACATAATCTAATGGGAAAACAATTTTAAAAATCTCACCAGTATCTGTGTAATGACAAGCCATAAAAAGGACTATGAAGGAAAGATTCAGGGTGCTATAAGACATCTAATAGGAAAAAAAAAAAAAAGAAGTGGCACTATGCCAATCTTTACAAAAGTGGCTGTTTCCACTTCCTGTCTATTGGACCTTCTTAGAATTGAGATCGTAATGTCAGGAAGAACAGTCAACACAGGGAGATCCATATGGAGAACAGCTACTGTCCATGGGACACAGTCTTGGTTAGGCGCCAGGCAACAGTCAACCTCTAATTGTCATTCACATGCATGAGCAATCTGGAAAAGTCACGCTGTCCCCTCTTTCTTCCAGTGTGGGGAATCAGGAATGGCTCCTCAGAAAGTTTACTTCTGAAGAGTGAGCCGCAATTATGGCATGTGCAAATGCCTCTGGAAGAAAGATTGCTTATCGTTAGGACCTATCTGCAAGTCATAATATTTTATTTGGGCAACTGGCTGGATTATGTGCAAATCTAATGACCATTACTTAACAAATATTTTGACTTACAAAACAATGGAAAATAAAATATATATTTTGCATAAAACATCACTATCAACAGGACACATACTGGTACTAAAGGGAAATACAGTATATGGTAAAAAAAATGTTGTGACTAGTAACTGACATAAATAGATCAAAATAAATTCTTAAATTCACTCTATAATTTTCATAACTAATCATCTCCACTAGAATATTATATTATTTTGTTAAACTATAAAAGATGCTCTTCTTTAAGGATCCATCAAAATTGTATGAGATCAATAAACTGTTCCTGCTTTTATGTTAGACTTGAAGTAAAATGAAGAGTCTTACCAGTTTCTGTGAAATACTTGAGTTGTATAAGTCCCAACACTCGAATACCCATGCCTACACTTAAATATTCAGTTTCAACTCAATGATTATGAATTATACTCACACTTATCGAAGCACGTCCCTGCATAAATATTTCGAAGTAAAGGGGAGCTGGAAGATGAGCGAAGCACTGTCATTATATTCAGCTCTCTGCCTGCAATTTAGAGACAAATGAATACTGAAGTGTTTTCCTGTCCGTGTATTGCCCTCTTTCCCGGCACTTGTCAAGATATGATTGAAAATAGTGATACAGTATTAAAGCTCAGAGAAAATCCTGACATGTGATGGATTAAAGCACAGAATTAGTCAGACTTTATGATTTTCAAACAGCTTCCGCAACCGTTTCTCTTTGATTCACCAGTGAGCTGAATTCAGCATGAGTTTTTATCCTTTTCTACAGTGCTCAAATCCATTCATGATCTATCAGCTCTTTTCTAGAAAGCCTGTGCCCTCTCTTAAGCCTCACTGAGGTCTCCAACATCAGTAAGAAATTATAATTTCTTGAGTTAAGTACTCAGCTACACAGTAGTTCATGCTGCCCTCCTTTCTTTTAATGTGTCCCACTGGGTATTAATAGTGTTCAGATTTATTTTTCATAATTTAGAACTTGCTGTATGAAATATTAAAATGCTTATTAATGTTTGGAAAAGTGACAGAGGCACTAATATATATTGTAAGCAGCACACTGCTGTTCTTCAGCCTCATACTAATTACCTATACATATAAAAATGCTTAATTATATTTTGTCTTCATTGTTCAGAAGGCAAATAGGAAAAGGGACACAGAAACACATTTAAAGACTCTAAGGACAAGTTTTTATCCGAAACTGTCACCATTGGCTCAAACTGGTCAGGTCATATTTATGAGCACACAGTATGTATAATCATTTAAAAAGATTTCTCATATTCTCCCTGATACATAGAAAATAGTGAATTCCCATACATTACTAAAAATCAAGATAAAAATCATACATTTCCAAACTATGAATCTTTTGTGTTTCTCAGTCACCATTATCATACTAGTTCAAGCACTTTTTTTCTCTCAAGAATGATAATGAATTCAAGCTGTTTCCTTCACCCTTCTGACTGAATCCTATAAGCCACATTTGCCAGATAAGTATCTAAAAGTATCAAAAAATACCCTCTGCCCATGGAGAATGGTTGTACAAATATCATATTCACTTAAGCTGATCTCACTTTTTGAATTAATTAAATTAAATTAATTAATTAAATTTTTGAATTAATCAAGAAGTAAAATTATTTTACAGAATCCTAAATGACAGCATCTGATATCCATATTTCTACAGTTACCAAACAGGAACTTTTGCCTTCTGACACCAGTCATCAATACAGTGGTCAACATCAAGCAAAATTAGGAATAAATTATGCCAATACCAAAGACTTATTTTGATTTGTTAATTTTGATTTTTAACTTTAGCAGCATTAAATTTCTAGAAATATGTTTTATAGGACTTTTGCAAATAAAGATGCTTTTGACCTACTTGCTACTTGATGATCTTTTCTGGAATAGAAGGTAACAGAAATGAGAAATCAAGTACAAGGCAAAATAAATTCCCTGTTACTGGAATTTCTGATATACTGCTGTTGCACCAATTTCACTGACAATGCCATTTTAATGAATTAATCACGGAGAAACAATTCAGCCCTGTACATTAACGTGGTTCAAGACCAAATTTGTGTTTCTCCTTTAGGTGACTTCCTTGTTTCTACCGTGAGAGTGCACCCTGCTTCTCCTATGACTGTGAGTAACACCAGGAAACTGTTTCATTCCTATGAGCCTCCATTTTCCAATCTGATAGAAATAATAAGATAGAAATAATAGCACCTACCTCAAAAGAAACAATTAGACAATTTTCATAAATCACTAATCACAATGTAATCCCTTAAGAAGTATTATCTCTTATTGCCCGGTTAAACATATAAAAAGCCATAATTTCTGAAATGACTACATTTAATATTTTCAGGATCTAAAATCAAAGCTAGAGTTTAGAAAGTTATGTAAATTATGAAGGAAGGAATAGGAAGCAAGACATTGTAAACATTAATCAGATGAGTAGTTTTCACATCTGATAGAGCACAATGCTATCATTCAGACAACTTTCTATGTTTATGCTTCTTTTCATTATAAAATTTATTTATATCTCAGATATTGTTTACTTTTAACTGGAGCACATAGATTAGGGTAAATGTTTTTTAGAAGAAGTATTTTATAAGGAAATTATAATATGCTATTTACCCAGAGAAGGTGGACAAGCTATCTTTGATTGTTTTTACTATGAATACATACATTGTGATCTTGACTGTGGGAGAGTGGAGTTCTGCGTGAAGAGAAGGACATGGGGTATTTCAAACAGGTGGGTGACTAAGTGCAAGTCGACAGCAGGAAATTAATAGGAAATGATTTTCAGTGGAGGGTGTATACTGACTGATGCCTGTGCTTAACCTGCATTAGTTAATGGAATGTCACCAAATGAATTACGGAATAAGAGAAGTATGGGATAGTCAAGAGACTGTAAGAAATTCTTATTTACTCTTTGTGACTGAGTATTAAATTTTTGCTGGTGTGAAATCTACTGTGAATAATACATAAGTTACAAAACTTTGGCCCAGAAGGATTAAAATGCACCAAGCTTTTTTGTCATTTATTTGCTTTCCTTTTTTTCTTAAGTCCTGAGGTTTTCATTGAGAAAAAGTTAAATAAGATCAAGAAATAGGATCTCTCTCCCTTTCCTTCCCTCCCTTCAATCTCTCTCTCTTTCTTCCTAAAAGATTAAAGAAGCACTGTTCCCTATTACAGATGAGTAAATTAAAAACAAGGTGACAGAATTCATAAATTAATACAGAACACATATTAATATGTCCACTTCATATTTGTTAAGATGAGGTTTTAGGTATATAATTGAATACTAAGCTTATCAGAAATATCTGATAACAGGTCTTATGGGCTCCTGTGCAGTATATATGCATTGTGTTTATTTTTATTTTTCCTAATAAAAATATGTGAATTTAAAATACTGAGCCTTCTTAATTTACTTTTTGTTTTATTAAAATCCTCTCTAAATATATTGTGATAAATTTGTTATTACTTTTACTATCTGAGGTGGAATCTTTTAACGCCCAACATTATTTATTGAACTTTGGGAGAATCACAAACCACCTTTAAGAAACTAATGAAAGCTATTTCCAGAAAAGACACATACACTTACATACAACAGAGACACATATAGAGACATACATATTTTGCTATATTATCAAGGGGCTCGTACATATCTTGAAACTCATCCTTTCAAATTAGGGCCACAAATAAAGAAATCCTGATCAAGGCTATTTTAACCTGAGGCCACATAGTATTGATGGTTTTGAGAGTTTCCAGTGCTTTGAATCAAAAGACATAGTGTCCTCTCCAAACTGTACTCCTCATTTAACCTTAGTTGCCTCATTTATAAAATAAAAACAAGTGGTACCAAAGGTCTCTTCCAACATAAAATTATCTGGGTCTAGGCAGATGGGAAAACAGTGGAAACAGTGTCAGACTTTATTTTTTTGAGTTTCAAAATCACCGCAGATGGTGACTGCAGTCATGAAATTTAAAAACCCTTGCTCCTTGGAAGGAAAGTTATGACCAACCTAGATAGCATATTGAAAAGCAGAGACATTACTTTGCCAACAAAGGTCCGTCTAGTCAAGGCTATGGTTTTTCCATCGGTCATGTATGGATGTGAGAGTTGGACTGTGAAGAAAGCTGAGTGCTGAAGAATTGATGCTTTTGCTGTGGTTTTGGAGAAGACTCTTGAGAGTCCCTTGGACTGCAAGGAGACCCAACCAGTCCATCCTAAAGGAGATCAGTCCTGGGTGTTCATTGGAAGGACTGATGCTAAAGCTGAAACTCCAGTACTTTGGCCACCTCATGCGAAGAGTTGACTCATTGGAAAAGACTCTGATGCTGGGAGAGATTGGGGGCAGGAGGAGAAGGGGATGACAGAGGATGAGATGGCTGGATGGCATCACTGACTCAACAGACATGAGTTTGGGTAAACTCCGAGAGTTGGTGATGGACAGGGAGGCCTGGCGTGCTGCGATTCATGGGGTCACAAAGAGTTGGACAGGACTGAGCAACTGAACTGAACTAAACTGAGGCAAAGAATAAGTTCCTTTAAGAAAAATAATACTGTTTGCAAGTTACAAAAAGAAAATCAATTACAAATATGAAGGTTTTTCATTTTCCTATAGCTTTTTAACAAAAGGAATCTTGAATAGAAAATGCATGTTCTATCTGAATTGTGTTGACATACGTGGCTTTATAGATTTTTGTGGTCTTATATACTGGGAAAAGAAAAGGTGAGTCAGTTCACAAGTCATATTTACATATGATGATATGAATTATGTTTTGCATATTTTCTATATCTTTTCCAAGGGTGGTTTAATAATATTAAGTAATTAATTGAAATAGAAATGTACTACTAAATCAAACATTTAGAGAAAAAAATTCAGTTTTACAAATGATACTATCATTTACAATAAGTGACTTAATGTTTAGAAGGAATTGATTGTCACTGACTATTCATACTGAACCAGCTTACACACTGACAAAGGAAAAATATGTACTCTACACCAACAAGGAGAAGGAAATGGCAACCCACTCCAGTATTCTTGCCTGGGAAATCCCATGCACAGAGAAACCTGGCAGCCTACAGTCCATGTGGTTGCAAGAGTCGGACACAACTGAGCGACTAAAGCAAACCAACCATACATCAGCAAATATACTTTTGTTGAGCTGGCTTAACTTTGAAGTTTAAAAAGTAAAGAGGGAACATATTCCTATGTGAAAACATCTTAATACCCATATTTTCCATCAGTAACTTCAAATGCAATTTTTTCAACATTTGGCTTAGAACATAAAGTCAGAAATAGAATCTAAAGCTCTGTCTCCAGAACAGAGAGGGAAACTACAGCAGCAAGGAAAACTAGAGAGGATGTAATAACATTTCTAAAAGTGTCAAGGAAAGGATGTATTCTACTTGCAAAAATGTCAAGGAATTTCCATGAGGTATAGAACATAGGAGGTCATACTGAAGGGAGGATTGACTATAAATTCTCATCCTATAAGAGAATATCTTGCTAAGAATTAGGTGGAGCACACTACCACAGAATCTGGCCTGTAAAACATAAGGAGGCATAACCAGAGTCAAGGGTGAGCAGTGAACTTGTGGGAAAGCTATCAATCCCAAGACTATTGTATAAAATATTTTCAAATCAAGATTCATGATTAAGGGGGTGAACAGAAACTTTTAGAGATGATAGATATATTCAAGGCATAGATTGTGGTGATGGTTTCACAGATATTTAGTTTCAGATTCATCACATTGTATACATTAAATATGTGCACCTTTTTGGATGGCAAATATACTTCAATAAAGTGGTTAAATTAATAAAAGAAAATCCCTAGGATGACTGAGGAGTATGGAGACTATTCTCCGCTAGCCTACAAAAATTATCAAATTCTGTTTTAAGATTAAGCCTCTATGCCCATAATGTAAGCTAACTGGATGAAATGATGTGACTTCACTGTATTGATGAAAGTCATTTGATATGGAACATACAGCACACAATTTGTAGATACAGAATACAGTTTAGTAAACCAACTATAATAATTAACCATGAGTAATATTAAGTTTAATTATCAAAGACAATTTGTACTGGCAAATTACATTTTAAATGGATTTAAGTATACTAAGAGTAAACTTAAATTTTAACAACTTTTAGAATGAAGTGAAACTGTTAGTCACTCAGTCGTGTCTGACTTGCTGACCCCATGGACTTGTAGCTCGGAAAGTTCCTCTGTCCATGGAATTCTCCAGGCAAGAATACTGAAGTGGGTTGCCATTTCCTCCTCCAGGGGATCTTCCTGACCCAGGGATCAAACCCAGGTCCTCTGCATCGCAGGCGGATTCTTTACTGTCTGAACAACATGGGTAGCCCTTAGAATAAACGATTCTCACACAAATGCAAAATTCTAAAGTTCACATAATTGCTTCTAGTATTAAAATATTCCATTAGCAGTTAATTGCTGCTGTATGTGAAAACATGTATTTCTTTGTTTTAAAAATTTTATACACTGCAGCTTCTCACTAATTCAAACTGACTCTTCTCTCAACTGCTTCCCACCTCTGTGATATAATTTTTAATTTGTTGTATAAATATAGTTGATTTTAATATTAATTTAAATAGATGATATTTTATTGCTATGACATTCACCATTTCCAATTAAGAGTGATAGCAGACAAATTAGCAGAGGCTGCAAAACTAAAATAAAAAGATTCTCAGAATCTTTAAATCTACTCAATACCTAGTAAATAATATACATAAATCCTTATTTCTTGAAAGTGAAAGTGAAGTCACTCAGTCGTGTCCGACCTCTTTGCAACCCCATGGACAGTAGCCTACCAGGCTCTGCCGTCCATGGGGTTTTCTAGGCAAGAATACTGGAGTGAGCTGTCATTTCCTACTCCAGGGGATCTTCCTGATCCAGGGATCAAACCCAGGTCTCCTGCATAGATGTGTCCCTTAAAAAAACCATTTTTTAACTTTCTGTCACTGTATTGCACTCATGAGTACATGGGTACTCAAAGATATTTGTTAAGGGTTAGTTTATAAAATGGAAGAGCATGTCTAAGGAAAGAAGTTCAACTCGGCTTCATAGGTATTTCCATCTACTTCTGCACTTTCCCATTTGTTTCATTTAAAGATGATAGATCATCTTCTATCTTCCATATAGTCATGTCATTCTTTTTATCTTTATCAGTTCCTTTTGTAACTTTCAATAATATACTTACAATATGAGCCTAAGATTCTTACTAAAATAAGAATCTTAGGCGCATAGTCTTATCCTCTTCTGTCCTTTTTCCCTTTCCACTTGCCATGTTGTATCATCTATACTCAACAACTTCCACATTGTCAAGACTCATGTTATTTATCATTTATATTCTGCTCTGAAATGGTACATGCATCTGTGCTGTGTCAATACTTTAATTCTAAAAGCTAAAACTCAATAAAATCCTTATATTATTATGACCGTTTAAAAACTTCACTGTAGATCCAAGTAATGGTCTAAGTTTATATCTCCCTTTCTTGTTCCTTCTAGAGCTTCTAATTGCTTATTTATTCTGGCATTGTTGGTTTTATTGCAAAAATCACACAACTAAAATCAGAAAATGTTACAAGAGTAACTTGGTTGTCTTGGGGAACAGAACTGAGATAGTGCTAGGGACTGATGCTTTTCATTTTAAATTCTTATGGTTTCATTAAATATTCACTGTGCAGACTACCTGGATAAAAAGAAAACATTAATGCTTAAAAATGAAATCATACTCAAACCCCACTCAGAATTAAAGAAATTCAATCAAATTATTTTCAATTTATCAATTTTGCAAAAATATGAAAATTTTATGATTCCCAAGGTAAACCAGCATATAGGGAGCTTCTAGGAAACATATTCAAAATATCTTAACAACCAGTATAGTACAAGACACTAACCTCTCAGAACTGATGCCAGCCATAAAATAGTATGTGTTCCTCTGGTGCTTGCCAGCTGAATAGCAGTCAAGGGGGAG
>NW_011495034.1:9943893-9947017 GCF_000754665.1 Bison bison bison | reverse complement strand
AAGGTCTATCTAGTCAAAGCTATGGTTTTTCCAGTAGTCATGTATGGATGTGAGAGTGGAACTATAAAGAAAGCTGACCGCCAAAGAATTGATGCTTTTGAACTGTGGTGTTGAAGAAGACTCTTGAGAGTCCCTTGGACTGCAAGAAGATCCAACCAGCTCATCCTAAAGGAAATCAGTCCTGAAAATTCATTGGAAGGACTGATGCTGAAACTCGAATACTAAGGCTACCTGATGTGAAGAACTGACTCATTGGAAAAGACCCTGATGCTGGGAAAGATTGAAGGCCAGAGGAGAAGGGAATGAAAGAGGATAAAATGGTTGGATGGCATCACCAACTTGATGGACATGAGTTTAAGTAAGCTCCGGGAGTTGGTGATGGACAGGGAAGTCTGGCGTGCTGCAGTCCATGGGGTCACAAAGAGTTGGACACGTCTGAGTGACTGAACTGAACTGAACAGCTGAAAACTTCCCCAATATGGGAAAGAAAACAGTCAACTACGTCCAGGAAGCACAGAGAGTCCCCAGCAGTATAAACCCAAGGAGGAACACACCAAGACACATGGCAATCAGAATGACGAAAATCAAAGACATAAAATGTTGAAAGCAACAAGGGTAAAATGACAAATAATATACAAGAGAACTCCAATCAGCTTATCCCCTGATTTTTCCATAGAAACTCTACAAGCCATAAGGGAATGGCATAGTATTTTTAAAGTGATGAAAGGGAAGAACTATAACCAAGAATACTCTACCCCACAAGACTCTCATTCAAATTTGATGAATAAATCAAAAGCTTTCCAGATAAACATAAGAAGAGTCAGCATCACCAAACCAGCCTTACTACAAATACTAAAGGGATTTCTTTAGACAGGAAACACAAGAGAAGGGAAAGACTTACACAAAATAAACCCCAAACAATTAAGAAAATGGTAAAGGATCATACATAATTACCTTAACTGTAAATGGATTTAATGGACTGACCAAAAGACAAAGACTAGCTGAGTGGATGAGAACATGTGCATGTACGCACTTCCACTTCCCACACCACTCTACTTAACCCTCCAAATTGTAAGTAATTATTTTATATTGTTAGGTTAATCGTGTTTCCATTATGCCTTGCAATTGTAATTATCTTTTATTTTTGTCTGACTATGGATTGTGAAAACTGATAAATATCTTTTACTATTGTGATTATGTAACTATTATTCAATTAATACCAGTGCATCATGATTAGTTAAGAGAAAACAATAGACTTTTATATCACTATATGTGATATATATGTAATATGTATATTACATGTAATATATATTATATGTAATAGAAAAACTTGTAGCCACTTAAAAAAATCCAGATACATACAAAATTATCTTGGAATTTTTTGAAAACTATAAATGCTCATATATTGCTATTCTCCTCCAAAAAAAAAATGTGGTTCCAAATAAAAGCCCATACTATGATAAGTCTGTCCCTCTGAAGTAAACAATGGAAAAGAGGAGAAAGAAAATATATATATTTTTTAAATGTGTATTTAGTGTTTTCACCAAGATTCAAGACAACATAGTATCTGTGAAATTAGCAACAGTTATGGTAAGAGAATAAACTGAGATCAGTAAAGATAGTATGAACATGAAAAACTGAGAGCTAATTTTAAATTTGTATTAGAGCTAATAAGCAGAATATTGAAGGCCTAAGAAAATAAAATTGATCAAGCACAAATACATTCTCAAAACACAAAATAAACAAAATATTAAAAATGAAAAATAGAGAGCAGATCCAATCCACTCATAATAGGAATTGCAAAGGAGAAAGCAGATTACTGAAAGTTGACAAGTCTGGATGTTCAGCCCAAGAGGCTATACCAGGAATCAGAGCTGTGCACAAGAAAAGGTATAGTGTATCTTAAGATTCATTTCAGTAGAACCAAAATCTGCATCTCATATTAAAGTGGTTACAGAAGGTAGAGGAGGATTCAGACTTTCACAACTGAACAGGTATCAGGAAAGAACCAAATCCAAATTAGAGTTGTCAAAAACTGAGATCGCCTTGGGAACTATACAGTGTGTTACTGTAGCTGGGAAGTGTGAATCTTTCAAAAATTGCTGTGGATGAGTATGTGATCAGCTAGACAGCTGAGAGTCCTGAGACAGTTTGATTAGATTAAAAAGAAACACCACTAAAGATTTAAGAGGGAAGAAAAAAAAAGCTTCTGAACTAAACAAAGTTCTGAAAAGTCCCAAACTTCTGAAAGACCAGGCAAAATTGTGGAAATAAAGCAAAACAAAGATGTATTCTACAAACGTTATAAACATTTTAAAATCTCAATGAAATTTGAGAATTGGGGGAGGAGGGATATAAATAATAAAACAGATTAAAAAAGAATCAGCAGTCCACAGGCAGAATTCTTGTACTTCCTCCTCCCCCTCCTCCCTGTCCTCCTTTCTTTCTTTCTTTCATCCTCTGCCTGGCTGCATCTCCCCTCTCTCTCTGCTACATTAGCTCTGTTTAAGGCATTCTGACTGACTAATCTATATTCACTCAGAGTATTATTAACATCTCCCCTACTTAAAGTCAAACCCACTTACTTAGTCAGCTGATTTGATTATTTAATTATATTTGCAAAATCCCTTCACAACAACACATCTTGTTTAGTGCTTGACTGAATAACACAGGACCACAACCAGGCCAAGAAGACAAATCAAAAAAAGTCAACTAGACAGCAATAACAGAAAACACGACTTTCTACCTTTTTACCTGCTGTATAGCACAAGGAACTCTGCTCAATGTTAGGTGGCAGCCTGGATGGGAGGGGAGTTTGGGGGAGAATGGATACATGTATATATATGGCTGAGTTTCTGTGCTGTACACCTGAAATTATCACAACATTGTTAATTGGCTATTGTTGCTAAGTCACGTCTCTGACTGCTACTGCTGCTGCTAAGTCGCTTCAGTCATGTCCGACTCTGTGCGACCCCATAGGCGGCAGCCCACCAGACTCCCCGGTCCCTGGGATTCTCCAGGCAAGAACACTGGAGTGGGTTGCCATTTCCTTCTCCAATGCATGGAAGTGAAAAGTGAAAGTGAAGTCGCTCAGTCGTGTCCAACTCTTAGCAACCCCATGGAC
>NW_011495034.1:9941025-9943793 GCF_000754665.1 Bison bison bison | reverse complement strand
CATCGAGTCGGTGATGCCATCCAGCCATCTCATCCTCTGTTGTCCCCTTCTCCTCCTACCCCCAATCCCTCCCAGCATCAGAGTCTTTTCCAATGAGTCAACTCTTCACATAAGGTTGCCAAAGTACTGGAGTTTCATTAAAAAGAATACATTTGAGTCAGTTCTAATGAGGTAGATGAAACTGGAGCCTATTATACAGAGTGAAGTAAGTCAGAAAGAAAAACATCAATACAGTATATTAATGCATATATATTGAATTTAGAAAGATGGTAATGATGACCCTCTATGCAAGACAGCAAAAGAGACACAGATGTATAGAACAGTCTTTTGGACTCTGTGGGAGAGGGTGAGGGTGGGATCATTTGGGAGAATAGCATTGAAACATGTATATTATCATATGTGAAACAGATCCCCAGTCCAGGTTCAATGCATGAGACAGGGTGCTTGGGGCTGGTGCACTGGGATGACCCTGAGGGATGGGATGGGTGGGGAGGTGGGAGGGGCATTCAGGATGGGGAACTGATGCACACCCGTGGCTGATTCATGTCAATATATGGCAAAAACCACTACAGTATTATAAAGTAATTAGCCTCCAATTAAAATAAATAAATTTTTAAAAATAAAACAATAAAAAGATTCTGTCACAGCCTTTTTCCTAGTTTACACATACCATAAAGACATAGTTATCATTAGCAATAGAGGCACCACAATTTCAGTCTCTGGCAAACATGAGAAACATCAACAAGAAGTACATTAGTTACCTGTATTAATTGCAACCAACTTAAATTTTGGACTGATAATCTCACTCTTTCCTCAAGTAGTTACTTTTCTAAAATATTACAATGCAAGTAACATAATTCTAAATTTTCCAGCCTCTGTGCCTCTATGCCTGTTAAATTTAAAACAAGATTCACATCAATCTGAGTGAAAGCTTTCATAGCAAACTTTGTGCTTGCTTAGTTGCTCAGTTATGTCCTACTCTTTGCAACCTCTGGACTGTATGCAGCCCATCAGACTCCTTAATCCATGGGATTTTTCAGGCAAGAATAGTGGAGTGAGTGGCCATTTCCTTCTCCATGGGATCTTCCCAACCCAGGGCTTGAAACTGTGTCTCCTGAATATCAGACAGATTCTTTACCCACTGAGCCATCAGATAAGCTCCAAATCAAACTTTCCTTTCAGCCAAATTGGAGATTGAGAAAATTTTCAGATCCTTCTCTTTAATTATGCATAAATGAAAACAAGTTACCATAACTACGGAAAATATGTGGATCCACAGACAGAAGAAGCAAGAAGAACCACAATCCTGCAGTGGCAAGAACTAAAATCATATCACAGAAAGTTAACCAAGATGAAAAAGCACAGGGTTTTGTGCCAGTTAAAGGGACAAGATAAAATCGCAGAAAACCAACCAAATGAAGTAGAGTTAGACAACCTTCCAGAAAAAGAATTCAGAATAAGGATAGTGAAAATAATCCAGGGTCTCCAAGGGAAAAAAAAAAAAAAATGGAGGCAAAGATTAAGATGCAAGAAATGTTTACCAAAGACCTAGAAGAACTAAAGAATAAATAAATAGAGACGAGCAATACACCACAAGGAATCAAAAGCAGAATAACTGAGGCAGCAGAATGGATAAGTGACCTGGAGGACAGAATAGTGGAAATCACTGTTGCAGAACAGAAAAGGAAAAAAGAATGAAAAAAATGAAGACAGCCTAAGAGACCTCTGGTACAACATTAATGCACCAATATTTGCATTATAACGGTTTCAAAAGAAGAAGAGAAAGAGAAAGGATGCAAGAAAATACTTGATCCAAGGGAACATTTCATGCAAAGATGGGCACAATAAAGGACAGAAATGGTATGGACCTAACAGAAGCAGAAGATATTAAGAAGAGGTGGCAACAATACACAGAAGAACTAAACAAAAAAGATTTTCATGACTCAGATAACCACGATCATTCACCTAGAACCAGACATCCTGGAATGTGGAGTCAAGAGGGCCTTAGGAAGCATCACTACGAACAAAGTTAGTGGAGGTGATGAAATTCCAATTTAGCTATTTCAAATCCTAAAAAATATGCTGTGAAAGTGTTGCACTCAAAATGCCAGCAAATTTGGAAAATTCAGCAGTGGCCACAGGACTAACTTTCTTTGCCAATCCCAAAGAAAGGCAATACCAAAGAATGTTCAAACTATTGCACAATTACACTCATCTCACACATTAGTAATGATCAAAATTCTCCAAACCAGGCTTCAACAGTACATGAACCATGAAATTCCAGATGTTTAAGCTGGATTTAGAAAAGGCAGAGGAGCCAGAGAATAAATTGCCGACATATGTTGGATCATCAAAACAGCAAGAGTTCAAGAAAAATATATACTTCTGCTTTATTATCTATCCCAAATCCTTTGACTGTGTGGATGACAACAAACTGTGGAAAATTCTTAAAAATATGGCAATACCAGACCACCTGACCTGCCTCCTGAGAAATATGTATACAGGTCAAGAAGCAACAGTTAGAACTAGACATGGAACAACAAACTGATTCCAAACCGGGAAAGCAGTACATCAAGGCTATATATTGTCACCCTGCTTATTTAACTTATATGCCGATTACATCATGAGAAATGCTGGGCTGGATGAAGCACAAGCTGGAAACAAGATTGCCAGGAGAAATATCAATAAACTCAGATATGCAGATGACAACATCCTTATGGCAGAAAGAAGAACTAAAGAGCCTCTTGATGAAAGTAAAAGAAGAGAAT
>NW_011495034.1:9936300-9940925 GCF_000754665.1 Bison bison bison | reverse complement strand
TATCATGCTGCTGCTAAGTCACTTCAGTTGTGTCTGACTCTGTGTGACCCCAGAGACGGCAGCCCACCAGGCTCCCCCGTCCCTGGGGTTCTCCAGGCAAGAACACTGGAGTGGGTTGCCATTTCCTTCTCCAATGCATGAAAGTGAAAAGTGAAAGTGAAGTCGCTCAGTAGGGTCCAACTCTTAGCGACCCCATGAACTGCAGCCTACCAGGCTCCTCCGTCCATGGGATTTTCCAGACAAGAGTACTGGAGTGGGGTGCCATTGCCTTCTCCAAATAATTATCATACCTGAAACTAAATCCTTGATTATACTCCTAAATCTGGTGCATTCTAAGCCCTCCACTTCTAAAGAAATGATGTGAACCTCATCGGGCTTCTCAGTCCAAACACTGTTAGCTTATCCTTTTGTACCTTATTCTCTCAAAATCCATATATAATACACAAGATTTCAAAAAAATTTTCTAAACCAAACTCTTACCAGCATGTATTTCATTCCCCTTTGTATTATTCTCCATCAAATCTAACCAGAAATATGATAATCATCTTCTAATAGCTCTTCTGTTTTCCTCACCCTCTATAAATCAATTTTGAACTTGGTAGTCAGAGCTCAGTATTTAAAACAGATCACAAAATCGAACAAACAACCAAAGAAAGCAAGGTTAAGGAAACAGAAGGTAAGGGAAAAAAAATGAACATGTAAAACAAATAATGAGATTAAATGGATCCAAGGGACAGTAATCAAAATGGTAGACATGTGATAAATACTGAGGATACTATAATAGAACAGGAAAAAAATCCTATATTTCAAAAAAATTTCTGAAATAAAGACTTGGAACTAAACATCAAATACACACACTGTGTACCTGGAAAAACTTACAAACAACAGTCAGTATCAAGATATATTCTAGCAAAATTACAGAATATTAATTTTAAATAGAAAAAAATACTATAGGTTGTTAGCCATTAAGGCCAATTCACACATATGAGAAAGAAAATCAGATGAATATCAGATTTTTTGAAACACAAAACTTTATAATAGAAAAAAATTAGCATATTTAGGATACTCAAGGAACAGAAAGTATGCATCAACATTTTACATCCAGCCAAACTGACATCTTCACACAAACCTCACAAATAATCATTAAATTTAAAAGGTAGGGAATAATGTTCCTGAACTTATCTCTATGAAATCTACCAGAGACTACATTGCCAACAACTAAGAAATGACTAGAAAAATTTTACATGTGACAGAATGCTACCTAATTTTATTTGCCCTAGTAATATAGGTAAGATACTTGCAAAATGAGAAGAAAGAAGGAGAGTATATGGCAAGTTAAATAAGCTCACTGATTGCCGTATAGTTATTAGCAACAGTATGCCTATTTGTTACTTTCAATTGATGCTCTGGCAAAGCATGAGTGAGTGAAAGTCACTCAGTAGTATCCGACTCTTTGCGACCCCGTAGACTATACAGTCCATGGAATTCTCCAGGCTAGAATACTGGAGTGGGTAGCCTTTTCCTTCTCCAGAGGATCTTCCCAACCCAGGGATAAAACCCAGGTCTCCCACATTGCAGGCGAATTCTTTACCAGCTGAGCTATCAGAGCATAGGCAGTGGAAAGAAAAGATTAGTAAGAAATAGAAGAGACTGTTAATAGCCTCAATACTAGTTATATTAAACAACCAAGTGTCTCTAAATGAAGAAGACTGAAGGATGTTATACAAAAATCTTAGTGTAACTTTTTAAAAAAATCTATCAAAATAAAAAGACAAACTTTTCTAAACACCAAAAGATATAACAAGGGAGCGGGGAGGGCAAGTGAAAGCATACACAGGAAAGAAAATAAACTAATAAACTATACACACACAGGCTTCCCTGGTGGCTCAGCTGGTAAAGAATCTACCTGTAATGCAGGAAACCTGGGTTTGATCCCTGGGTTGGGAAGATCCCCTGGAGAAGGGAACAACTACCCATTCAAGTATTCTGGCCTAGAAAACTCCATGGACTGTATAGTCCACGGGGTCATAAAGAATAAGACACGACTGAGCTATTTTCACAGTATACACACACACATATATACATATACACACAAATATGTGCATATGAATAAATACTGATCAGTAAAATATACATAATTGGACACAAAACACCTACTAAAAGAAAAAGTAAATTTTCCCATAGGCTAACAAAACAAACCCTTGGACTGCAAGGAGATCCAACCAGTCCATCCTAAAGGATATCAGTCCTGGGCGTTCTTTGGAGGGAATGATGCTAAAGCTGAAACTCCAGTACTTTGGCCACCTCATGGGAAGAGTTGACTCATTGGAAAAGACCCTGATGCTGGGAGGGATTGGGGGCAGGAGGAGAAGGGGACGACAGAGGATGAGATGGCTGGATGGCATCACCAACTCGATGGACATGAGTTTGGGTAAACTCCAGGAGTTGGTGATGGACAGGGAGGCCTGGCGTGCTGCGAGTCACAGGGCCACAGAGAGTCAGACATGACTGAGCAACTGAACTGAACTGAACAAAACAAAGTCCAATTCTATTATCTCTGGGTCAAAAAGATCCCCTAGAGAAGGGCATGACAACCCACTCCAGTGTACTTACCTGGAGAATCCTGTGTACAGAGGTCACAGCTCACAGCCCTGCTATCCACGAAATAAAATTTAGAATCCCAAATTAAACACTAAAAATGGCACACACACAAAAAGCCAAACTTATAAAACTAAGAGTACAATTCACCATGAAAATATAATTACTACTACAAGAGCAACAATTTTCATAGGGAAGAAACTGTAGGCAAGGGAAAAGTGAAAAATGCTTAAAAATTAATACCAGATACAGAACACTTCTGTCAGAGAATAGAAAAAGTTATAAAAGAACTTCACCACTCCTCAAGAGAGTGGGAAAGAAAAGTGGAGAACATAAATACCAGAGTTGTGAACTGGATAAATTCATTAATACCCAAGTCATTCCTGAGCACAAAAAAGAAGGAAAAACTTGAAAATTATTTTTATAAGACAAATATAACATTAACACAAAAACATGATAATATCAGACCAAAAAAAGGATCTTACTATAAATATTCTTCATGGATATTAAGGCAGAAATCTAAAATATCAGAAAAGTAAATGCAATAGCCTGTTAAAAATCAATATATATTAGTTTTGCCAAATATCGAATTGAATCCGCCACAGGTATACATGTGTTCCCCATCTTGAACCCTCCTCCAGTTTAAAAATAAAATAAAAAACTTTTAAAATTAAAAAAAAAGAAAAAAAATCAATATATATAGGCCATAGTGATTTATTCCAGGAATGAGAGTGGACCAACATTAAGAAAGCCATCAATTTAATCCATCACTGAAATAAACCTAAGATGAAAAGTCATATGAATATATCTGCAGATCTTGTAAGACACTTGACAACATTAAAAATCCTTTCGTGTTAAAAGCATTCGATAACATAGAAAGTACACTTAACATGTACTCACACCCAAACACACATAAGGCATTATTGTGCAGTATATGAGAAAATAGGCATTTCTGCAATGATAGCAGCAAAATAAATAAAGGATCTCTACTTTCTCCACTATATTTGAGCACTGAGTGGGAATAGCTGACAAGAGCAAGCAACTGGATAGAAGTATTTTAAAGGATGAGGTAAACCTATCTTTGTGTATGGGGAAGTAGTTGAATAGCTAGAAATCATCCACTAAAAATATTAACAGAAAAATTCTTACAAAATGTAAGGGAACTGAGTAAAGAACAAGGACCTAAATCTAACACAGATAGAGAGCCTTCTCATGTAAAACTTTGAACTGATTAGAAAATACAGTGGAAGGAGAAACTCCATACATATGTGCTATGCTAATTCGCTTCAGTTGTGTCTGACTCTGCAACTCCATGGACTTGTAGCCCTCCAGGCTCCTCTGTCCATGGGATTCTCCAGGCAAGAATACTGGAGTGGATTGCCATGCCCTCCTCCAGGGGGTCTTCCCCACCCAGGGATTGAACCTGTATCTCTTATGTCTCCTGAATTGGCAGGCAGGTTCTTTACCACTAGCACCACTTGGGAAGCCCTCCATGTATCATAGTAAACAACAGTAAAGGTTCAGAAACTGAGTACTGAAATAAAAAACATACACAAAGAGACTTTAATGAGTAGAAACACTCCACCATGGCATAAAGAATATTTAACATCACATACATTTCAATTCTAAATTTAAAAGTTTAATTTCAATAAAATTACCATCAGTGCATTTTTCCCTGGAGCTTACCAAGTACGTTATAAACCTCATAAGGAAGAATGCATAAGAAATTAGAGCCACAACAACCCTGAAAACAAGAGTTTATACATATAGACAACCAGAAACACAAAAAGCCAGTTAAAAAAAGTACATGAGTATACTTAGATTAAACTTAAAAATAGAGCTAATATGCTGCTGCTGCTAAGTCACTTCAGTCGTGTCCGATTCTGTGCGACCCCATAGACGGCAACCCATTAGGCTCCTCTGTCCCTGGGATTCTCCAGGCAAGAATACTGGAGCGAGTTGCCATTTCCTTCTCCAATCCATGAAAGTGGAAAGTGAAAGTGAAGTCGCTCAGTCGTGTCTGACTC
>NW_011495034.1:9935353-9936200 GCF_000754665.1 Bison bison bison | reverse complement strand
CTCAGTCGTGTCCAACTCTTAGCAACCCCATGGACTGCAGCCTACCAGGTTCCTCCATCCATGGGATTTCCTAGGCAGGAGTACTGGAGTGGGTTGCCATTTCCTTCTTCATAATTGGCTATACTCTAATATAAAATTAAAAATTTAAAAAGAAAAAAAGACTTTCCACCTTTTTCCTTTTAGCCCTCAACCTCCTTTTCCAACTAAAGGAGAAATCAGAATCAGTGGCTAGTGAGCTGAGGTAAGCAGAACTGAGGACCCACAAGACAAGGTTTTGAGAAGCTGACTGACTACATGTCAAACAACACATCACCTTTGAACCTCAAGCAGTACAAATTTGTTGGAAGTTCCTGGTTTTTATTATTACACTAGACAGGTCACATTAACTACTAAAATTAGACCACTTTTGTGACTGAAAGTCATCATAAAATCTATAAATGGGAGTAATTTGAAAACGCTAGGACCCTACCAAAGATTTTATCTGTGATTAATAAAAAACTAGGCCATTAAACAGAGTTACAAAGAAAAAGTAAAGAAGGAATGGAATTGTTTCTTCTTGAACACCTTGAGATTTCTTTTGTTAAATTATAATAATCTATTTCTATGCTAAATCTTCTATGCTAGATCCCTTCATCTACTTCAGAGTAATATATCCAACTTCTTCAATATTTATAATTAGAGGTCCAATAATTATCATGCTGCTGCTAAGTCACTTCAGTTGTGTCTGACTCTGTGTGACCCCAGAGATGGCAGCCCACCAGGCTCCCCCATCCCTGGGGTTCTCCAGGCAAGAACACTGGAGTGGCTTGCCATTTCCTTCTCCAATGCATGAAAGTGAAAAGTGAAA
>NW_011495034.1:9931923-9935253 GCF_000754665.1 Bison bison bison | reverse complement strand
CTGACTCTGCAACTCCATGGACTTGTAGCCCTCCAGCCTCTGTCCCTGGGATTCTCCAGGCAAGAATACTGGAGGGGGTTGCCATTTCCTTCTCCAATCCATGAAAGTGGAAAGTGAAAGTGAAGTCGCTCAGTCGTGTCTGACTCTTTGCGACCCCATGGACTGCAGCCTACCAGGCTCCTCCGTCCATGGATTTTCCAGGCAAGAGTACCGGAGTGGGGTGCCATTATTTGCTAATATGAGTCAAAAGAGTGGTTTCCTTTAACTGGGAGAAGGCAAAGAGGAATCCACCATGGAAATGAAAATTTTAAAAAATTTGTTGGAAGAGGAAAACATATCATATAGTAACACACATATATGGAATCTGGAAAAATGGTACTAATAAACCTACTTATAGGTCAGGAATAGAGACGCAGATGTAGAGAACATACTTGTGGACATAGGACTGGAAAGAGAAGGCAGGACAAATTGAGAGAGTAGCACTGACATATATATACTTGTATGTTAAACAGCTAGTGGGAAACTGCTCTGGGATGACCTAAAGGAATGGGATGAAGGAGGTGGGAGGAAGGAGCCAGAGGGAAGAGATATATGTATGCTACTGCTGCTGCTAAGTCGCTTCAGTCGTGTCCGACTCTGTGCGACCCCATAGACGGCAGCCCACCAGGCTTCCCCGTCCCTGGGATTCTCCAGGCAAGAACACTGGAGTGGCTTGCCATTTCCTTCTCCAATGCATGAAAGTGAAAAGTGAAAGTGAAGTCGCTCAGTCGTGTCCGACTCTAGCGACCCCATGAACTGCAGCCTACCAGGCTCCTCCGTCCATGGGATTTTCTAGGCAAAAGCACTGGAGTGGGGTGCCATTGCCGAGATATATGTATACATATAGCTAATTTCACATTTTTTTTATGACAGAAATTAACACAATAATGTAAAGCATTTATACTCCAGTTAAATAAATAAGTAAAAACTTCCAAAAACATTTATGTACTGGGTTTTGTATAGACACAAGTTTTCACCTTAATAGGATAAATACCTAAGAGAGTGACTGCTGGATTATACAGTAAACCTATGTTGATCTTTATAAGAAATTTCCAAATAGTCTTCCAAAATGGCTGTACTATTTTGCATTCCTAATAGAGATGAATGAGGGTTTCTTTTAGGTTCCATCCTCACCAGCATCTGATGTGCTCAGTTTTGGGATTTAAGCCAGTCTAGTAGGGACATCATATCATCACATTACTATCTTAATCCACAATTTCCTAGTGACAAGATAGTTAATATCTTTTCATATACTTATTTCCCTTACGCATATCTTCCTTTAGGATATATATGTTCAAAGATTTGGCCTATTTTTTATTCAGGTTGTTTTCTTACTTTTTAGTTGCAAAAGCTCTTTGTATATTTTTGGATATAAATCCCTTAACAGATAGGCGTCTTTCAAATAGTTGAACCCAGTCTGTGGCCTATTGTTTCATTATCATAACAATGCCTTTTCAAAGGAAGAAGTTTGTAATTTTAATAAAATCCAACTTAATTTCTCTTTCATAGATTGTGCTTTTAGTGTTATATCCACAAACTCATTGCTAAACTCAAGGTTATTTACATTTGGGTCTCTTTATCTTCTATCTATCTACAGTTTTACATTTTAACTTCAGTTCAGTTCAGTTGCTCAGTTGTGTTCAACTCTTTATGACCCCATGGACTGCAGCATGCCAGGCTTTCCTGTCCATCACCAACTCCTGGAGCTTGCTCAAACTCATGACCATCAAGTCGGTGATGCCATCCAACCATCTCATCCTCTGTCGTCCCCTTCTCCTTCTGCCTTCAATCTTTCCCAGCATCAGAGTCTTTTCCAATGAGTCAGTTCTTCACATCAGGTGGCTAAAGTATTGAAGTTTCAGCTTCAATATCAGTCCTTCCAATGAATATTCAAGTCTGATTTCCTTTAGAATGGACCTAAATGGTTGGACCTCCCTGAAGTTCAAGGGATTCTCAAGAGTCTTTGCCAACACCACAGTTCAAAAGCATCAATTCTTCAGTGCTCAGCTTTCTGTACAGTCCAACTCTCACATCCATACCTGACTACTGGAAAAACCATAGCTTTGACTGGATAGACCTTTGTTGGCAAAGTGGTGTCTCTGCTTTTTAATATGCTGTCTAGGTTGGTCATAGCTTTTCTTCCAAGGAGCAAGTGTCTTTTAATTTAACTTCAGTTTCAAGTTAGTTTTTGTGAAATGTTAAAGTCTATATCAACATTAACTGTTCCATATATGAATACTCGGTTGTTCTAGTACCACTTATTGAAAAACATTTCCTTTATTGAGTTATCTTTTCTACTCTGTAGAAGATCATTTGACTATATCTGAATAAATCTATTTCTGGGCTTTGTTTTGTTCCACTGATATGTTTGTCTGTTATTCGACTAATACCACACTATCATCAGTTCAGTTCAGTTCAGTCGCTCAGTCGTGTCTGACTCTTTGCGACCCCGTGAATCGCAGCACGCCAGGCCTCCCTGTCCATCACCATCTCCTGGAGTTCACTCAAACTCACGTCCATCGAGTCGGTGATGCCATCCAGCCATCTCATCCTCTGTCATCCCCTAAACTGTAAAGGTAGTGTCAATCTTCCACTTTTGTTCTCCTTCAGTGTTATGTTGCCTATTTTGGGTCATTTTGCCTGTCCATAGAAACTTGAGAATAAGCTTGTATATATCCACTAAATAACTGCTATGACTTGGATTAGAACTGTATTGAATCTACAGATCAAGTTGGGAACTTGAACAGGAAATAGTTCTCTGTGTAGAGATTCTTTGATTTCTTTCACCAGAGTTTTACAATTTTCCTAGTGAGATACTGAACACATTTTGTTAGATCCAGACCTAAATTTTTCATTTTTCATATTGTAAATGATATTATGTTCTTAATTTCAAATTCCAATTTTCATTGCTCATATATAGAAAGCAATTGACTTTGGTATATTAATCTTACATCCTTCAGCTTCCTCCTTGGGAGAAAAGTTATGACCAACCACCTAGATAGCATATTAAAAAGCAGAGACATTACTTTGCCAATACAGGTCTGTCTAGTCAAGGCTATGGATTTTCCAGTAGTCCTGTATGGATGTGAGAGTTGGACTATAAAGAAAACTGAGCACCGAAAAATTGATGCTTTTGAACTGTGGTGCTGGAGAAGACTCTTAAGAGTCCCTTGGACTGCAAGGAGACCCAACCATTCCATCCTAAAGGAAATTAGTCTTGATTATTCTTTGGAAGGACTGATGCTGAAGCTGAAGCTCTAATACTTTGGCCACGTGATGCAAAGAACTGAC
>NW_011495034.1:9931170-9931823 GCF_000754665.1 Bison bison bison | reverse complement strand
GAAGTAAGACCAGAAGGAAAAACACCAATACAGTATACTAACGCATATATATGGAATTTAGAAAGATGGTAACAATAACCCTGCGTACGAGACAGCAAAAGAGACACTGATATATAGAACAGTCTTATGGACTCTGTGGGAGAGGGAGAGGGTGGGAAGATTTGGGAGAATGGCATTGAAACATGTATAATATCATGTATGAAACGAGTTGCCAGTCCAGGTTCGATGCACGATACTGGATGCTTGGGGCTAGTGCACTGGGACGACCCAGAGGGATGGTATGGGGAGGGAGGAGGGAGGAGGGTTCAGGATGGGGAACACATGTATACCTGTGGCGGATTCATTTTGATATTTGGCAAAACTAATACAATTTTGTAAAGTTTAAAAATAAAATAAAATTTAAAAAAAAAGAAGAAGAAATTTAAAAGAAAAGGAAAAAAAAAGTTAAAAAAAATAAATAAAATAAAAAGATTCTAAGAAAGCTGTAGTACATATACACAATGAAATATGCAGTTCAGTTTCTCAGTCATGTCTGACTCTTTGCAACCCGATGAATCACAGCATGCCAGGCCTCCCTGTCCATTACCAACTCCCAGAGTTCACTCAAACTCACGTCCATCGAGTCGGTGATGCCATCCAGCCATCTCATCCTC
>NW_011495034.1:9922793-9931070 GCF_000754665.1 Bison bison bison | reverse complement strand
ATATGTATATGTATATATACATATTAGTGTATATATTCGTGCTATTCAAAGAAATAGAACAAATAGGATAATTAGTTATATCCTATTTGTTCTATTTTTTTGAATAGCACTAATCTAGAAGGTTAATTGTTGATTCAGTATTCTCAATCAACATGTATTTTGATTATCTTTCCTGTTTGTGAAGTGATAGTTTGTATCATCCAAGGAACTGGTCCATTTCATCGAAGTTATCAATTTGAGGGTATCAGTTCAGTTCAGTTCAGTCGCTCAGTCATGTCTGACTCTTTGCAACCCCATGAATCACAGCACGCCAGGCCTACCATACAATATTTCATTATTATTCTTTTAATGACCATCAGATCAGTAATGATAATCCCTTTCATTTCTGATATTATTAATCTGTAACTTTCTCTTTTTTCTTAGTCAGCCTGGCTAGAGTTTTATCATTTTATTGATTTTTTAAAAGAACTAAGCCTTTGCATTCTAGACACATTAATTTCCCTATATTTGTTAACATTTTTCACAAGTAACTTTTGGGTTGTGTTATCCTTTGTCATTCTTATTTTTATTTAATGTGCATGTAGTTAAACATAAATCTTTTATGACTTCTGGGTTTCTTAAATAGTTTAATAGTCTCTCTTACTCTATCTCACCTCCCCAAGGTTATTCAAATATTTTTCAAGCTTTTTATAGCTTTTTGGTTTATATTTGACATTTACATTTATAGCCAGTCTTGCAGTTCCCCAAATGATTCCAAGATGCAATCTCTACTTTTTTGGACTCTATCCTTTTACTTTACTCTTTTAAAGTCTGTATCAGTGATTTCAAGGTGATTTTTCCGTCCTGGTCTTTGTGATGAAGCAGTTACATCTCTTTCACTTAAAAACGAGGCAAACAATGAACCTCTGATGGTTAGAGGTTGAGATATATAAAATTTTATTTATAGTGGTTTTGATATGCATACCACTCACAATAATACTGTTTAGTGGAAATATAATATTTACCTCTCCAGTGTCAAATTCTCCTTTCTTCCAGCAATAATACTGTAATTTTCTATTAAAGAATTTACTCCAATACAGCCAAGGTGGTTTAACTAAAGTTGACTTTACCCTGGGATCCCTAATTAGTTCTAAGTTAGTTAGTCCATCTCATCCTTTGGCTAAGGTGAGCAGGTCAGGGAAGGACATAGAGTAAATGAATTTTTTTCTGACTTCTGATAAGAGATTTACTTTTTTCCACTGACTTTCTGATGTGAAGTATAAGGCTTAGGTATTTTACTATAGTCATCCTATTATCAGATGAGGATGATGGCAACACACAGAAGAAGATCTGAAAGATAAGTCCTACTGACATCATTAGGGGAGCAGCAAGGGAGGAGGAGCCTAGTCCCTTGGCATTTTCATGAAGCAGAGACCCATATAACTAGGTATTTTTGTGAAAAAGAAAATAAAATTCACCTTGTACAAGATACCCTTATATTAGGCCTCAGGTACATGCAACCAAATCTAATGCATATTTTAAAATATAAGCATTATAAAAGCAATTAAAATGTGTTTAATTAACATTGAGATTGTACCCATTCTTTAACCTCAGCAGTGGACCCAGAAAATCTAGTAAGAGAGAGATAGGTTATAACTTAGTAAGGTCATACAATGTTTTCTTTCCTTTAGACTCAGGAAACTACCTAGTATTCCATATTTAAATAAACAAGGCATGTGGCGGATTTTGACAGAATACTCCAAAGAGCTATTGTGCTGTTATTGTTGTTATTATTTTTAATGAATAGCAAAACTTTATGTAGAGCATAACCAAATTTGATGACTATTAATAACATTCTCCCTGTATAATTAGCATAATAATGCTCTACCCTACAAAAATTGTATTAAAGTCACTAATTACTCGTGAAAACTACTTTTCATTAGAGGTTTTAAAACTCATTGGTACTTTAATAAAATTCATTGAGCCTAGCCTTATATTGAAAAAGTTGTTACTGTGGTGCAAATGTTCAGTTTTTTTCTTTTTTCTTTTTGCCTGATATTAGGATAAATATGGATCATGTGTTAGGAATTCAACACTTTGGATATGCTGGATAATAAAATGAAGATTCACACTCAGTTCATAACAAAGTGGTCCTGGTAGAGGGACACTGACAGAGGGGTCCAAGGCAAAGGTCTGAACTTGTAATTTGTGTGTATAACTCCGTGTAGGTCTTTGTTCCTGCGTGGTAGTACAGTCTGCATCCTTGTTTCCCTCTCATCTACATTCTCCCGTCCCACAGACTCACATGATCATTTCTGTAGAAAACATCTCCAATTCCCAGCACTCCAGAGCAGGGTCTCTTACTTAGAATTCATAGAATATACTGTCTGTCTATATCACTCTTTTCATACACATGTGAAACCAGGAGTTAAGTTTAATATACAATTGTATCAAAGAATTAAACTTTTATGGATTTGTGTCATTTTGCCAATAAATTTTCGAGAAGGTAATGGCACCCCACTCCAGCACTCTTGCCCGGAAAATCCCATGGATAGAGGAGCCTGGTAGGCTGCAGTCCATGGGGTCACTAAGAGTCGAACAGGACTAAGCAACTTCCCTTTCACTTTTCACTTTCATGCATTGGAGAAGGAAATGGCAACCCACTCCAGTGTTCTTGCCTGGAGAATCCCAGGGATGGGAGAGCCTGGTGGGCTTCCATCTATGGGGTCGCACAGAGTCGGACATGACTGAAGCTACTTAGCAGCAGCAGCCAATAAGTTTTAAGCATTAAGCATAATATGCATAGTTATTGAATATTAAATACATTTAAAAATATGTCTTCATTTCTTTGATATTACTGTATATTTCTGTACACAAAATACTCTATAAATGTTTTATTGAAATTAGTCTGTAGTCATTTCTAGCCTCTTCACTCCATCATATTTAACAGATTACTGACAATGTAAGACTGAAGCTGCACATTTATGATTTAAACCACTTCAAAACTGTTCTCAATGTTTTTTTGAAACAAGCAAATATGAACAGCTTCTTTATACTTCTGTGTATGTATATACATAAAGATCTTTTGAGCTAGGTTGACCAATTTCAATGGAAATGTAAGGGAAGAATTAAGGTAATTATTTAGTCTTGACTAGAATTTTAAAATAAGAGTTGAAGGATGAAATTCCAATATAGGGTAAGCACATTCTACTCTGTCTTTCCTATTGAATGCAGCTATAAAATCTGGACCAGAACAGCTATCTGATGTCTCTAGAATGTAAATAGTAACAAATGGGTAAGGAAAGAAGACCAGAATCAGTGATAAGCTTCCCATTTATTTTTCCCTAGAATCTCATCTCAATGATGTTCAAAACCAAAAGGAGTATTAGGGTGCAGATAGAAAGATCTCAGGAAGGAGGACTTTAGTCCTGATTTAAGAAGTGATAAAGAGAACCCCTAAAGCACGGAGTGTGGAAATACCTTCTCATCTTTGTCTGTAGCCTCTCAAACCTTAGCACACAGGCAATCCTATGGTGAGTTAGCAGTAGCATTGGGAACTGGACGTTGCAGGAACCAAAATTCTGAAGAGGAAACCCATCTTTCTGATTGGTAGAACTGTAATTTCATGAAGGTTGGTCACATGACCCATTGTTTTTGTCTCTTATCTTTCCAGATGTGAGTGCAGTCCTGGAAGCAAGTAGCAAACCATGGCCATGAAAACACTACTTCACTGTCTAAAAGACTGAAAAGGAAGCCTCAGAAAACTGCTATACTGGAGGGACTGCAGAGAGATAAAGATAGAGAAACTCAGGAAAACAAGTCCTTAAAGCTGTTTATGACTCCATGGGCTCAACTTCAAGGTGAATAATGTAGATCCGATCCAGCCTTTCAAAGAGTTTGAGAAGGGAACTTACAGATTGACACCCTAGACTCTAACCATGGTGTGGTGCACACATTTAAATTTGAATAGCACTGAATAGGCTTTTAGAACTGACCTGACAAACTATAGCACTTAGGTATGTTGGAATTTGTGCTCTGAACCTAACTACATTGATTGTCTGCTAAAACAAAATTATTAACATGTCATATAGACTTTACAATAGGATTCAGAACTTTGTAACATAATATTTAAAATGCCCAGATAGCAATCCATAATTACTAAGCATATGAAGAAAAACAATACAAAAAGCTCATAGAAAAAGACAATCAACTGATGGCAATGCAGAAGCAAGATATTGGATGTACTTGACAAAGACCTAAAAGTATCTATTACAAAGTGTTTCAATAGGCAACTATGAACATTCTTGAAATGAGTGGGAAAATATAAATACCAAAGAAATAGATTAAAAGAAGAAAGAGAAATTTTGTAACTGAACTATATATTTATATATAATAGAAATTAAAAGCTCAATGGATAGGCTTAAAATTTAAATATAGATTACAGAAGAGTCAGTGAACCTAAAGAAAGATCCATGGAAACTGTCAAATCTGAAGAAAATACATTAAAAATAAATAAATATAGCCCCAAGGGCCTTGGGGCAACAACAAAAGGTCTAATATTTATGTTTTCAGAGTCCTAGAAGGAGAGAAGAAAGAATGTGGTGCTGAAAAATATTTTGAGTAATGACTAAAAATGTCCCAGATTAGGTGAAAGACAAGAGCTTACATATTCAAGAATCTAATCAAAGCTCAAATGGGATTAATTCAAAGAAATCCATGCATAAACACATAATAACCAAAAAAATCCATGCATAAACACAATAAACAAAAAATCTCTATAGCAGCCAAAGGAAATGGAACACGTACTACAGGGAAATAATTCAAATGACTGCATGTTTCTCGTTAGAAAACATGAACCAGAAAGAAGAAGGTACATGAAGGAAAAGAATTGTCAACCCATTTAATCTGTAAGCAGCCAAATATCCTTCAGGAATGAAGTTGAAAGAAAAGTCATTCTCAGATGACATAAAGTTATAAGAATCTATAACCAATGTACCTATTCTAGAATTACTGATAAATAAATTATTTTAGCTAAGAGAAATATTGCCAGAAGTAAACTTGGAAAAATCAAGAATAAAGATAAGCAACAGAAATAGTAAATATCTGTAAAAATAATTTTAAGTGAGTAAATAAAATAGATCATTCCTCACCTATTAGGCTCTTTAAAATATGTTTGACAGTTGAAAACAAATATAATAATATCTGATGAGATTTTCCATGTATGTATATGTAATATATGAGATGACTAAAGCACAAAGGAGAGATATAGTTTAAAAAAAAAAAAAAACCTACACAGTAGTAAAATCGTCATTCCACTTTCAGTGGTAGATAATTTATTCTGAGTAAGTCAAATGTTAAGTATGTATATTATAATCCCTACAGCAACCATTTAAGAAAATACAAGGATACACAGTCAAAAATACAATGAAAAAATTAAAATTCAACACTAAAAAATGTTCAAATAAACTGCAGAAAGTGGAATTTTTTTTAAAAAGGAAAACAAGGAAAAATACAGAAAAAAAATGACAGAACTAAAACCAAACATATTAAAGTTACATTAAATTGAAATGTCCAACAATACCAATTAGATAGATATTGCCCAAGTGTATGTGTTTTTATTCAACTTGTTAATATTTATATGTATACGTACATATCCTGGAGAAGGAAATGGCAACCCACTCCAGTATTCTTGCCTGGAAAGTTCCATGGGCAGAAGAGTCTGGTAGGCTACAGTCCATGGGGTCACAAAGAGTCAGATACAACTGAACACACACACATATATATAAATCAAGAGAGAAAAATACTTCAGTGATCATATAATGATTCTTATGCTTTAATGATATTATATTTGTAATCTCTGAGATGGCTGGATGGCATCACCGACTAGACGGACATGAGTTCGAGTGAACTCCAGGAGTTGGTGATGGACAGGGAGGCCTGGCTTGCTGTAATTCATGGGGTCGTAAAGAGTCGGACACAACTGGGCAACTGAACTGAACTGAATCTCTACTTCTCTGATAAATAAGATCATGTACTTTGTTTCTATGAATCTAGAATATAATATTTTGGGGCTTGCTGGATACCATAGCATATGACGCCTGACTGATGGCTATCAGCTCACATACTGCATGCCATTTAAACACTCTGTGACAGGGAAGAAATTTCAGTTTGGGGATTTTTGCTGGGGCTTCTGTGGCTTTTGAATTATGAGGTACAAACTAACCACGTGTCTTTTTCTATAAAGCTGAGTTGTACGTAGCAACAAGAACATAAATGTAATACACTCTGACACAAGGGGTGGAGGTGGGGATAGACTCATTTCCCATTTTCCTTCTTCATTATGCACAGGAGCATTAACTGTTGTCCTGGATAAGTTCCAACTCTGGTAATTACTTTCTCCCCAAAATTCCCACAGTAGTTTTAATTGAACGATTTGCTTTTTCCTTCTCATCTTAAATCCTGTGCCTGTACCTATCTCCAACACCTGCAGAAATACGTCTGCTCTGAGGTAAAATTCAAGAGACTCTAGATGTAGCCATTTTCATAGAAAAAGCATTTTATTGTCTTTCTGGATGAAAAAAAGCTGAGAAAATTTAAAGAAAAAAGCTCCTCTTCTTCAGTGTAAAGGCAAATGATTAAAGAGATCAGTTATGAATATTTTATATCCTTTAGTCTTCCTAATACACTAAAAATAGCAAAGCAGTAGACTTGTTAACATCTGATACTTTTCTAATACCTGAGAAAAAATATTAGATCTCCATTTCTCATTCTCAGTGTCAAAGACTTATCCCCACTAGTAGAAACACTGACCAGCCACCCACTTACGAATTTTCAGAAATGATTTTTCAGAAAGCTACTTTTTTCTGAGCATCAGAAAAAGTAACTGAAGTCTAAATGTCAATGCTGAGTATAACGTACTTTAATAAAGAAACGAGGCATTATTATAACTAAATACAATAGCCCATTTTTGAGGATGGATTAGATCAGCAAGTCCCAAACTTATCTGATAAGAATTGCGACACTTGCTTAAAATACAGATTTCCAGGCCTCTCTTGGCAATGAGAGGAAAAGAAAAGTTAAATAAGAAAATTTGACCTCAAAAACCCTGCATTATCCTTCCCAATCCAAAGTCTTCATGTCTGTTCCCCAACTACCAGCCCTTATAAGGCTCCTTCATCTCAAGATTGGCTACAGAAAGGAATCATCAGACAAGATTTTAAAATACTGATACCTGATCTGCAAAAGATTCTGATTTGCTAATTTTGAGAAGAAGAGTAGGCATTTGGTATTTTCAAACTTCTCTAGATAATTCTAATGTGCACCCAAAGTTGAGAACTGAACAAGGATCATTTCTAGAATAATCCAGAACAACAACAGCAAAAAAATACTCCTGCCCTGGCTTTCTGACTACACTAGAGCAGCACATTGGGTTCCACAGAGATGCAATGATTAAGTAGAAAGAACAATAAGCTCAAAAATGACACAAATCTGGGTATTAATCCCAGATCCATCAGTTTTAATATGATATATTGCCATTTAAAAGACAATTCACCTGAGTCTCAGTTTTCCAGTTATGTAACAGGGAAAATAATGCCCATGAACAAATAGATGAACCTCTTGCCTGCCATATTCAACTTTCTCTTCTGCCTTAGCCATCCCTTTCCACAAGCCCAGGAAGTCACTGTTTTTTGAGTCAGGTGACCCTCTCTATCTACGTAGAAGAGTTCTTCTTATGCTTATTAATCATTAACCATGCCAGCTTTTATTCTCAAAGGTACTCTGGTTTGGAATATTAACCTAAGTAGTCATCTTTCCTATATACAATATTTTTCACTCATTACTTAAAATTGACTTCCCTGAGACAGAAAAGTGACCTATAGAGAATCAAACTTACCAGTTCTGATTGTAACTTTAAATAAAAGACGGAGTATATAAGGCATATAGGTTATCTATACTTCACAGCAAATTACCTGAAAACTTAGTGACTTGAAACAACACACATTATGTCATAGTTACTACAGGTCAGCAATCCAGGGATGATCTGTTTCAAGGTCCCACCAAGTTGTTCTCACCAAGTGAGCAAGAAATAGCAACTATTCTAGACATACTGGTAAGACAATTGTATATCAGAGGATAGGAAATACAATAAAAATTCAAAGAACTTCTGCCACTGAAATTTCTCAGGGTCTGGTGGTATGCAGCATATTGAAAGAGTGAACAAAAAAATGGAAAATACATTTCAGGCAGAATATATATATATATATATATATATATATATATACACACACACACAAATAC
>NW_011495034.1:9911732-9922693 GCF_000754665.1 Bison bison bison | reverse complement strand
AAATATATATATATTTCAGGGTAAATCAGTTAGCTATAAGCTGGTAGAAGGTCTATTAGGGCATGAGTAGTCAACTAGGTGAAACAAACAAAAAAAGTTTAAATTTTCCAGAAAACCTTGACAATTTATCTATGAAACAAATATGACAGCTCTGTGTTATAAACCCTCCCAAGCCTTTTTATCAACACCTCATCCCTAGTGAGGTCTTCTTTTAATTTCTCACCATGAAGCTCCACACCTAGGCAACTTCCTGCTTTTCAAAAGTTCCCACTGAGTTTTAGACAGTCCATGCCATGAAATCCATGTTGTTTTTTCTCTTTACTTTCCTTAAGTTAATTCAAATGCCTTTTTGCTTCTGTAATCAGAATCTTCACTAAAACAATTTAACTGAGTTACAGCAAAGTTTAAATGAAACAGTGCAGACAAATCAAATAGAACTTCATTAGGACTCATAAACAGATGTTGATCTGAGTCATGACTACAATGATTGAAAGAACTAAACTAACTGAAGCATATGTGGAAGCAAGGGAATAGGTGGTTAAACCGTCTCAAAACCACATCTCACAAGGAATGGCTAAAGGAACCAAAGTGTTTAGTGAGGACAAGAGAGTTCTCAGAAGGTGTCTGCCTTTTTTTCCCCCCAGATGTTGAAAGCCTATCATATACAAATGACTTCACATACATAAAAGCAGGATGCTGTGTGGAGTGAAGAGGATGGGCAGAAGTGTTTTAAGGGGCAAGACCTTATTCACCATTAAAAGAACTCAACTGTAAGAAGCTTTGTTGGGAATGCAGAAGATTTAAAGCAAACAATATTTAAAATCTTTCTAATTCTAAACATATAAATTTGTGAAATAAAAGAAGAAATTTGATCTTTCTGGGCCTTAGTTTCCTCTTGCATAAAACAGCTAGGATAGTAACAGTCGAATCTACCTGCAGTTGTTGGAAAAGTCCAATGAGACTTTGGAAGACTATAAAATATTCTATAAGATTATAAAATATAAACTGAAAAATCTTACCAAGACTAATTAAAGTCTCCACAAAAATATGTTAACTTTAATTTTAAGTAAATATTTATTGAACCTTTATTATGTATCAGGCATTCCTTGAAGTTCTTAAAATGCATTAATAAACAAAACAAGGTAAAAATATATTTTCATATGAAATGTCATATATGACAAAAACAATTCTTAATAATCTGGGGAATCTTGAGTCTTGAGCATGAGCTCAAGACTCAACCATCTTACAAAATCATGGGGAAATAAAAAGAGAAATTGTACTCATCTCACACACTGGTAAAGTAATGCTCAAAATTCTCCAAGCCAGGCTTCAACAGTATGTAAACCGTGAACTTCCAGATGTTCAAGCTGCATTTAGAAAAGGCAGAGGAACCAGAGATCAAATTGCCAACATGCGCTGAATCAACGAAAAAGCAAGAGAGCTCCAGAAAAACATCTACTGCTTTATTGACTATGCCAAAGCCTTTGACTGTGTGGATCACAACAAACAGTGGAAAATGATTAAGAGATGGGAATACCAGACCATCTGACCTGCCTCTTGAGAAATGTGTATTCAGGTCAGGAAGCAACAGTTAGAACTGGACATAGAACAACAGACTGGCTCCAAATCGGGAAAGGAGTATGTCAAGGCTGTATAAGCTCACCCTACTTATTTAACTTCTATACAGAGTACATCATGCGAAATGCTTGGCTGGATGAAGCACAGGCTGGAATCAACATTGCCAGGAGAAATATCAGTAACCTCAGATATACAGATGACACCACCCTTATAGCAGAAAGTAAAGAGAAACTAAAGAGCCTCTTGATGAAAGTAAAAGGGGAGAGTGAAAACGTTAGCTCAAATCTCAACATTCAGAAAACTAAGATCATGGCATCTGGTCCCACCACTTCATGGCAAATTGATGGGGAAACAATGGAAACAGTAACAGACTTTATTTGGGGGGGCTCCAAAATCACTGCAGATGGTTACTGCAGCAATGAAATTAAAAGACGCTTGCTCCTTGGAAGAAAGGCTATGATCAAACTAGATAGCATATTAAAAAGCAAAGACATTACTTTCCCAACAAAGGTCCATGTAAGTCAAAGCTATAGTTTTTCCAGTAGTCATATTTGGATGGCAGAGTTGGATCATAAAGCAACCTGAAGGCTGAAGATTTGATGCTATTGAATTGTGATGTTGGAAAAGACTCTTAAGAGTCCCTTGGACTGCAAGGAGATCAAACCAGTCAATTCTAAAGGAAATCAGTCCTGAATATTCATTGGAAGGACTGATGCTGAAACTGCAGCTCCAGTACTTTGGCCACCTGATGCAAAGGACTGACTCATTGGAAAAGACCCTGATGCTGGGAAAGACTGAAGGCAAGTGGAGAAGGGGAAGACAAAGGATGAGATGGTTGGATGGTATCACCAACTTGATGGACATGAGTTTGAGTAAGCGCTGGGAGTTGGTGAAGGACAGGAAAGCCTGGCATGCTGCAGTCCATGGGGTGGCAAAGAGTCAGACACAACTGAGCAACTGAACTGAGCAGTTCTTGGGGTTCTCGCAGCAACGATAATGCAGTGGGTTGCCATTTCCTCCTCCAGTGATCCATGTTTTGTCATAACTCTTCACTATGACCCATTGTCTTGGGTGGCCCTACATGGCATGGCTCATAGCTTGACTGAGTTACACAAGCCCCTTTGCCAGGTCAAGGCATTGCTCCATGAAGGGCATTAACAAGAGTAGCTCTCCCATTTGACCTTCTCAGTAGCCCCCCTCCTGTTTTATCCCCAGAGTTTGAGGTCTCTCAACACTACTAAGGTAGTGCTTAGGACCTGCTTCCCTAACCATGGATAATCTGATAATTGGGTAACTGACACTATTCTTGCCACCCAACTCTCCTGTGAGAATTATTCTTTTGACCAGGTATGTTCTGAGATGCTCCTTAGGAACCAGGCACTGGGTTCTAGGCACAAGAGATACAACAATAAATAAGACATTATTCTATCTTAGGATGTTTTCAGTCTAAAGAGGATATAGATAGATAATTTATGTACAGATATACATAGATCTCTATATATATTTACAGATCTATAAATATAGATATTTATATGTCAAGTATTTGTGTGTATGTGTGTATATATATATTTAAAATATGTGTGTATAGGAAATTGACAACTTTCCATGTTAAACCAAATCAAAGGTAGATATCAGAATCAACTAGAAATTTTTCAAAATATATCCTTATACATTCTAATTTAGTAAGTCTAAATAAATGACATTTGGAAATTAATTGATAGGTATATTGGATTCCAAATCATTGTACCAACAAGAGAATTAGATTAAAAAATAAAATTAACTGACAAAGTTTTCTCTTCAACCCTCCCATCCCATTTATAACAAAAACCTTTAGTTTTGTGTGGCTGAATTAAACAATGCACATGATTTAGTATTTATTTCATGCTCATTTGTAACACTGACCTTCACTTAAAATTTTTTAATATTTTTTAATATTTAATTACTCATAAAAATCCCATTCTTTCCCAAATCATTCCTAATATAAGAGCCTGTTTAATCAGAGAGCTAGAACTATTTTATTTCAAATCAACTTGAATAACTATAATAGTGGGTGACAAAGTCTTTGATAACTTTGCTGAGTATAATGTTTTTAAGTGAAAAGAGATATAGAGCCTTTACTATCTTTCTCTTTCCATTCACATTTTCAAGAACAGTATGTAGCTGTGTTTAGCTTTCCTGAAAGGTATAAAGGCCTCTTGTACCGCTTCATTATTGTTACTATCTCACTAAAAGAAGCTGACAGTTCTCTTAACCTTCCCCTTCTATTCTCATGCACTCCGCAATGCCCAGGTTATTTTCATTCCAATAGAAACTACACCACTTTTGATTTGAGCTGTTCTCCCTATAGAAGAATGAAGCCAAACTAACTAGACTGCTTCTGTTGTTCTCTTGGGTGATACTTAATCACCAGCAGGTTTATTTATTATTATTATTATTATTTAGGTCAATATAAGCAACATGGCATCACACAATGGACATCAAAGCCACAATTTTTTCCAAGGAAAAGTTCAGATTTTAAAGGCTATTTAGCACCCAAAGGTGGATAAGCAAAACAAAGAATTGGACATGACTGAGCCCACACACATGCACACACACACAAAGACAGAAGGATAAATCAGCTAAATATTTCTGAACATCGGGAAGCAGAATATTACAGTGGAAAGAAATGAGCTGTGGAGAGAGACCAAACTGGCTTTGAATCCTGGCTCCAACATTTTCACTGTAGCTTTAGGTTACCATGACTGACAATTTGCCTCATCCTTAACTATAACAAGATTTTAATATCAGTCATTCAGGGATCTTGAAATGATAAGTAAAGATGTATCATGAGCTCCTAATATAGTTTCATATAGTCACAAAATGAATGAACATGTGCATGAGAAAACATTTATCCTTTAGTCAAAGTGCATTTATTATGAAAACCAACTAAATAAAACATGATGTGAAGCACTACAAAACCATTCAAAGGCACTAGTAATAAAGGCCTTTTAGTTATTCATCTAGTATTTTGTCTAGTCTCTATTTGGAATGACTGATAGAATCATTAAATGCATAGGTTATGTTGTTCCTATCATGGGTGAGATTATAGGTATTTAATGAGTCAGAGAGTCATCTTTTCTGAAGTTGACCTTCAGACTGCCACCCATACAATCATCTCCTCCTTTACTTTCCCACCCCCATCCTCATTTACTGGAGTAATACATTTCCAAAGGGTTGCAAAGGAAGGTATGTAGGGGAGGGGAGGCAGGAGAGGGAGAAAGAGGAAAAGAAAAAGAAGAGAAGGAAGACACAAACTTAAAAAAAACTAAAGAGTCTCGTTCAACCTGATTTAAGAGCTAGCTATAACTCTCCTTAATGAATTAGATTTGGTTTTGTTAACAAAACAAATAAAATTTTGTTTTGGTTCTAAATAAGTGGTTACTGGAAGATGACTTTAATAAATTTAGGGGAAAAAAATCCTAACCTTGTAATTTTTTTTTTTTTTTTTGCTATAAATTCAACTTTGGCTTCTTTCTTAATTAGGCAAGAAATGCATGATCCACTCTATTTATAACATGTTCAAGTAATATCCATGCGTGTACCAAAACATGAAACTAGTCTGCTATGTCCACCTGCTTCCTATTCTTTTCTATTGTCTACAGTAATACACTGCACTATAATACAAATACAAAATATGTGCAACATGAATAGATGGATCAGTGCATGAGTGATTAGACATTTGCAGTCTAGCACCCTTGGGTTTAAATCCGGCCCTTCCCCCAGCTGTGACATTTTATGTATGACTAAACTGGCACCCCACTTCAGTACTCTTGCCTGGCAAATCCCATGGACAGAGGAGCCTGGTGGGCCACAATCCATGGGGTCGCTAAGAGTCGGACATGACAGAGCAACTTCCCTTTCTTTCACTTTTCACTTTCATGCATTGGAGAAGGAAATGGCAACCCACTCCAGTGTTCTTGCCTGGAGTATCCCAGGGACAGGGGAGCCTGGTGGGCTGCAGTCTATGGGGTCGCACAGAGTCAGACACGACTGGAGTGACTTTGCAGCAGCAGCAGCAAACTTCCCTATCTCAGTTTCATCATCTGTGAAGAATATAATAATGATACTTTCTTACAGGGTCACTGTGAGAATTTAATTAGGTAAGTTATTCAGTTTTCTTAGCATAATGTGTGTCATAAAATAAACACACAATAAATTGAGCTGTTATTGTTCTTCGTATCTTCATTTGTTTTGTTAATTCTTTTGTTTTCTTACAATGAACTAATGCAATTCATTAATATATGCCATCTTTAATTTTCATTTATATTATGTTTTAGTAGATAAATTTTTTAGAGCAGTTTTAGGTTCACAGCAAAATTGAGAGGAAGGTATAAAGATTTCCCATATGCTCCCTTATCCCTATATATACAGAACAGCTCTCATTATCAACATCCTCTACCTGAATAGTATACATTTGTCACAACTGAACAAATGTATTATTGATGATGAACTGACCTTAATACAAACTCATCATCCAAAGACCATAGTTTCTATTAGGATGTACTCTTGGTATTGTATATTTTATGGTTTAGACAAATTTATAATGGCGTGTATCCATCCCTACAGTTTCATTAAGAGTAGTTTCTCTATTTTTTAAGATGTGACTGCTTACTGATACTCTGGAAACATCTTTCATTTAATAAGAATATTTCTTGCTTATATTTTCATTAATGCTACTAGCTTCAGAATTTTGTGATACTTCCCTTTATTAACCTGATGTTTTGCTGAACCAAGCTAACTTTTCTGTATATAAAGTGATGGTCACTCTGCTGAAGTGTTCAAGCATCAATACAGGTATATCAATCACACTCTTCTTAGAGAAGAAACAAGGGAGAAATTACAAAGAGCAGTGATGAAGTCTAATCATTGAGCAGAAGAATGAACAGAAAAAATGCCAACAAAATATGTTCAATGCACACATCAAAATGAAGAGATATAGACACAGAGAAAACCCATATAATATTGCAGAGTGAGAAAAGTAACAGGAGTACCTGTGACACTAGAATATTCTTCTCTTGACACACACTGTAGCAAGACAGGCTTAAAGATTTACACAAATTCTGATCTGGTCTGGCACGAAAGCAATGAGAGGCTCATGGGAAGAACTACCCCCTTGGCTATCTGCCAGGATGCCTGAAATGTCACCATTAGAGTTTTTATATTTATATTCTTTATTAAAATGCAATGCCCATTGAAGGGAACACATTATGAGTTATTATCAGCCTACATCTAAGAGAAAATGATTAAAGCTACCAATTAAAGCTAAAGAGAGCAAGGCACTTTTGGAGAAGGAACATTTCTGGTGTGAAAAGTTATGTTTGAATTCAAGGGAAACTCAAACTAAAAATAAAAGATGAAGGAAATTGTACCTACGACTAATGTGCAAACAGTCCACACAGGCAAAACTTCTTTCATTTAAGAAAATGACCTACATATACCTAAGCTTTCCAGAACAGTAGTATAATAGCCCATCTTCAATGATAAAAGAAAAAAAAAAAAGTCAGAGACTCTAGGGTAGAATAACCTGCAAGGACTGCCGCAGCTACAGACTCTCTGATTTATGGCAATGTTAGGAATTGGGGCTGTCTCCTTCTGAAGTACTACAGCATGCTATAAAAGGGCACTCTGAATCACAAGGCATAAAACAGCATGCCGAGGGAGGGATATTCCAAGTCAAAAATAATGGTGATAAATCAGAAAGAGTGAATGTGGCTATATGGTTTTATTTTGTTGAATAAAGTCTTTGCTACAATTTTTAGTACACTGTGTTGGAAAGTAAAGCCATGACAATCACACACAACTACAGGGACTTCCCTATTTAATAAGTATTCTCAAAAACGATATACTATCCTGCACTCAAGTATTTCAGAAATTAATATAGTCAAGATACATATATATATGTATAACCACATTTGTTTCTTTGATAAAGTAATAGAAATTCATTCTTATTTTTTAAATTAACTAGTTTACCTGTAGATAAATAGAGATGTAACATAGCAAAGATGTAACAAAGCTCTGTTTTAATTATTAATGCCTAGTGGGCCAGACCTTATGTGTGTGTATTTTAAGTTTTAAATCTTCAAAATGAAAAACATAAATTTTTTTAAAAAGATCTAAGTTGATTTAGTTATTGAATCAATCAATCCCTGGTGGCTCAGAGGGTAAAGTGTCTGCCGGCAATGCAGGAGACCTGGGTTCGATCCCTGGGTCAGGAAGATCCCCTGGAGAAGGAAATGGCAACCCACTCCAGTACTCTTGCCTGGAAAATCCCGTGGACAGAGAAGCTTGGCAGACTACAGTCCATGGGATTGCAAAGAGTCGGACATGACTGAGCGACTTCACTCCTTGAACAGTAATTTCCTCAAAGAACATCCTGTAATCTGGTTTAGAATTGAATAAATTTTAAAATAGTAAAATTTCTTGGATTTCAAAGCAGTTCAATAGGTCCAGTTATATGATTAGTTGCTTGTGAACATATTTAAAAACTGTATGCATGAATAATTAGATTGCCATCTGTGTGTCTTGCAGTGTGTTTCATCCTAAGTTAACATTCTTGGGTGCCGGGTCTTTAAAATTTCCTCTTTTGAGTATGTATAAGTGATTTTGAAGTCCATGACATAGGATAATTTACAGCTTGTCTTTGGAACAAATTATCATGTCTTGATTCTCATTGACTTAAGCCAAATGCTACTGCGGCTTCATATTCTCTCAAAATAACTCTCATGTTTGACGTTCATGTGTAGAAAATCACCCTCTCCCACCACATAAATAATATAAACAAATATAAACCAATTAAACAAAGTTAAACAAATATAAACCAATTGCTGGTACTTATAAGGGCTATAAAGAGACTGGAAAGAGGAATAATTTTTAGTCTTAATCCAAGATTTAAGATACATTGAAAACAGAATTTTGAATGACATTGTTTATTATCTTACCACCTACTCTATATAAAAAAAAGCAAACAATGATGTGCAAAACTGATTTAGTGTTCTAATTAGTGGACAACTGTCCATCTATTAAGATAGAAAACCCAAATCAAAATGGAAAAGGTAATGATTTTATGGTGCAACGATATACAAAATTACCAGTGATTACTAATGGAAAGTGATTCATGTAGAAGCTTTTAAAATATGTTCATGTTTGCTATTTGAGGCATCATGAAGGAATCTGGCTGATTATTTTTTTACAAATATCAGCATAATAATAACTTTTTCCTTATAAACAAAAAAAGGAAGGTAGTATAATTAAAAAACAAAAACCTATACCCTGAAGAATCAAATGAACCTAAATTTCAACCCAAGCATCACTTAAAAAAAAATGAAGTATAGTTGATTTATAAGGTTTCAGATGTACAGAAAATTCATTCAGTTATATATACATACATATGAGTCATACATATATATATATGAGTTATACATACATATGTATAATTTTTCATTATTTTCCATTATAGGTTATTACATTAGATCTTTGTTGTCTATTTTATACATAGCAGTGTGTATCTGTTAGTCCCAAATTCCTAATTTATCCCTCCGCCATTCCCCTTTGGTAATTGTAAGATTTTTCTACAAGCATCACTTTTCATTAGTCATGTAACCTTAGAAAACTATTTAACTCTTATTAAGTGCTAGTTTCCCCACCTACAAAAGGGATTTAAGTTTGGTGTGAGTATTAAATTAGGTAGTTTATACAAAGTGTTTGCACTGAGGGAGCATTCAATACATTATTTTTTAAAGAAAAGCAAGTGGTATCTGATTTAAGTGTTTTCCCCTCCCTGGTGGAAATAATAACTCCATATTATTACTCATCATAGACATTTGTGGAATATCCAAGACTGAAGTACAATTTAGGGCTACAAGTCAAGTCTACAGCCTAGAGCCTTAGCTTCAGAAGTAACTGATTCATCAACCTATCTTTGATAATACTTTTAAAGTATATAACCTAACTGGCCAGATAAGCCAACACTTATATAGACTAAAAGATAATCAGAAATTAATTCACAAACTAAGCATGTATTTTAGTTCAAATTTCAAAGTCTAATTACATCTGTACTAAAATATAAGAAACCACTTAATCACAACGTTGATCAAAATACATAAAAATGAACTATGTCTCCTTTTCATGTATATAAAATGAAGTCTCATGAATATTCAATATACTTATAAAATAAACCATTATTTTATCTATCAGTACATCTTTAAAGAAACTTGTGATATTTATTTATTTAGAAACCATAACTTAGGAAATTAGTAGCATAGGTTAAGAGAAAATTTAATTCATTAATCCATCAATTTTTTATTATTCTGCTATCACTTTTGATATTAGCTAGCTTTTGATCTTCAGTCATTATATAAAATACATACTGCTTTGTACTGAACTATAAAATATAACATATATTTTTGAAGTAGAATTTCACAACTCACTGTAAATAACAAATCCTACTTCATGCTTTACTTACCTTTTCTAAATTTTTAAACTACCTCTGTCAAACAGAATCTCCTGGTTTAACATGATGATCAAAACAATTTTTCTCCAACTTGTTTACAAATCACTTGCTTTTCTTTCTATCCCATCTTCAAAAATTGAGAGTTACCATCTTTTTAAAATATAGATAAAGAAAAACAAGATACAGATCACTTGACCATAAACTGTCCAGAACAAATGAGTTCATCAACATGAATCAATTAGAGATCAAAAGGAGGTTGCAGAGAAGGAGTAACGGCCTGGCACTTTGCTAAGTACTACAATATGGAGCCATTACAAGAATTAAGTCCAGTGATAAGCTGAAACTGCATATTGTACATCTTTATCTAATATTCAGAATAACCATTTAGTGCCAAATCAAAAGGAGGCTCTGAACTGAAAATACACCAAATAAGTAAGCTTTTGTTGTATAAACTGCAATCAAATGCTGAATACATCGCTGCTTATCAGGTTGAAAAATAAAGGTTGCTAAAATGAGCAAAATTTCAATGTCCTCTCTCTACATGATTCAAGGAGACATAAATTATATAGATATATAAAATCTTTGATCACATTAAGGCAACATATTATTTTGAAAGTGTTAGAAGCAATTTATTAGCTTTTCAAAATATGCCTTAGACTTTGAGGTTGTATTTTAAACAAAACCCCAATTACAATTTGCTAATATGGTCTTTACTAGCATCTGAGATGAGTGCAATTGTGCAGTAGTTTGAGCATTCTTTGGCATTGCCTTTCTTTGAGATTGGAATGAAAACTGCCCTTTTCCAGTCCTGTGGCCACTGCTGAGTTTTCCAAATTTGCTGGCATATTGAGTGCAGCACTTTCACAGCATCATCTTTCAGGATTTGGAATAGCAG